>NW_026691170.1:12500-375783 GCF_020826845.1 Diceros bicornis minor | reverse complement strand
CAACGTGCTATATGTTCTGAATGCCCGATTTGGGAATCTGTGTCAAAACTTTGTTAGGAATTATGTGATCCTTACTAGCTGGAAGTAAGGGAGATGGGGCATGAAGTTATTTCTTGGAGTTGGAGACATATTAAGTTTAGCTCAGTTCTGGGCATCTTTGAAATACCTATACAAACTTGTTCCTACATAGTAACTTGCATCTTTGAATGAGAATGTGCTTGCTTACCGCAACGTGCTATATGTTCTGAATGCCCGATTTGGGAATCTGTGTCAAAACTTTGTTAGGAATTATGTGATCCTTACTAGCTGGAAGTAATGGAGATGGGGCATGAAGTTATTTCTAGGAGTTGGACACATACCAAGTTTAGCTCAGTTCTGGGCATCTTTGAAATACCTATACAAACTTGTTCCTACATAGTAACTTGCATCTTTGAATGAGAATGTGCTTGCTTACAGCAACGTGCTATATGTTCTGAATGCCCGAATTGGGAATCATTGTCAAAACTTTGTTAGGAATTATGTGATCCTTACTAGCTGGAAGTAAGGGAGATGGGGCATGAAGTTATTTCTAGGAGTTGGACACATACCAAGTTTAGCTCAGTTCTGGGGATCTTGGAAATACCTATACAAACTTGTTCCTACATAGTAACTTGCATCTTTGAATGAGAATGTGCTTGCTTACAGCAACGTGCTGTATGTTCTGAATGCCCGAATTGGGAATCTGTGTCAAAACTTTGTTAGGAATTATGTGATCCTTACTAGCTGGAAGTAAGGGAGATGGGGCATGAAGTTATTTCTAGGAGTTGGACACATACAACGTTTAGCTCAGTTCTGGGCATCTTTGAAATACCTATACAAACTTGTTCCTACATAGTAACTTGCAACTTTGAATGAAAATGTGCTTGCTTACAGCAACGTGCTATATGTTCTGAATGCCCGAATTGGGTATCTGTGTCAAAACTTTGTTAGGAATTATGTGATCCTTACTAGCTGGAAGTAAGGGAGATGGGGCATGAAGTTATTTCTAGGAGTTGGACACATACCAAGTTTAGCTCAGTTCTGGGCATCTTTGAAATACCTATACAAACTTGTTCCTACATAGTAACTTGCAACTTTGAATGAGAATGTGCTTGCTTGCAGCAACGTGCTATATGTTCTGAATGCCCGATTTGGGAATCTGTGTCAAAACTTTGTTAGGAATTATCTGATCCTTACTAGCTGGAAGTAAGGGAGATGGGGCATGAAGTTATTTCTAGGAGTTGGAGACATACCAAGTTTGGCTCAGTTCTGGGCATCTTTGAAATACCTATACAAACTTGTTCCTACATAGTAACTTGCAACTTTGAATGAGAATGTGCTTGCTTGCAGCAACGTGGTATATGTTCTGAATGCCCGATTTGGGAAATTGTGTCAAAACTTTGTTAGGAATTATGTGATCCTTACTAGCTGGAAGTAAGGGAGGTGGAGCATGAAGTTATTTCTTGGAGTTGGACACATACCAAGTTTAGCTCAGTTCTGGGCATCTTTGAAATACCTATACAAACTTGTTCCTACATAGTAACTTGCATCTTTGAATGAGAATGTGCTGGCTTGCAGCAACGTGCTACTATGTTCTGAATGCCCGATTTGGGAATCTGTGTCAAAACTTTGTTAGGAATTACGTGATCCTTACTAGCTGGAAGTAAGGGAGATGGGGTATGAAGTTATTTCTAGGAGTTGGAGACATACCCAAGTTTAGCTCAGTTCTCGGGCATCTTTGAAATACCTATACAAACTTCGTTCCTACATAGTAACTTGCAACTTTGAATGAGAATGTGCTTGCTTAAAGCAACGTGCAACATGTTCTGAATGCCCGAATTGGGAATCTGTGTCAAAACTTTGTTAGGAATTATGTGATCCTTACTAGATGAAAGTAAGGGAGATGGGGCATGAAGTTATTTCTAGGAGTTGGAGTCATACCAAGTTTAGCTAAGTTCTGGGGATCTTTGAAATACCTATACAAACTTGTTCCTACATAGTAACTTGCAACTTTGAATGAGAATGTGCTTGCTTACAGCAACGTGCTATATGTTCTGAATGTCCGAATTGGGAATCTGTCTCAAAACTTTGTTAGGAATTATGTGATCCTTACTAGATGGAAGTAAGGGTCTTGGGGCATGAAGTTATTTCTAGAGGTTTTACACATACCAAGTTTAGCTCAGTTCTGGGCATCTTTGAAATACCTATACAAACTTGTTCCTACATAGTAACTTGAAACTTTGAATGAGAATGTGCTTGCTTACAGCAACGTGCTACATGTTCTGAATGCCCGAATTGGGAATCTGTTTCAAAACTTTGTTAGGAATTATGTGATCCTTACTAGCTGGAAGTAAGGGAGATGGGGCATGAAGTTATTTATAGGAGTTGAAGACATATCAAGTTTAGCTCACTTCTGGGCATCTTTGAAATACCTATACAAACTTGTTCCTACATAGTAAATTGCAACTTTGAATGAGAATGTGCTTGCTTACAGCAACGTGCTATATGTTCTGAATACCCGAATTGGGAATCTGTGTCAAAACTTTGTTAGGAATTATGTGATCCTTACTAGCTGGAAGTAAGGGAGATGGGGCATGAAGTTATTTCTAGGAGTTGGAGACATACCATGTTTAGCTCAGTTCTGGGCATCTTTGAAAGTCCTATACAAACTTGTTCCTACATAGTAACTTGCAACTTTGAATGAGAATGTGCTTGCTTAAAGCAACGTGCTATATGTTCTGAATGCCCGAATTGGGAATCTGTGTCAAAAATTGTTAGGAATTATGTGATCCTTACTAGCTGGAAGTAAGGGTGTTGGGGCGTGAAGTTATTTCTAGAGGTTGGACACATACCAAGTTTAGCTCAGTTCTGTGCATCTTTGAAATACCTATACAAACATGTTCCTTCATAGTAACTTGCAACGTTGAATGAGAATGTGCTTGCTTACAGCAACGTGCTACATGTTCTGAATGCCCGAATTGGGAATCTGTGTCAAAACTTTGTCAGGAATTATGTGATCCATTCAGAACATGTGTGTCAAAACTTTGTCAGGAATTATGTGATCCTTACTAGCTGGAAGTAAGGGAGATGGGGCGTGAAGTTATTTCTAGCAGTTGGAGACACACAACGTTTCGCTCAGTTCTGGGTATCTTTGAAATACCTATACAAACTTGTTCCTACATAGTAACTTGCAACTTTGAATGAGAATGTGCTTCCTTACAGCAACGTGCTATATGTTCTGAATGCCCGAATTGGGAATCTGTGTCAAAACTTTCTTAGAAATTATGTGATCCTTACTAGCTGGAAGTAAGGGAGATGGGGCTTGAAGTTATTTCTAGGAGTTGGAGACATACAACGTTTAGCTCAGTTCTGGGCATCTTGGAAATACCTATACAAACTTGTTCCTACATAGTAACTTGCCACTTTGAATGAGAAATTGCTTGCTTACAGCAACGTGCTATATGTTGTGAATACCCGAATTGGGAATATGTGTCAAAACTTTGTTAGGAATTATGTGATCCTTACTAGCTGGAGGTAAGGGAGATGGGGTATGAAGTTATTTCTAGGAGTTGGAGACATACCCACTTTAGCTCAGTTCTGGGCATCTTTGAAATACCTTTAGAAACTTCTTCCTACATCGTAACTTGCTACTTGGAATGAGAAAGTGCTTGCTTAAAGCAACGTGCTACATGTTCTGATTGCCCGAATTGGGAATCTGTGTCAAAACTTTGTTAGGAATTATGTGATCCTTACTAGCTGGAAGTAAGGGAGATGGGGCATGAAGTTATTTCTAGGAGTTGGAGACATACCAAGTTTAGCTCAGTTCTGGGCATCTTTGAAATACCTATACAAACTTGTTCCTACATAGTAACTTGCAACTTTGAATGAGAATGTGCTTGCTTACAGCAACGTGCTATATGTTCTGAATGCCCGAATTGGGAATCTGTATCAAAATTTTCTTAGAAATTATGTGATCCTTACTAGATGGAAGTAAGGGAGATGGGGCATGATGTTATTTCTAGGAGTTGGAGACATACAACGTTTAGCTCAGTTCTGGGCATCTTTGAAGTAAGTATACAAACTTGTTCCTACATAGTAACTTGCAACTTTGAATGAGAATGTGCTTGCTTACAGCAACGTGCTATATGTTCTGAATGCCCGAATTGGGAATCTGTGTCAAAACTTTGTTAGGAATTATGTGATCCTTAATAGCTGGAAGTAAGGGAGTTGGGGCATGAAGTTATTTCTCGGAGTTGGACACATACCAAGTTAAGCTCAGTTCTGGGCATCTTTGAAATACCTATACAAACTTGTTCCTACATAATAACTTGCAACTTTGAATGAGAATGTGCTTTCTTACAGCAACGTGCTATATGTTCTGAATGACCGATTTTGAAATCTGTGTGAAAACTTTGTTAGGAATTATGTGATCCTTACTAGCTGGAAGTAAGGGAGATGGGGCATGAAGTTATTTCTAGGAGTTGGAGACATACCCACTTTAGCTCAGTTCTGGGCATCTTTGAAATACATATACAAACTTGTTCCTACATAGTAACTTGCAACTTTGAATGAGAATGTGCTTGCTTACAGCAACGTGCTATATGTTCTGAATGCCCGAATTGGGAATCTGTGTCAAAACTTTGTTAGGAATTATGTGATCCTTACTAGCTGGAAGTAAGGGAGATGGGGCATGAAGTTATTTCTAGGAGTTGGAGACATACCCACTTTAGCTCAGTTCTGGGCATCTTTGAAATACCTATACAAACTTGTTCCTACATAGTAACATGCAACTTTGAATGAGAATGTGCTTACTTACAGCAACGTGCTATATGTTCTTAATGCCCGAATTGGGAATTTGTGTCAAATCTTTCTTAGGAATTATGTGATACTTACTAGCTGGAAGTAAGGGAGATGGGGAATGAAGGTATTTCTAGGAGTTGGAGACATACCAAGTTTAGCTCAGTTCTGGGCATCTTTGAAATACCTATACAAACTTGTTCCTACATAGTAACTTGCAACTTTGAATGAGAATGTGCTTGCTTACAGCAACGTGCTATATGTTCTGAATGCCCGAATTGGAAATCTGTGTCAAAACTTTGTTAGGAATTATGTGATCCTTACTAGCTGGAAGTAAGGGAGATGGGGCATGAAGTTATTTCTAGGAGTTGGAGACATACCAAGTTTAGCTCAGTTCTGGGCATCTTTGAAATACCTATACAAACTTGTTCCTTCATCGTAACTTGAAACTTTGAATGAGAATGTGCTTGCTTACAGCAACGTGTTATATGTTCTGAATGCCCGAATTGGGAATCTGTGTCAAAACTTTGTTAGGAATTATGTGATCCTTACTAGATGGAAGTAAGGGAGATGGGGCATGAAGTTTTTTGTAGGAGTTGGAGACATACCAAGTTTAGCTCAGTTCTGGGGATTTTTGAAATACCTATACAAACTTGTTCCTACATAGTAACTTGCAACTTTGAATGAGAATGTGCTTGCTTACAGCAACGTGCTATATGTTCTGAATGCCCGAATTGGGAATCTGTGTCAAAACTTTGTTAGGAATTATGTGATCCTTACTAGCTGGAAGTAAGGGTGTTGGGGCATATAGTTATTTCTAGAGGTTGGAGACATACCAAGTTTAGCTCTGTTCTGGGCATCTTTGAAATACCTATACAAACTTGTTCCTTCATTTTAACTTGCATCTTTGAATGAGAATGTGCTTGCTTACAGCAACGTGCTATATGTTCTGAAGGCCCGAATTGGGAATCTGTGTCAAAACTTTGTTAGGAATTATGTGATCCTTACTAGCTGGAAGTAAGGGAGATGGGGCATGAAGTTATTTATAGGAGTTGGAGACATACCAAGTTTAGCTCAGTATGGGCATCTTTGAATGTCCTATACAAACTTGTTCCTACATAGTAACTTGCAACTTTGAATGAGAATGTGCTTGCTTACAGCAACGTGCTATATGTTCTGAATGCCCGAATTGGGAATCTGTGTCAAAACTTTGTTAGGAATTATGTGATCCTTAATAGCTGGAAGTAAGGGAGTTGGGGCATGAAGTTATTTCTCGGAGTTGGACACATACCCACTTCAGCTCAGTTCTGGGCATCTTTGAAATACCTATACAAACTTGTTCCTACATAGTAACTTGCAACTTTGAATGAGAATGTGCTTGCTTACAGCAACGTGCTATATGTTCTGAATGCCCGAATTGGGATTCTGTGTCAAAACTTTGTTAGGAATTATGTGATCCTTACTAGCTGGAAGTAAGTGAGATGGGGCATGAAGTTATTTCTAGGAGTTGGAGACATACCCACTTTAGCTCAGTTCTGGGCATCTTTGAAATACCTATACAAACTTGTTCCTACATAGTAACATGCAACTTTGAATGAGAATGTGCTTACTTACAGAAACGTGTTATATGTTCTGAATGCCCGAATTGGGAATCTGTGTCAAATCTTTCTTAGGCATTATGTGATCCTTACTAGCTGGAAGTAAGGGAGATGGGGAATGAAGTCATCTCTAGGAGTTGGAGACATAACAAGTTTAGCTCAGTTCTGGGCATCTTTGAAATACCTATACATACTTGATCCTACATTGTAACTTGCAACTTTGAATGAGAATGTGCTTGCATACGGCAACGTGCTATATGTTCTGAATGCCCGAATTGGGAATCTGTGTCAAAACTTTTTTAGGAATTATGTGATCCCTACTAGCTGGAAGTAAGTTAGAAGGGGCATGAAGTTATTTCTAGGAGTTGGAGTCATACCGAGATTAGCTCATTTCTGGGCATCTTTGAAATACCTATACAAACTTGTTCCTTCATCGTAACTTGCAACTTTGAATGAGAATGTGCTTGCTTACAGCAACGTGTTATATGTTCTGAATGCCCGAATTGGGAATCTCTGTCAAAACTTTGTTAGGAATTATGTGATCCTTACTAGCTGGAAGTACGGGAGATGGGACCTGAAGTTATTTCTAGGAGTTGGAGACATACCAAGTTTAGCTCACTTCTGGGCATCTTTGAAATACCTATACAAACTTGTTCCTACATCGTAACTTGCAACTTTGAATGAGAATGTGCTTGCTTACAGCAACGTGTTATATGTTGTGAATGCCCGAATTGGGAATCTGTGTCAAAACTTTGTTAGGAATTATGTGATCCTTACTAGCTGGAAGTAAGGGAGTTGGGGCATGAAGTTATTTATAGGAGTTGGAGACATATCAAGTTTAGCTCAGTATGGGAATCTTTGAAAGTCCTATACAAAATTGTTCCTACATAGTAACTTGCAACTTTGAATGAGAATGTGCTTGCTTACAGCAACGTGCTATATGTTCTGAATGCCCGAATTGGGAATCTGTGTCAAAACTTTGTTAGGAATTATGTGATCGTTAATAGCTGGAAGTAAGGGAGTTGGGGCATGAATTTATTTCTCGGAGTTGGACACATACCAAGTTTAGCTCAGTTCTGGGCATCTTTGAAATGCCTATACAAACTTGTTCCTACATAGTAACTTGCAACTTTGAATGAGAATGTGCTTGCTTACAGCAACGTGCTATATGTTCTGAATGCCCGAACTGGGAATCTGTGTCAAAACTTTGTTAGGAATTATGTGATCCTTACTAGCTGGATGTAAGGGAGATGGGGCATGAAGTTATTTCTAGGATTTGGAGACATACCCACTTTAGCTCAGTTCTGGGCATCTTTGAAATACCTATACAAACTTGTTCCTACATAGCAACTTGCAACTTTGAATGAGAATGTGCTTGCTTACAGCAACATGCTATATGTTCTGAATGCCCGAATTGGGAATCTGTGTCAAAACTTTGTTAGGAATTATGTGATCCTTACTAGCTGGAAGTAAGGAAGATGGGGCATGAAGTTATTTCTATGAGTTGGAGACATACCCACTTTAGCTCAGTTCTGGGCATCTTTGAAATACCTATACAAACTTGTTCCTGCATAGTAACATGCAACTTTGAATGAGAATGTGCTTACTTACAGCAACGTGCTATATGTTCTTAATGACCGAATTGGGAATCTGTGTCAAATCTTTCTTAGGAATTATGTGATCCTTACTAGCTGGAAGTAAGGGAGATGGGGAATGAAGTTATTTCTAGGAGTTGGAGACATACCAAGTTTAGCTCAGTTCTGGGCATCTTTGAAATACCTATACAAACTTGTTCCTACATAGTAACTTGCAACTTTGAATGAGAATGTGCTTACTTACAGCAACGTGCTATATGTTCTGAATGCCCGAATTGGGAATCTGTGTCAAAACTTTGTTAGGAATTATGTGATCCTTACTAGCTGGAAGTAAGGGAGATGGGG
The DNA here is from genome assembly GCF_020826845.1 of Diceros bicornis minor. Classification (NCBI taxonomy): domain Eukaryota; kingdom Metazoa; phylum Chordata; class Mammalia; order Perissodactyla; family Rhinocerotidae; genus Diceros; species Diceros bicornis. Next base: position 367,430 of record NW_026691170.1, on the reverse strand, counting down.
CATGAAGTTATTTCTAGGAGTTCTAGACATACCAAGTTTAGCTCAGTTCTGGGCATCTTTGAAATACCTATACAAACTTGTTCCTCCATCGTAACTTGCAACTTTGAATGAGAATGTGCTTGCTTACAGCAACGTGTTATATGTTCTGAATGCCCGAATTGGGAATCTGTGTCAAAACTTTGTTAGGAATTATGTGATCCTTACTAGATGGAAGTAAGGGAGATGGGGCATGAAGTTATTTCTAGGAGTTGGAGACATACCAAGTTTAGCTCAGTTCTGGGCATTTTTGAAATACCTATACAAACTTGTTCCTACATAGTAACTTGCAACTTTGAATGAGAATGTGCTTGCTTACAGCAACGTGCTATATGTTCTGAATGCCCGAATTGGGAATCTGTGTCAAAACTTTGTTAGGAATTATGTGATCCTTACTAGCTGGAAGTAAGGGTGTTGGGGCATGAAGTTATTTCTAGAGGTTGGACACACACCAAGTTTAGCTCTGTTCTGGGCATCTTTGAAATACCTATACAAACTTGTTCCTTCATAGTAACTTGCAACTATGAATGAGAATGTGCTTGCTTACAGCAACGTGCTATATGTTCTGAAGGCCCGAATTGGGAATCTGTGTCAAAATTTTGTTAGGAATTATGTGATCCTTACTAGCTGGAAGTAAGGGAGATGGGGCATGAAGTTATTTCTAGGAGTTGGAGACATACCAAGTTTAGCTCAGTTCTGGGCATCTTTGATATACCTATACAAACTTGTTCCTACATAGTAACTTGCAACTTTGAATGAGAATGTGCTTGCTTACAGCAACGTGCTATATGTTCTGAATGCCCGAATTGGGAATCTGTGTCAAAACTTTGTTAGGAATTATGTGATCCTTACTAGCTGGAAGTAAGGGAGATGGGGCATGAAGTTATTTCTAGGAGTTGGAGACAGACAACGTTTAGTTCAGTTCTGGGCATCTTTGAAATACCTATACAAACTTGTTCCTACATAGTAACTTGAAAATTTGAATGGGAATGTGCTTGCTTACAGCAACGTGCTACATGTTCTGAATGCCCGAATTGGGAATCTGTGTCAAAACTTTGTTAGGAATTATGTGATCCTTAAAAGCTGGAAGTAAGGGAGATGGGGCATGAAGTTATTTCTAGGAGTTGGAGACATACAACGTTTAACTCAGTTCTGGGCATCTTTGAAATACCTATAGAAACATCTTCCTACATAGTAACTTGCTACTTGGAATGAGAAAGTGCTTGCTTAAAGCAACATGCTACATGTTCTGAATGCCCGAATTGGGAATCTGTGTCAAAACTTTGTTAGGAATTATGTGATCCTTACTAGCTGGAAGTAAGGGATTTGGGGCATGGAGTTATTTCTAGGAGTTGGAGCCATACAACGTATAGCTCAGTTCTGGGCATCTTTGAAATACCTATACAAACTTGTTCCTACATATTAACATGCAACTTTTAATGAGAATGTGCTTGCTTACAGCAACGTGCTATATGTTCTGAATGCCCGAATTGGGAATCTGTGTCAAATCTTTCTTAGGAATTATGTGATCCTTACTAGCTGGAAGTAAGGGAGATGGGGCATGAAGTTATTTCTAGGAGTTGGAGACATAGCCACTTTAGCTCAGTTCTGGCCATCTTTGAAATACATATACAAACTTGTTCCTACATAGTAACTTGCATCTTTGAATGAGAATGTGCTTGGTTACAGCAACGTGCTATATGTTCTGAATGCCCGAATTGGGAATCTGTGTCAAAACTTTGTTAGTAATTATGTGATCCTTGCTAGCTGGAAGTAAGGGAGATGGGGCATGAAGTTATTTCTAGGAGTTGGAGACATACCCACTTTAGCTCAGTACTGGGCATCTTTGAAATACCTATACAAACTTGTTCCTACATAGTAACATGCAACTTTGAATGAGAATGTGCTTACTTACAGCAACGTTCTATATGTTCTGAATGCCCGAATTGGGAATCTGTGTCAAATCTTTCTTAGGAATTATGTGATCCTTACTAGCTGGAAGTAAGGGAGATGGGGCATGAAGTTATTTCTAGGAGTTGGAGACATACCAAGTTTAGCTCAGTTCTGGGCATCTTTGAAATACCTATACAAACTTGTTCCTTCATAGTAACTTGCAACTTTGAATGAGAATGTGCTTGCTTACAGCAACGTGCTATATGTTCTGAAGGCCCGAATTGGGAATCTGTGTCAAATCTTTCTTAGGAATTATGTGATCCTTACTAGATGGAAGTAAGGGAGATGGGGCATGAAGTTATTTCTAGGAGTTGGAGACATAGCCACTTTAGCTCAGTTCTGGCCATCTTTGAAATACCTATACAAACTTGTTCCTACATAGTAACTTGCATCTTTGAATGAGAATGTGCTTGCTTACAGCAACGTGCTATATGTTCTGAATGCCCGAATTGGGAATCTGTGTCAAAACTTTGTTAGTAATTATGTGATCCTTGCTAGCTGGAAGTAAGGGAGATGGGGCATGAAGTTATTTCTAGGAGTTGGAGACATACCCACTTTAGCTCAGTTCTGGGCATTTTTGAAATACCTATACAAACTTGTTCCTACATAGTAACTTGAAAATTTGAATGGGAATGTGCTTGCTTACAGCAACGTGCTACATGTTCTGAATGCCCGAATTGGGAATCTGTGTCAAAACTTTGTTAGGAATTATGTGATCCTTACTAGCTGGAAGTAAGGGAGATGGGGCATGAAGTTATTTCTAGGAGTTGGAGACATACAACGTTTAACTCAGTTCTGGGCATCTTTGAAATACCTATAGAAACATCTTCCTACATAGTAACTTGCTACTTGGAATGAGAAAGTGCTTGCTTAAAGCAACATGCTACATGTTCTGAATGCCCGAATTGGGAATTTGTGTCAAAACTTTGTTAGGAATTATGTGATCCTTACAAGCTGGAAGTAAGGGATTTGGGGCATGGAGTTATTTCTAGGAGTTGGAGCCATACAACGTATAGCTCAGTTCTGGGCATCTTTGAAATACCTATACAAACTTGTTCCTACATAGTAACATGCAACTTTTAATGAGAATATGCTTACTTACAGCAACGTGCTATATGTTCTGAATGCCCGAATTGGGAATCTGTGTCAAATCTTTCTTAGGAATTATGTGATCCTTACTAGCTGGAAGTAAGGGAGATGGGGCATGAAGTTATTTCTAGGAGTTGGAGACATACCCACTTTAGCTCAGTACTGGGCATCTTTGAAATACCTATACAAACTTGTTCCTACATAGTAACATGCAACTTTGAATGAGAATGTGCTTACTTACAGCAACGTTCTATATGTTCTGAATGCCCGAATTGGGAATCTGTGTCAAATCTTTCTTAGGAATTATGTGATCCTTAGTAGCTGGAAGTAAGGGAGATGGGGCATGAAGATATTTCTAGGAGTTGGAGACATACAACGTTTAACTCAGTTCTGGGCATCTTTGAAATACCTATACAAACTTGTTCCTTCATAGTAACTTGCAACTTTGAATGAGGATGTGCTTGCTTACAGCAACGTGCTATATGTTCTGAAGGCCCGAATTGGGAATCTGTGTCAAATCTTTCTTAGGAATTATGTGATCCTTACTAGCTGGAATTAAGGGAGATGGGGCATGAAGTTATTTCTAGGAGTTGGAGACATAGCCACTTTAGCTCAGTTCTGGCCATCTTTGAAATACCTATACAAACTTGTTCCTACATAGTAACTTGCATCTTTGAATGAGAATGTGCTTGCTTACAGCAACGTGCTATATGTTCTGAATGCCCGAATTGGGAATCTGTGTCAAAACTTTGTTAGTAATTATGTGATCCTTGCTAGCTGGAAGTAAGGGAGATGGGGCATGAAGTTATATCTAGGAGTTGGAGACATACCTACTTTAGCTCAGTACTGGGCATCATTGAAATACCTATACAAACTTGTTCCTACATAGTAACATGCAACTTTGAATGAGAATGTGCTTACTTACAGCAACGTTCTATATGTTCTGAATGCCCGAATTGGGAATCTGTGTCAAATCTTTCTTAGGAATAATGTGATCCTTACTAGCTGGAAGTAAGGGAGAAGGGGCATGAAGTTATTTCTAGGAGTTGGAGACATACCCACTTTAGCTCAGTTCTGGGCATTTTTGAAATACCTATACAAACTTGTTCCTACATAGTAACTTGAAAATTTGAATGGGAATGTGCTTGCTTACAGCAACGTGCTACATGTTCTGAATGCCCGAATTGGGAATCTGTGTCAAAACTTTGTTAGGAATTATGTGATCCTTACTAGCTGGAAGTAAGGGAGATGGGGCATGAAGTTATTTCTAGGAGTTGGAGACATACAACGTTTAACTCAGTTCTGGGCATCTTTGAAATACCTATAGAAACATCTTCCTACATAGTAACTTGCTACTTGGAATGAGAAAGTGCTTGCTTAAAGCAACATGCTACATGTTCTGAATGCCCGAATTGGGAATTTGTGTCAAAACTTTGTTAGGAATTATGTGATCCTTACAAGCTGGAAGTAAGGGATTTGGGGCATGGAGTTATTTCTAGGAGTTGGAGCCATACAACGTATAGCTCACTTCTGGGCATCTTTGAAATACCTACACAAACTTGTTCCTACATAGTAACATGCAACTTTTAATGAGAATATGCTTACTTACAGCAACGTGCTATATGTTCTGAATGCCCGAATTGGGAATCTGTGTCAAATCTTTCTTAGGAATTATGTGATCCTTACTAGCTGGAAGTAAGGGAGATGGGGCATGAAGTTATTTCTAGGAGTTGGAGACATAGCCACTTTAGCTCAGTTCTGGCCATCTTTGAAATACCTATACAAACTTGTTCCTACATAGTAACTTGCATCTTTGAATGAGAATGTGCTTGCTTACAGCAACGTGCGCTATGTTCTGAATGCCCGAATTGGGAATCTGTGTCAAAACTTTGTTAGTAATTATGTGATCCTTGCTAGCTGGAAGTAAGGGAGATGGGGCATGAAGTTATTTCTAGGAGTTGGAGACATACCCACTTTAGCTCAGTACTGGGCATCTTTGAAATACCTATACAAACTTGTTCCTACATAGTAACATGCAACTTTGAATGAGAATGTGCTTACTTACAGCAACGTTCTATATGTTCTGAATGCCCGAATTGGGAATCTGTGTCAAATCTTTCTTAGGAATTATGTGATCCTTAGTAGCTGGAAGTAAGGGAGATGGGGCATGAAGATATTTCTAGGAGTTGGAGACATACCAAGTTGAGCTCAGTTCTGGGCATCTTTGAAATACCTATACAAACTTGTTCCTTCATAGTAACTTGCAACTTTGAATGAGGATGTGCTTGCTTACAGCAACGTGCTATATGTTCTGAATGCCCGAATTGGGAATCTGTGTCAAATCTTTCTTAGGAATTATGTGATCCTTACTAGCTGGAAGTAAGGGAGATGGGGCATGAAGTTATTTCTAGGAGTTGGAGACATAGCCACTTTAGCTCAGTTCTGGCCATCTTTGAAATACCTATACAAACTTGTTCCTACATAGTAACTTGCATCTTTGAATGAGAATGTGCTTGCTTACAGCAACGTGCTATATGTTCTGAATGCCCGAATTGGGAATCTGTGTCAAAACTTTGTTAGTAATTATGTGATCCTTGCTAGCTGGAAGTAAGGGAGATGGGGCATGAAGTTATATCTAGGAGTTGGAGACATACCTACTTTAGCTCAGTACTGGGCATCATTGAAATACCTATACAAACTTGTTCCTACATAGTAACATGCAACTTTGAATGAGAATGTGCTTACTTACAGCAACGTTCTATATGTTCTGAATGCCCGAATTGGGAATCTGTGTCAAATCTTTCTTAGGAATTATGTGATCCTTACTAGCTGGAAGTAAGGGAGATGGGGCATGAAGTTATTTCTAGGAGTTGGAGACATACCAAGTTTAGCTCAGTTCTGGGCATCTTTGAAATACCTATACAAACTTGTTCCTTCATAGTAACTTGCAACTTTGAATGAGAATGTGCTTGCTTACAGCAACGTGCTATATGTTCTGAAGGCCCGAATTGGGAATCTGTGTCAAAACTTTGTTAGGAGTTATGTGATCCTTACTAGCTGGAAGTAAGGGAGATGGGGCATGAAGTTATATCTAGGAGTTGGAGACATACCAAGTTTAGCTCAGTTCTGGGCATCTTTGATATACCTATACAAACTTGTTCCTACATAGTAACTTGCTACTTTGAATGAGAATGTGCTTGCTTACAGCAACGTGCTATATGTTCTGAATGCCCGAATTGGGAATCTGTGTCAAAACTTTGTTAGGAATTATGTGATCCTTACTAGCTGGAAGTAAGGGAGATGGGGCATGAAGTTATTTCTAGGAGTTGGAGACAGACAACGTTTAGTTCAGTTCTGGGCATCTTTGAAATACCTATACAAACTTGTTCCTGCATAGTAATTTGAAAATTTGAATGAGAATGTGCTTGCTTACAGCAACGTGCTACATGTTCTGAATGCCGGAATTGGGAATCTGTGTCAAAACTTTGTTAGGAATTATGTGATCCTTACTAGCTGGAAGTAAGGGAGATGGGGCATGAAGTTATTTCTCGGAGTTGGAGACATACCCACTTTAGCTCACTTCTGGGCATCTTTGAAATACCTATACAAACTTGTTCCTACATAGTAACATGCAACTTTGAATGAGAATGTGCTTGCTTACAGCAGCGTGCTATATGTTCTGAATGCCCGAATTGGGAATCTGTGTCAAATCTTTCTTAGGAATTTTGTGATCCTTACTAGCTGAAAGTAAGGGAGATGGGGCATGAAGTTATTTCTAGGAGATGGAGACATTCCAAGTTTAGCTCAGTTCTGGGTATCTTTGAAATACCTATACAAACTTGTTCCTACATAGTAACTTGCAACTTTGAATGAGAATGTGCTTGCTTACAGCAACGTGCTATATGTTCTGATGGCACGAATTGGGAATCTGTGTCAAAACTTTGTTAGGAATTATGTGATCCTTACTAGCTGGAAGTAAGGGAGTTGGGGCATGAAGTTATTTATAGGAGTTGGAGACATACCAAGTTTAGCTCAGTATGGGCATCTTTGAAAGTCCTATACAAACTTGTTCCTACATAGTAACTTGCAACTTTGAATGAGAATGTGCTTGCTTACAGCAACGTGCTATATGTTCTGAATGCCCGAATTGGGAATCTGTGTCAAAACTTGGTTAGGAATTATGTGATCCTTAATAGCTGGAAGTAAGGGAGTTGGGGCATGAAGTTATTTCTCAGAGTTGGACACATACCAAGTAAGCTCAGTTCTGGAGTCTTTGAAATACCTATACAAACTTGTTCCTACATAGTAACATGCAACTTTGAATGAGAATGTGCTTACTTACAGCAACGTGCTATATGTTCTGAATGCCCGAATTAGGAATCTGTGTCAAATCTTTCTTAGGAATTATGTGATCCTTACTAGCTGGAAGTAAGGGAGATGGGGCATGAAGTTATTTCTAGGAGTTGGAGACATACCAAGTTTAGCTCAGTTCTGGGCATCTTTGAAATACCTATACAAACTTGTTCCTACATAGTAACTTGCAACTTTGAATGAGAATGTGCTTGCTTACAGCAACGTGCTGTATGTTCTGATGGCCCGAATTGGGAATCTGTGTCAAAACTTTGTTAGGAATTATGTGATCCTTACTAGCTGGAAGTAAGGGAGATGGGGCATGAAGTTATTTCTAGGAGTTGGAGACATACCAAGTTTAGCTCAGTTCTGGGCATCTTTGATATACCTATGCAAACTTTTCCTATATAATAACTTGCAACTTTGAATGAGAATGTGCTTGCTTACAGCAACGTGCTACATGTTCTGAATGCCCGAATTGGGAATCTGTGTCAAAACTTTGTTAGGAATTATGTGATCCTTACTAGCTGGAAGTAAGGGAGATGGGGCATGAAGTTATTTCTAGGAGTTGGAGACATACCAAGTTTAGCTCAGTTCTGGGCATCTTTGAAATACCTATACAAACTTGTTCCTACATAGTAACATGCAACTTTGAATGAGAATGTGCTTACTTACAGCAACGTGCTATATGTTCTGAATGCCCGAATTGGGAATCTGTGTCAAATCTTTCTTAGGAATTATGTGATCCTTACTAGCTGGAAGTAAGGGAGATGGGGCATGAAGTTATTTCTAGGAGTTGGAGACATACCAAGTTTAGCTCAGTTCTGGGCATCTTTGAAATACCTATACAAACTTGTTCCCACATAGTAAATTGCAACTTTGAATGAGAATGTGCTTGCTTACAGCAACGTGCTATATGTTCTGAATGCCCGAATTGGGAATCTGTGTCAAAACTTTGTTAGGAATTATGTGATCCTTACTAGCTGGAAGTAAGGGAGATGGGGCATGAAGTTATTTCTAGGAGTTGGAGACATACCAAGTTTAGCTCAGTTCTGGGCATCTTTGAAATACCTATACAAACTTGTTCCTACATAGTAACTTGCAACTTTGAATGAGAATGTGCTTGCTTACAGCAACGTGCTACATGTTCTGAATGCCCTAATTGGGAATCTGTGTCAAAATTTTGTTAGAAATTATGTGATCCTTACTAGATGGAAGTAAGGGAGATGGGGCATGAAGTTATTTCTAGGAGTTGGAGACATACCAAGTTTAGCTCAGTTCTGGGCATCTTTGAAATACCTATACAAACTTGTTCCTACATAGTAACTTGCAACTTTGATTGAGAATGTGCTTGCTTACAGCAACGTGCTATATGTTCTGAATGCCTGAATTGGGAATCTGTGTCAATACATTGTTAGGAATTATGTGATCCTTACTATCTGGAAGTAAGGGAGATGGGGCATGAAGTTATTTCTAGGAGTTGGAGACATACCAAGTTTAGCTCAGTTCTGGGCATCTTTGAAATACCTATACAAACTTGTTCCTACGTAGTAACTTGCAACTTTGAATGAGAATGTACTTGCTTACAGAAACGTGCTACATGTTCTGAATGCCCGAATTGGGAAACTGTGTCAAAACTTTGTCAGGAATTATGCGATCCATTCAGAACATGTGTGTCAAAACTTTGTCAGAAATTATGTGATCCTTAGTAGCTGGAAGTAAGGGAGATGGGGCATGAAGTTATTTCTAGCAGTTGGAGACATACCAAGTTTAGGTCAGTTCTGGGCATCTTTGAAATACCTATACAAACTTGTTCCTACATAGTAACTTGCAACTTTGAATGAGAATGTGCTTGCTTACAGCAACGTGCTATAAGTTCTGAATGCCCGAATTGGGAATCTGTGTCAAAACTTTGTCAGGAATTATGTGATCCATTCAGAACATGTGTGTCAAAACTTTGTCAGGAATTATGTGATCCTTACTAGCTGGAAGTAAGGGAGATGGGGCATGAAGTTATTTCTAGCAGTTGGAGACATACCAAGTTTAGCTCAGTTCTGGTCATCATTGAAATACCTATACAAACTTGTTCCTACATAGTAACTTGCAACTTTGAATGAGAATGTGCTTGCTTACAGCAACGAGCTATATGTTCTGAATGCCCGAACTGGGAATCTGTGTCAAAACTTTGTTAGGAATTATGTGATCCTTACTAGCTGGACGTAAGGGAGTTGGGGCATGAAGTTATTTATAGGAGTTGGAGACATACCAAGTTTAGCTCAGTATGGGCATCTTTGAAAGTCCTATACAAACTTGTTCCTACATAGTAACTTGCAACTTTGAATGAGAATGTGCTTGCTTACAGCAACGTGCTATATGTTCTGAATGCCCGAATTGGGAATCTGTGTCAAAACTTTGTTAGGAATTATGTGATCCTTAATAGCTGGAAGTAAGGGAGTTGGGGCATGAAGTTATTTCTCGGAGTTGGACACATACCAAGTTAAGCTCAGTTCTGGGCATCTTTGAAATACCTATACAAACTTGTTCCTACATAATAACTTGCAACTTTGAATGAGAATGTGCTTTCTTACAGCAACGTGCTATATGTTCTGAATGACCGATTTTGAAATCTGTGTGAAAACTTTGTTAGGAATTATGTGATCCTTACTAGCTGGAAGTAAGGGAGATGGGGCATGAAGTTATTTCTAGGAGTTGGAGACATACCCACTTTAGCTCAGTTCTGGGCATCTTTGAAATACATATACAAACTTGTTCCTACATAGTAACTTGCAACTTTGAATGAGAATGTGCTTGCTTACAGCAACGTGCTATATGTTCTGAATGCCCGAATTGGGAATCTGTGTCAAAACTTTGTTAGGAATTATGTGATCCTTACTAGCTGGAAGTAAGGGAGATGGGGCATGAAGTTATTTCTAGGAGTTGGAGACATACCCACTTTAGCTCAGTTCTGGGCATCTTTGAAATACCTATACAAACTTGTTCCTACATAGTAACATGCAACTTTGAATGAGAATGTGCTTACTTACAGCAACGTGCTATATGTTCTTAATGCCCGAATTGGGAATTTGTGTCAAATCTTTCTTAGGAATTATGTGATCCTTACTAGCTGGAAGTAAGGGAGATGGGGAATGAAGTTATTTCTAGGAGTTGGAGACATACCAAGTTTAGCTCAGTTCTGGGCATCTTTGAAATACCTATACAAACTTGTTCCTACATAGTAACTTGCAACTTTGAATGAGAATGTGCTTGCTTACAGCAACGTGCTATATGTTCTGAATGCCCGAATTGGAAATCTGTGTCAAAACTTTGTTAGGAATTATGTGATCCTTACTAGCTGGAAGTAAGGGAGATGGGGCATGAAGTTATTTCTAGGAGTTGGAGACATACCAAGTTTAGCTCAGTTCTGGGCATCTTTGAAATACCTATACAAACTTGTTCCTTCATCGTAACTTGAAACTTTGAATGAGAATGTGCTTGCTTACAGCAACGTGCTATATGTTCTGAATGCCCGAATTGGGAATCTGTGTCAAAACTTTGTTAGGAATTATGTGATCCTTACTAGATGGAAGTAAGGGAGATGGGGCATGAAGTTTTTTCTAGGAGTTGGAGACATACCAAGTTTAGCTCAGTTCTGGGGATTTTTGAAATACCTATACAAACTTGTTCCTACATAGTAACTTGCAACTTTGAATGAGAATGTGCTTGCTTACAGCAACGTGCTATATGTTCTGAATGCCCGAATTGGGAATCTGTGTCAAAACTTTGTTAGGAATTATGTGATCCTTACTAGCTGGAAGTAAGGGTGTTGGGGCATGTAGTTATTTCTAGAGGTTGGAGACATTCCAAGTTTAGCTCTGTTCTGGGCATCTTTGAAATACCTATACAAACTTGTTCCTTCATATTAACTTGCATCTTTGAATGAGAATGTGCTTGCTTACAGCAACGTGCTATATGTTCTGAAGGCCCGAATTGGGAATCTGTGTCAAAACTTTGTTAGGAATTATGTGATCCTTACTAGCTGGAAGTAAGGGAGATGGGGCATGAAGTTATTTATAGGAGTTGGAGACATACCAAGTTTAGCTCAGTATGGGCATCTTTGAATGTCCTATACAAACTTGTTCCTACATAGTAACTTGCAACTTTGAATGAGAATGTGCTTGCTTACAGCAACGTGCTATATGTTCTGAATGCCCGAATTGGGAATCTGTTTCAAAACTTTGTTAGGAATTATGTGATCCTTAATAGCTGGAAGTAAGGGAGTTGGGGCATGAAGTTATTTCTCGGAGTTGGACACATACCCACTTCAGCTCAGTTCTGGGCATCTTTGAAATACCTATACAAACTTGTTCCTACATAGTAACTTGCAACTTTGAATGAGAATGTGCTTGCTTACAGCAACGTGCTATATGTTCTGAATGCCCGAATTGGGATTCTGTGTCAAAACTTTGTTAGGAATTATGTGATCCTTACTAGCTGGAAGTAAGTGAGATGGGGCATGAAGTTATTTCTAGGAGTTGGAGACATACCCACTTTAGCTCAGTTCTGGGCATCTTTGAAATACCTATACAAACTTGTTCCTACATAGTAACATGCAACTTTGAATGAGAATGTGCTTACTTACAGAAACGTGTTATATGTTCTGAATGCCCGAATTGGGAATCTGTGTCAAATCTTTCTTAGGCATTATGTGATCCTTACTAGCTGGAAGGAAGGGAGATGGGGAATGAAGTCATCTCTAGGAGTTGGAGACATAACAAGTTTAGCTCAGTTCTGGGCATCTTTGAAATACCTATACATACTTGATCCTACATAGTAACTTGCAACTTTGAATGAGAATGTGCTTGCTTACGGCAACGTGCTATATGTTCTGAATACCCGAATTGGGAATCTGTGTCAAAACTTTGTTAGGAATTATGTGATCCTTACTAGCTGGAAGTAAGGGAGAAGGGGCATGAAGTTATTTCTAGGAGTTGGAGACATACCGAGATTAGCTCATTTCTGGGCATCTTTGAAATACCTATACAAACTTGTTCCTTCATCGTAACTTGCAACTTTGAATGAGAATGTGCTTGCTTACAGCAACGTGTTATATGTTCTGAATGCCCGAATTAGGAATCTCTGTCAAAACTTTGTTAGGAATTATGTGATCCTTACTAGCTGGAAGTACGGGAGATGGGGCCTGAATTTATTTCTAGGAGTTGGAGACATACCAAGTTTAGCTCACTTCTGGGCATCTTTGAAATACCTATACAAACTTGTTCCTACATCGTAACTTGCAACTTTGAATGAGAATGTGCTTGCTTACAGCAACGTGTTATATGTTGTGAATGCCCGAATTGGGAATCTGTGTCAAAACTTTGTTAGGAATTATGTGATCCTTACTAGCTGGAAGTAAGGGAGTTGGGGCATGAAGTTATTTATAGGAGTTGGAGACATATCAAGTTTAGCTCAGTATGGGAATCTTTGAAAGTCCTATACAAAATTGTTCCTACATAGTAACTTGCAACTTTGAATGAGAATGTGCTTGCTTACAGCAACATGCTATATGTTCTGAATGCCCGAATTGGGAATCTGTGTCAAAACTTTGTTAGGAATTATGTGATCCTTAATAGCTGGAAGTAAGGGAGTTGGGGCATGAAGTTATTTCTCGGAGTTGGACACATACCAAGTTTAGCTCAGTTCTGGGCATCTTTGAAATGCCTATACAAACTTGTTCCTACATAGTAACTTGCAACTTTGAATGAGAATGTGCTTGCTTACAGCAACGTGCTATATGTTCTGAATGCCCGAATTGGGAATCTGTGTCAAAACTTTGTTAGGAATTATGTGATCCTTACTAGCTGGAAGTAAGGGAGATGGGGCATGAAGTTATTTCTAGGATTTGGAGACATACCCACTTTAGCTCAGTTCTGGGCATCTTTGAAATACCTATACAAACTTGTTCCTACATAGTAACTTGCAACTTTAAATGAGAATGTGCTTGCTTACAGCAACATGCTATATGTTCTGAATGCCCGAATTGGGAATCTGTGTCAAAACTTTGTTAGGAATTATGTGATCCTTACTAGCTTGAAGTAAGGGAGATGGGGCATGAAGTTATTTCTATGAGTTGGAGACATACCCACTTTAGCTCAGTTCTGGGCATCTTTGAAATACCTATACAAACTTGTTCCTACATAGTAACATGCAACTTTTTATGAGAATGTGCTTACTTACAGCAACGTGCTATATGTTCTTAATGACCGAATTGGGAATCTGTGTCAAATCTTTCTTAGGAATTATGTGATCCTTACTAGCTGGAAGTAAGGGAGATGGGGAATGAAGTTATTTCTAGGAGTTGGAGACATACCAAGTTTAGCTCAGTTCTGGGCATCTTTGAAATACCTATACAAACTTGTTCCTACATAGTAACTTGCAACTTTGAATGAGAATGTGCTTACTTACAGCAACGTGCTATATGTTCTGAATGCCCGAATTGGGAATCTGTGTCAAAACTTTGTTAGGAATTATGTGATCCTTACTAGCTGGAAGTAAGGGAGATGGGGCATGAAGTTATTTCTAGGAGTTCTAGACATACCAAGTTTAGCTCAGTTCTGGGCATCTTTGAAATACCTATACAAACTTGTTCCTCCATCGTAACTTGCAACTTTGAATGAGAATGTGCTTGCTTACAGCAACGTGTTATATGTTCTGAATGCCCGAATTGGGAATCTGTGTCAAAACTTTGTTAGGAATTATGTGATCTTTACTAGCTGGAAGTAAGGGAGATGGGGCATGAAGTTATTTCTATGAGTTGGAGACATACCCACTTTAGCTCAGTTCTGGGCATCTTTGAAATACCTATACAAACTTGTTCCTACATAGTAACATGCAACTTTGAATGAGAATGTGCTTACTTACAGCAACGTGCTATATGTTCTTAATGACCGAATTGGGAATCTGTGTCAAATCTTTCTTAGGAATTATGTGATCCTTACTAGCTGGAAGTAAGGGAGATGGGGAATGAAGTTATTTCTAGGAGTTGGAGACATACCAAGTTTAGCTCAGTTCTGGGCATCTTTGAAATACCTATACAAACTTGTTCCTACATAGTAACTTGCAACTTTGAATGAGAATGTGCTTGCTTACAGCAACGTGCTACATGTTCTGAATGCCCGAATTGGGAATCTGTGTCAAAACTTTGTCAGGAATTATGTGATCCATTCAGAACATGTGTGTCAAAACTTTGTCAGGAATTATGTGATCCTTACTAGCTGGAAGTAAGGGAGATGGGGCATGAAGTTATTTCTAGGAGTTGGAGACATACCAAGTTTAGCTCAGTTCTGGGCATCTTTGAAATACCTATACAAACTTGTTCCTACATAGTAACTTGCAACTTTGAATGAGAATGTGCTTGCTTACAGCAACGTGCTATATGTTCTGAATGCCCGAACTGGGAATCTGTATCAAAACTTTGTTAGGAATTATGTGATCCTTACTAGCTGGAAGTAAGGGAGTTGGGGCATGAAATTATTTATAGGAGTTGGAGACATACCAAGTTTAGCTCAGTATGGGCATCTTTGAAAGTCCTATACAAACTTGTTCCTACATAGTAACTTGCAACTTTGAATGAGAATGTGCTTGCTTACAGCAACGTGCTATATGTTCTGAATGCCCGAATTGGGAATCTGTGTCAAAACTTGGTTAGGAATTATGTGATCCTTAATAGCTGGAAGTAAGGGAGTTGGGGCATGAAGTTATTTCTCAGAGTTGGACACATACCAAGTAAGCTCAGTTCTGGAGTCTTTGAAATACCTATACAAACTTGTTCCTACATAGTAACATGCAACTTTGAATGAGAATGTGCTTACTTACAGCAACGTGCTATATGTTCTGAATGCCCGAATTAGGAATCTGTGTCAAATCTTTCTTAGGAATTATGTGATCCTTACTAGCTGGAAGTAAGGGAGATGGGGCATGAAGTTATTTCTAGGAGTTGGAGACATACCAAGTTTAGCTCAGTTCTGGGCATCTTTGAAATACCTATACAAACTTGTTCCTACATAGTAACTTGCAACTTTGAATGAGAATGTGCTTGCTTACAGCAACGTGCTGTATGTTCTGATGGCCCGAATTGGGAATCTGTGTCAAAACTTTGTTAGGAATTATGTGATCCTTACTAGCTGGAAGTAAGGGAGATGGGGCATGAAGTTATTTCTAGGAGTTGGAGACATACCAAGTTTAGCTCAGTTCTGGGCATCTTTGATATACCTATACAAACTTTTCCTATATAATAACTTGCAACTTTGAATGAGAATGTGCTTGCTTACAGCAACGTGCTACATGTTCTGAATGCCCGAATTGGGAATCTGTGTCAAAACTTTGTTAGGAATTATGTGATCCTTACTAGCTGGAAGTAAGGGAGATGGGGCATGAAGTTATTTCTAGGAGTTGGAGACATACCAAGTTTAGCTCAGTTCTGGGCATCTTTGAAATACCTATACAAACTTGTTCCTACATAGTAACATGCAACTTTGAATGAGAATGTGCTTACTTACAGCAACGTGCTATATGTTCTGAATGCCCGAATTGGGAATCTGTGTCAAATCTTTCTTAGGAATTATGTGATCCTTACTAGCTGGAAGTAAGGGAGATGGGGCATGAAGTTATTTCTAGGAGTTGGAGACATACCAAGTTTAGCTCAGTTCTGGGCATCTTTGAAATACCTATACAAACTTGTTCCCACATAGTAAATTGCAACTTTGAATGAGAATGTGCTTGCTTACAGCAACGTGCTATATGTTCTGAATGCCCGAATTGGGAATCTGTGTCAAAACTTTGTTAGGAATTATGTGATCCTTACTAGCTGGAAGTAAGGGAGATGGGGCATGAAGTTATTTCTAGGAGTTGGAGACACACAACGTTTAGCTCAGTTCTGGGCATCTTTGAAATACCTATACAAACTTGTTCCTACATAGTAACTTGCAACTTTGAATGAGAATGTGCTTGCTTACAGCAACGTGCTACATGTTCTGAATGCCCTAATTGGGAATCTGTGTCAAAATTTTGTTAGAAATTATGTGATCCTTACTAGATGGAAGTAAGGGAGATGGGGCATGAAGTTATTTCTAGGAGTTGGAGACATACCAAGTTTAGCTCAGTTCTGGGCATCTTTGAAATACCTATACAAACTTGTTCCTACATAGTAACTTGCAACTTTGATTGAGAATGTGCTTGCTTACAGCAACGTGCTATATGTTCTGAATGCCTGAATTGGGAATCTGTGTCAAAACTTTGTTAGGAATTATGGGATCCTTACTATCTGGAAGTAAGGGAGATGGGGCATGAAGTTATTTCTAGGAGTTGGAGACATACCAAGTTTAGCTCAGTTCTGGGCATCTTTGAAATACCTATACAAACTTGTTCCTACATAGTAACTTGCAACTTTGAATGAGAATGTGCTTGCTTACAGCAACGTGCTATATGTTCTGAATGCCCGAATTGGGAATCTGTGTCAAAACTTGGTTAGGAATTATGTGATCCTTACTAGCTGGAAGTAAGGGAGATGGGGCATGAAGTTATTTCTAGGAGCTGGAGACATACCATGTTTAGCTCAGTTCTGGGCATCTTTGGAAGTCCTATACAAACTTGTTCCTACGTAGTAACTTGCAACTTTGAATGAGAATGTACTTGCTTACAGAAACGTGCTACATGTTCTGAATGCCCGAATTGGGAAACTGTGTCAAAACTTTGTCAGGAATTATGCGATCCATTCAGAACATGTGTGTCAAAACTTTGTCAGAAATTATGTGATCCTTAGTAGCTGGAAGTAAGGGAGATGGGGCATGAAGTTATTTCTAGCAGTTGGAGACATACCAAGTTTAGGTCAGTTCTGGGCATCTTTGAAATACCTATACAAACTTGTTCCTACATAGTAACTTGCAACTTTGAATGAGAATGTGCTTGCTTACAGCAACGTGCTATAAGTTCTGAATGCCCGAATTGGGAATCTGTGTCAAAACTTTGTCAGGAATTATGTGATCCATTCAGAACATGTGTGTCAAAACTTTGTCAGGAATTATGTGATCCTTACTAGCTGGAAGTAAGGGAGATGGGGCATGAAGTTATTTCTAGCAGTTGGAGACATACCAAGTTTAGCTCAGTTCTGGTCATCATTGAAATACCTATACAAACTTGTTCCTACATAGTAACTTGCAACTTTGAATGAGAATGTGCTTGCTTACAGCAACGAGCTATATGTTCTGAATGCCCGAACTGGGAATCTGTGTCAAAACTTTGTTAGGAATTATGTGATCCTTACTAGCTGGACGTAAGGGAGTTGGGGCATGAAGTTATTTATAGGAGTTGGAGACATACCAAGTTTAGCTCAGTATGGGCATCTTTGAAAGTCCTATACAAACTTGTTCCTACATAGTAACTTGCAACTTTGAATGAGAATGTGCTTGCTTACAGCAACGTGCTATATGTTCTGAATGCCCGAATTGGGAATCTGTGTCAAAACTTTGTTAGGAATTATGTGATCCTTAATAGCTGGAAGTAAGGGAGTTGGGGCATGAAGTTATTTCTCGGAGTTGGACACATACCAAGTTAAGCTCAGTTCTGGGCATCTTTGAAATACCTATACAAACTTGTTCCTACATAATAACTTGCAACTTTGAATGAGAATGTGCTTTCTTACAGCAACGTGCTATATGTTCTGAATGACCGATTTTGAAATCTGTGTGAAAACTTTGTTAGGAATTATGTGATCCTTACTAGCTGGAAGTAAGGGAGATGGGGCATGAAGTTATTTCTAGGAGTTGGAGACATACCCACTTTAGCTCAGTTCTGGGCATCTTTGAAATACATATACAAACTTGTTCCTACATAGTAACTTGCAACTTTGAATGAGAATGTGCTTGCTTACAGCAACGTGCTATATGTTCTGAATGCCCGAATTGGGAATCTGTGTCAAAACTTTGTTAGGAATTATGTGATCCTTACTAGCTGGAAGTAAGGGAGATGGGGCATGAAGTTATTTCTAGGAGTTGGAGACATACCCACTTTAGCTCAGTTCTGGGCATCTTTGAAATACCTATACAAACTTGTTCCTACATAGTAACATGCAACTTTGAATGAGAATGTGCTTACTTACAGCAACGTGCTATATGTTCTTAATGCCCGAATTGGGAATTTGTGTCAAATCTTTCTTAGGAATTATGTGATCCTTACTAGCTGGAAGTAAGGGAGATGGGGAATGAAGTTATTTCTAGGAGTTGGAGACATACCAAGTTTAGCTCAGTTCTGGGCATCTTTGAAATACCTATACAAACTTGTTCCTACATAGTAACTTGCAACTTTGAATGAGAATGTGCTTGCTTACAGCAACGTGCTATATGTTCTGAATGCCCGAATTGGAAATCTGTGTCAAAACTTTGTTAGGAATTATGTGATCCTTACTAGCTGGAAGTAAGGGAGATGGGGCATGAAGTTATTTCTAGGAGTTGGAGACATACCAAGTTTAGCTCAGTTCTGGGCATCTTTGAAATACCTATACAAACTTGTTCCTTCATCGTAACTTGAAACTTTGAATGAGAATGTGCTTGCTTACAGCAACGTGTTATATGTTCTGAATGCCCGAATTGGGAATCTGTGTCAAAACTTTGTTAGGAATTATGTGATCCTTACTAGATGGAAGTAAGGGAGATGGGGCATGAAGTTTTTTCTAGGAGTTGGAGACATACCAAGTTTAGCTCAGTTCTGGGGATTTTTGAAATACCTATACAAACTTGTTCCTACATAGTAACTTGCAACTTTGAATGAGAATGTGCTTGCTTACAGCAACGTGCTATATGTTCTGAATGCCCGAATTGGGAATCTGTGTCAAAACTTTGTTAGGAATTATGTGATCCTTACTAGCTGGAAGTAAGGGTGTTGGGGCATGTAGTTATTTCTAGAGGTTGGAGACATACCAAGTTTAGCTCTGTTCTGGGCATCTTTGAAATACCTATACAAACTTGTTCCTTCATATTAACTTGCATCTTTGAATGAGAATGTGCTTGCTTACAGCAACGTGCTATATGTTCTGAAGGCCCGAATTGGGAATCTGTGTCAAAACTTTGTTAGGAATTATGTGATCCTTACTAGCTGGAAGTAAGGGAGATGGGGCATGAAGTTATTTCTAGGAGTTGGAGACATACCAAGTTTAGCTCAGTATGGGCATCTTTGAATGTCCTATACAAACTTGTTCCTACATAGTAACTTGCAACTTTGAATGAGAATGTGCTTGCTTACAGCAACGTGCTATATGTTCTGAATGCCCGAATTGGGAATCTGTGTCAAAACTTTGTTAGGAATTATGTGATCCTTAATAGCTGGAAGTAAGTGAGATGGGGCATGAAGTTATTTCTAGGAGTTGGAGACATACCCACTTTAGCTCAGTTCTGGGCATCTTTGAAATACCTATACAAACTTGTTCCTACATGGTAACATGCAACTTTGAATGAGAATGTGCTTACTTACAGAAACGTGTTATATGTTCTGAATGCCCGAATTGGGAATCTGTGTCAAATCTTTCTTAGGCATTATGTGATCCTTACTAGCTGGAAGTAAGGGAGATGGGGAATGAAGTCATCTCTAGGAGTTGGAGACATAACAAGTTTAGCTCAGTTCTGGGCATCTTTGAAATACCTATACATACTTGATCCTACATAGTAACTTGCAACTTTGAATGAGAATGTGCTTGCTTACGGCAACGTGCTATATGTTCTGAATGCCCGAATTGGGAATCTGTGTCAAAACTTTGTTAGGAATTATGTGATCCTTACTAGCTGGAAGTAAGGGAGAAGGGGCATGAAGTTATTTCTAGGAGTTGGAGACATACCGAGATTAGCTCATTTCTGGGCATCTTTGAAATACCTATACAAACTTGTTCCTTCATCGTAACTTGCAACTTTGAATGAGAATGTGCTTGCTTACAGCAACGTGTTATATGTTCTGAATGCCCGAATTAGGAATCTCTGTCAAAACTTTGTTAGGAATTATGTGATCCTTACTAGCTGGAAGTACGGGAGATGGGGCCTGAATTTATTTCTAGGAGTTGGAGACATACCAAGTTTAGCTCACTTCTGGGCATCTTTGAAATACCTATACAAACTTGTTCCTACATCGTAACTTGCAACTTTGAATGAGAATGTGCTTGCTTACAGCAACGTGTTATATGTTGTGAATGCCCGAATTGGGAATCTGTGTCAAAACTTTGTTAGGAATTATGTGATCCTTACTAGCTGGAAGTAAGGGAGTTGGGGCATGAAGTTATTTATAGGAGTTGGAGACATATCAAGTTTAGCTCAGTATGGGAATCTTTGAAAGTCCTATACAAAATTGTTCCTACATAGTAACTTGCAACTTTGAATGAGAATGTGCTTGCTTACAGCAACGTGCTATATGTTCTGAATGCCCGAATTGGGAATCTGTGTCAAAACTTTGTTAGGAATTATGTGATCCTTAATAGCTGGAAGTAAGGGAGTTGGGGCATGAAGTTATTTCTCGGAGTTGGACACATACCAAGTTTAGCTCAGTTCTGGGCATCTTTGAAATGCCTATACAAACTTGTTCCTACATAGTAACTTGCAACTTTGAATGAGAATGTGCTTGCTTACAGCAACGTGCTATATGTTCTGAATGCCCGAATTGGGAATCTGTGTCAAAACTTTGTTAGGAATTATGTGATCCTTACTAGCTGGAAGTAAGGGAGATGGGGCATGAAGTTATTTCTATGAGTTGGAGACATACCCACTTTAGCTCAGTTCTGGGCATCTTTGAAATACCTATACAAACTTGTTCCTACATAGTAACATGCAACTTTTTATGAGAATGTGCTTACTTACAGCAACGTGCTATATGTTCTTAATGACCGAATTGGGAATCTGTGTCAAATCTTTCTTAGGAATTATGTGATCCTTACTAGCTGGAAGTAAGGGAGATGGGGAATGAAGTTATTTCTAGGAGTTGGAAACATACCAAGTTTAGCTCAGTTCTGGGCATCTTTGAAATACCTATACAAACTTGTTCCTCCATCGTAACTTGCAACTTTGAATGAGAATGTGCTTGCTTACAGCAACGTGTTATATGTTCTGAATGCCCGAATTGGGAATCTGTGTCAAAACTTTGTTAGGAATTATGTGATCCTTACTAGATGGAAGTAAGGGAGATGGGGCATGAAGTTATTTCTAGGAGTTGGAGACATACCAAGTTTAGCTCAGTTCTGGGCATCTTTGATATACCTATACAAACTTGTTCCTACATAGTAACTTGCAACTTTGAATGAGAATGTGCTTGCTTACAGCAACGTGCTATATGTTCTGAATGCCCGAATTGGGAATCTGTGTCAAAACTTTGTTAGGAATTATGTGATCCTTACTAGCTGGATGTAAGGGTGTTGGGGCATGAAGTTATTTCTAGAGGTTGGACACACACCAAGTTTAGCTCTGTTCTGGGCATCTTTGAAATACCTATACAAACTTGTTCCTTCATAGTAACTTGCAACTATGAATGAGAATGTGCTTGCTTACAGCAACGTGCTATATGTTCTGAAGGCCCGAATTGGGAATCTGTGTCAAAATTTTGTTAGGAATTATGTGATCCTTACTAGCTGGAAGTAAGGGAGATGGGGCATGAAGTTATTTCTAGGAGTTGGAGACATACCAAGTTTAGCTCAGTTCTGTGCATCTTTGATATACCTATACAAACTTGTTCCTACATAGTAACTTGCAACTTTGAATGAGAATGTGCTTGCTTACAGCAACGTGCTATATGTTCTGAATGCCCGAATTGGGAATCTGTGTCAAAACTTTGTTAGGAATTATGTGATCCTTACTAGCTGGAAGTAAGGGAGATGGGGCATGAAGTTATTTCTAGGAGTTGGAGACAGACAACGTTTAGTTCAGTTCTGGGCATCTTTGAAATACCTATACAAACTTGTTCCTACATAGTAACTTGAAAATTTGAATGGGAATGTGCTTGCTTACAGCAACGTGCTACATGTTCTGAATGCCCGAATTGGGAATCTGTGTCAAAACTTTGTTAGGAATTATGTGATCCTTAAAAGCTGGAAGTAAGGGAGATGGGGCATGAAGTTATTTCTAGGAGTTGGAGACATACAAGGTTTAACTCAGTTCTGGGCATCTTTGAAATACCTATAGAAACATCTTCCTACATAGTAACTTGCAACTTTGAATGAGAATGTGCTTGCTTACAGCAACGTGCTACATGTTCTGAATGCCCGAATTGGGATTCTGTGTCAAAACTTTGTCAGGAATTATGTGATCCATTCAGAACATGTGTGTCAAAACTTTGTCAGGAATTATGTGATCCTTACTAGCTGGAAGTAAGGGAGATGGGGAATGAAGTTATTTCTAGCAGTTGGAGACATACCAAGTTTAGCTCAGTTCTGGGCATCTTTGAAATACCTATAAAAACTTGTTCCTACATAGTAACTTGCAACTTTGAATGAGAATGTGCTTGCTTACAGCAACGTGCTATATGTTCTGAATGCCCGAACTGGGAATCTGTGTGAAAACTTTGTTAGGAATTATGTGATCCTTAATAGCTGGAAGTAAAGGAGTTGGGGCATGAAGATATTTATAGGAGTTGGAGACATACCAAGTTTAGCTCAGTATGGGAATCTTTGAAAGTCCTATACAAACTTGTTCCTACAAAGTAACTTGCAACTTTGAATGAGAATGTGCTTGCTTACAGCAACGTGCTATATGTTCTGAATGCCCGAATTGGGAATCTGTGTCAAAACTTTGTTAGGAATTATGTGATCCTTAATAGCTGGAAGTAAGGGAGTTGGGGCATGAAGTTATTTCTCAGAGTTGGACACATACCAAGTTAAGCTCAGTTCTGGGCCTCTTTGAAATACCTATACAAACTTGTTCCTACATAGTAACTTGCAACTTTGAATGAGAATGTGCTTGCTTACAGCAACGTGCTATATGTTCTGAATGCCCGAATTGGAAATCTGTGTGAAAACTTTGTTAGGAATTATGTGATCCTTAGTAGCTGGAAGTAAGGGAGATGGGGCATGAAGTTATTTCTAGGAGTTGGAGACATACCCACTTTAGCTCAGTTCTGGGCATCTTTGAAATACATATACAAACTTGTTCCTACATAGTAACATGCAACTTTGAATGAGAATGTGCTTACTTACAGCAATGTGCTATATGTTCTTAATGCCCGAATTGGGAATCTGTGTCAAATCTTTCTTAGGAATTATGTGATCCTTACTAGCTGGAAGTAAGGGAGATGGGGCATGGAGTTATTTCTAGGAGTTGGAGACATACCAAGTTTAGCTCAGTTCTGGGCATCTTTGAAATACCTATACAAACTTGTTCCTACATAGTAACTTGCAACTTTGAATGAGAATGTGCTTGCTTACAGCAACGTGCTATATGTTCTGAATGCCCGAATTGGGAATCTGTGTCAAAACTTTGTTAGGAATTATGTGATCCTTACTAGCTGGAAGTAAGGGAGATGGGGCATGAAGTTATTTCTAGGAGTTGGAGACATACCAAGTTTAGCTCAGCTCTGGGCATCATTGAAATACCTATACAAACTTGTTCCTACATAGTAACTTGCAATTTTGAATGAGAATGTGCTTGCTTACAGCAACGTGCTATATGTTCTGAATGCCCGAATTGGGAATCTGTGTCAAATCTTTCTTAGGAATTATGTGATCCTTACTAGCTGGAAGTAAGGGAGATGGGGCATGAAGTTATTTCTAGGATTGGAGACATACCAAGTTTAGCTCAGTTCTGGGCATCTTTGAAATACCTATACAAACTTGTTCCTTCATCATAACTTGCAACTTTGAATGAGAATGTGCTTGCTTACAGCAACGTGCTATATGTTCTGAATGCCCGAATTGGGAATCTGTGTCAAAACTTTGTTAGGAATTATGTGATCATTACTAGATGGAAGTAAGGGAGATGGGGCATGAAGTTATTTCTAGGAGTTGGAGACATACCAAGTTTAGCTCAGTTCTGGGGATCTTTGAAATACCTATACAAACTTTTTCCTACATAGTAACTTGCAACTTTGAATGAGAATGTGCTTGCTTACAGCAACGTGCTAAATGTTCTGAAACCCCGAATTGGGAATCTGTGTCAAAACTTTGTCAGGAATTATGTGATCCATTCAGAACATGTGTGTCAAAACTTTGTCAGTAATTATGTGATCCTTACTAGCTGGAAGTAAGGGAGATGGGGCATGAAGTTATTTCTAGCAGTTGGAGACATACCAAGTTTAGCTCAGTTCTGGGCATCTTTGAAATACCTATACAAACTTGTTCCTACATAGTAACTTGCTACTTGGAATGAGAATGTGCTTGCTTACAGCAACGTGCTATATGTTCTGAATGCCCGAATTGGGAATTTGTCTCAAAACTTTGTTAGGAATTATGTGATCCTTACTAGCTGGAAGTAAGGGAGATGGGGCATGGAGTTATTTCTAGGAGTTGGAGCCATACAACGTATAGCTCAGTTCTGGGCATCTTTGAAATACCTATGCAAACTTGTTCCTACATAGTAACTTGCAACTTTGAATGAGAATGTGCTTGCTTACAGCAACGTGCTATATGTTCTGAATGCCCGAATTGGGAATCTGTGTCAAAACTTTGTTAGGAATTATGTGATCCTTACTAGCTGGAAGTAAGGGAGATGGGGCATGAAGTTATTTCTCGGAGTTGGAGACATACCCACTTTAGCTCAGTTCTGGGCATCTTTGAAATACCTATACAAACTTGTTCCTACATAGTAACATGCAACTTTGAATGAGAATGTGCTTGCTTACAGCAACGTGCTATATGTTCTGAAGGCCCGAATTGGGAATCTGTGTCAAAACTTTGTTAGGAATTATGTGATCCTTACTAGCTGGAAGTAAGGGAGATCGGGCATGAAGTTATTTCTAGGAGTTGGAGACAGACAACGTTTAGTTCATTTCTGGGCATCTTTGAAATACCTAAACAAACTAGTTCCTACATAGTAACTTGAAAATTTGAATGAGAATGTGCTTGCTTACAGCAACGTGCTACATGTTCCGAATGCCCGAATAGGGAATCTGTGTCAAAAATTGTTAGGAATTATGTGATCCTTACTAGCTGGAAGTAAGGGAGTTGGGGCATGAAGTTATTTCTAGGAGTTGGAGACATACAACGTTTAACTCAGTTCTGGGCATCTTTGAAATACCTATAGAAACTTTTTCCTACATAGTAACTTGCTACTTGGAATGAGAAAGTGCTTGCTTAAAGCAACATGCTACATGTTCTGAATGCCCGAATTGGGAATCTGTGTCAAAACTTTGTTAGGAATTATGTGATCCTTACTAGCTGGAAGTAAGGGAGATGGGGCATGGAGTTATTTCTAGGAGTTGGAGCCATACAACGTATAGCTTAGTTCTGGGAATCTTTGAAATACCTATGCAAACTTGTTCCTACATAGTAACTTGCAACTTTGAATGAGAATGTGCTTGCTTACAGCAACGTGCTATATGTTCTGAATGCCCGAATTGGGAATCTGTGTCAAAACTTTGTTAGGAATTATGTGATCCTTACTAGCTGGAAGTAAGGGAGATGGGGCATGAAGTTATTTCTCGGAGTTGGAGACATACCCACTTTAGCTCAGTTCTGGGCATCTTTGAAATACCTATACAAACTTGTTCCTACATAGTAACATGCAACTTTGAATGAGAATGTGCTTACTTACAGCAACGTGCTATATGTTCTGAATGCCCGAATTGGGAATCTGTGTCAAATCTTTCTTAGGAATTATGTGATCCTTACTAGCTGGAAGTAAGGGAGATGGGGCATGAAGTTATTTCTAGGAGATGGAGACATACCAAGTTTAGCTCAGTTCTGGGTATCTTTGAAATACCTATACAAACTTGTTCCTACATAGTAACTTGCAACTTTGAATGAGAATGTGCTTTCTTACAGCAACGTGCTATATGTTCTGAATGCCCGAATTGGGAATCTGTGTCAAAACTTTGTTAGTAATTATGTGATCCTTGCTAGCTGGAAGTAAGGGAGATGGGGCATGAAGTTATTTCTAGGAGTTGGAGACATACCCACTTTAGCTCAGTTCTGGGCATCTTTGAAATACCTATACAAACTTGTTCCTACATAGTAACATGCAACTTTGAATGAGAATGTGCTTACTTACAGCAACGTGCTATATGTTCTGAATGCCCGAATTAGGAATCTGTGTCAAATCTTTCTTAGGAATTATGTGATCCTTACTAGCTGGAAGTAAGGGAGATGGGGCATGAAGTTATTTCTAGGAGTTGGAGACATACCAAGTTTAGCTCAGTTCTGGGCATCTTTGAAATACCTATACAAACTTGTTCCTACATAGTAACTTGCAACTTTGAATGAGAATGTGCTTGCTTACAGCAACGTGCTATATGTTCAGATGGCCCGAATTGGGAATCTGTGTCAAAACTTTGTTAGGAATTATGTGATCCTTACTAGCTGGAAGTAAGGGAGATGGGGCATGAAGTTATTTCTAGGAGTTGGAGACATACCAAGTTTAGCTCAGTTCTGGGCATCTTTGATATAACTATACAAACTTGTTCCTACATAGTAACTTGCAACTTTGAAGGAGAATGTGCTTGCTTACAGCAACGTGCTACATGTTCTGAATGCCCGAATTGGGAATCTGTGTCAAAACTTTGTTAGGAATTATGTGATCCTTACTAGCTGGAAGTAAGGGAGATGGGGCATGAAGTTATTTCTAGGAGTTGGAGACATACAACGTTTAACTCAGTTCTGGGCATCTTTGAAATACCTATAGAAACTTCTTCCTACATAGTAACTTGCTACTTGGAATGAGAATGTGCTTGCTTAAAGCAACATGCTACATGTTCTGAATGCCCGAATTGGGAATCTGTGTCAAAACTTTGTTAGGAATTATGTGATCCTTACTAGCTGGAAGTAAGGGAGATGGGGCATGGATTTATTTCTAGGAGTTGGAGCCATACAACGTATAGCTCAGTTCTGGGCATCTTTGAAATACCTATACAAACTTGTTCCTACATAGTAACTTGCAACTTTGAATGAGAATGTGCTTGCTTACAGCAACGTGCTATTTGTTCTGAATGCCCGAATTGGGAATCTGTGTCAAAACTTTGTTAGGAATTATGTTATCTTTACTAGCTGGAAGTAAGGGAAATGGGGCATGAAGTTATTTCTCGGAGTTGGAGACATACCCACTTTAGCTCAGTTCTGGGCATCTTTGAAATACCTATACAAACTTGTTCCTACATAGTAACTTGCAACTTTGAATGAGAATGTGCTTGCTTACAGCAACGTGCTATATGTTCTGAAGGCCCGAATTGGGAATCTGTGTCAAAACTTTGTTAGGAATTATGTGATCCTTACTAGCTGGAAGTAAGGGAGATCGGGCATGAAGTTATTTCTAGGAGTTGGAGACAGACAACGTTTAGTTCATTTCTGGGCATCTTTGAAATACCTAAACAAACTAGTTCCTACATAGTAACTTGAAAATTTGAATGAGAATGTGCTTGCTTACAGCAACGTGCTACATGTTCCGAATGCCCGAATAGGGAATCTGTGTCAAAAATTGTTAGGAATTATGTGATCCTTACTAGCTGGAAGTAAGGGAGTTGGGGCATGAAGTTATTTCTAGGAGTTGGAGACATACAACGTTTAACTCAGTTCTGGGCATCTTTGAAATACCTATAGAAACTTTTTCCTACATAGTAACTTGCTACTTGGAATGAGAAAGTGCTTGCTTAAAGCAACATGCTACATGTTCTGAATGCCCGAATTGGGAATCTGTGTCAAAACTTTGTTAGGAATTATGTGATCCTTACTAGCTGGAAGTAAGGGAGATGGGGCATGGAGTTATTTCTAGGAGTTGGAGCCATACAACGTATAGCTTAGTTCTGGGAATCTTTGAAATACCTATGCAAACTTGTTCCTACATAGTAACTTGCAACTTTGAATGAGAATGTGCTTGCTTACAGCAACGTGCTATATGTTCTGAATGCCCGAATTGGGAATCTGTGTCAAAACTTTGTTAGGAATTATGTGATCCTTACTAGCTGGAAGTAAGGGAGATGGGGCATGAAGTTATTTCTCGGAGTTGGAGACATACCCACTTTAGCTCAGTTCTGGGCATCTTTGAAATACCTATACAAACTTGTTCCTACATAGTAACATGCAACTTTGAATGAGAATGTGCTTAC
This sequence comes from Diceros bicornis minor, assembly GCF_020826845.1. Lineage (NCBI taxonomy): Eukaryota > Metazoa > Chordata > Mammalia > Perissodactyla > Rhinocerotidae > Diceros > Diceros bicornis. The sequence continues at coordinate 338,738 of NW_026691170.1, read as the reverse complement.
TTACAGCAACGTGCTATATGTTCTGAATGCCCGAATTGGGAATCTGTGTCAAATCTTTCTTAGGAATTATGTGATCCTTACTAGCTGGAAGTAAGGGAGATGGGGCATGAAGTTATTTCTAGGAGATGGAGACATACCAAGTTTAGCTCAGTTCTGGGTATCTTTGAAATACCTATACAAACTTGTTCCTACATAGTAACTTGCAACTTTGAATGAGAATGTGCTTTCTTACAGCAACGTGCTATATGTTCTGAATGCCCGAATTGGGAATCTGTGTCAAAACTTTGTTAGTAATTATGTGATCCTTGCTAGCTGGAAGTAAGGGAGATGGGGCATGAAGTTATTTCTAGGAGTTGGAGACATACCCACTTTAGCTCAGTTCTGGGCATCTTTGAAATACCTATACAAACTTGTTCCTACATAGTAACATGCAACTTTGAATGAGAATGTGCTTACTTACAGCAACGTGCTATATGTTCTGAATGCCCGAATTAGGAATCTGTGTCAAATCTTTCTTAGGAATTATGTGATCCTTACTAGCTGGAAGTAAGGGAGATGGGGCATGAAGTTATTTCTAGGAGTTGGAGACATACCAAGTTTAGCTCAGTTCTGGGCATCTTTGAAATACCTATACAAACTTGTTCCTACATAGTAACTTGCAACTTTGAATGAGAATGTGCTTGCTTACAGCAACGTGCTATATGTTCAGATGGCCCGAATTGGGAATCTGTGTCAAAACTTTGTTAGGAATTATGTGATCCTTACTAGCTGGAAGTAAGGGAGATGGGGCATGAAGTTATTTCTAGGAGTTGGAGACATACCAAGTTTAGCTCAGTTCTGGGCATCTTTGATATAACTATACAAACTTGTTCCTACATAGTAACTTGCAACTTTGAAGGAGAATGTGCTTGCTTACAGCAACGTGCTACATGTTCTGAATGCCCGAATTGGGAATCTGTGTCAAAACTTTGTTAGGAATTATGTGATCCTTACTAGCTGGAAGTAAGGGAGATGGGGCATGAAGTTATTTCTAGGAGTTGGAGACATACAACGTTTAACTCAGTTCTGGGCATCTTTGAAATACCTATAGAAACTTCTTCCTACATAGTAACTTGCTACTTGGAATGAGAATGTGCTTGCTTAAAGCAACATGCTACATGTTCTGAATGCCCGAATTGGGAATCTGTGTCAAAACTTTGTTAGGAATTATGTGATCCTTACTAGCTGGAAGTAAGGGAGATGGGGCATGGATTTATTTCTAGGAGTTGGAGCCATACAACGTATAGCTCAGTTCTGGGCATCTTTGAAATACCTATACAAACTTGTTCCTACATAGTAACTTGCAACTTTGAATGAGAATGTGCTTGCTTACAGCAACGTGCTATTTGTTCTGAATGCCCGAATTGGGAATCTGTGTCAAAACTTTGTTAGGAATTATGTTATCTTTACTAGCTGGAAGTAAGGGAAATGGGGCATGAAGTTATTTCTCGGAGTTGGAGACATACCCACTTTAGCTCAGTTCTGGGCATCTTTGAAATACCTATACAAACTTGTTCCTACATAGTAACTTAAAAATTTGAATGAGAATGTGCTTGCTTACAGCAACGTGCTACATGTTCCGAATGCCCGAATTGGGAATCTGTGTCAAAACTTTGTTAGGAATTATGTGATCCTTACTAGCTGGAAGTAAGGGAGTTGGGGCATGAAGTTATTTCTAGGAATTGGAGACATACAACGTTTAACTCAGTTCTGGGCATCTTTGAAATACCTATAGAAACTTCTTCCTACATAGTAACTTGCTACCTGGAATGAGAAAGTGCTTGCTTAAAGCAACATGCTACATGTTCTGAATGCCCGAATTGGGAATCTGTGTCAAAACTTTGTTAGGAATTATGTGATCCTTACTAGCTGGAAGTAAGGGAGATGGGGCATGGAGTTATTTCTAGGAGTTGGAGCCATACAACGTATAGCTCAGTTCTGGGCATCTTTGAAATACCTATGCAAACTTGTTCCTACATAGTAACTTGCAACTTTGAATGAGAATGTGCTTGCTTACAGCAACGTGCTATATGTTCTGAATGCCCGAATTAGGAATCTGTGTCAAATCTTTCTTAGGAATTATGTGATCCTTACTAGCTGGAAGTAAGGGAGATGGGGCATGAAGTTATTTCTAGGAGTTGGAGACATACCAAGTTTAGCTCAGTTCTGGGCATCTTTGAAATACCTATACAAACTTGTTCCTACATAGTAACTTGCAACTTTGAATGAGAATGTGCTTGCTTACAGCAACGTGCTATATGTTCAGATGGCCCGAATTGGGAATCTGTGTCAAAACTTTGTTAGGAATTATGTGATCCTTACTAGCTGGAAGTAAGGGAGATGGGGCATGAAGTTATTTCTAGGAGTTGGAGACATACCCACTTTAGCTCAGTTCTGGGCATCTTTGAAATACCTATACAAACTTGTTCCTACATAGTAACTTGAAAATTTGAATGAGAATGTGCTTGCTTACAGCAACGTGCTACATGTTCCGAATGCCTGAATTGGGAATCTGTGTCAAAACTTTGTTAGGAATTATGTGATCCTTACTAGCTGGAAGTAAGGGAGTTGGGGCATGAAGTTATTTCTAGGAGTTGGAGACATACAACGTTTAACTCAGTTCTGGGCATCTTTGAAATACCTATAGAAACTTCTTCCTACATAGTAACTTGCTACCTGGAATGAGAAAGTGCTTGCTTAAAGCAACATGCTACATGTTCTGAATGCCCGAATTGGGAATCTGTGTCAAAACTTTGTTAGGAATTATGTGATCCTTACTAGCTGGAAGTAAGGGAGATGGGGCATGAAGTTATTTCTAGGATTTGGAGACAACAAAGTTTAGCTCAGTTCTGGGCATCTTTGAAATACCTATACAAACTTGTTCCTACATAGTAACTTGAAAATTTGAATGAGAATGTGCTTGCTTACAGCAACGTGCTACAGGTTCCGAATGCCCGAATTGGGAATCTGTGTCAAAACTTTGTTAGGAAGTATGTGATCCTTACTAGCTGGAAGTAAGGAAGTTGGGGCATGAAGTTATTTCTAGGAGTTGGAGACATACACCGTTTAACTCAGTTCTGGGCATCTTTGAAATACCTATAGAAACTTCTTCCTACATAGTAACTTGCTACTTGGAATGAGAAAGTGCTTGCTTAAAGCAACATGCTACATGTTCTGAATGCCCGAATTGGGAATCTGTGTCAAAACTTTGTTAGGAATTATGTGATCCTTACTAGCTGGAAGTAAGGGAGATGGGGCATGGAGTTATTTCTAGGAGTTGGAGCCATACAACGTATAGCTCAGTTCTGGGCATCTTTGAAATACCTATGCAAACTTGTTCCTACATAGTAACTTGCAACTTTGAATGAGAATGTGCTTGCTTACAGCAACGTGCTATATGTTCTGAATGCCCGAATTGGGAATCTGTGTCAAAACTTTGTTAGGAATTATGTGATGCTTACTAGCTGGAAGTAAGGGAGATGGGGCATGAAGTTATTTCTCGGAGTTGGAGACATACCCACTTTAGCTCAGTTCTGGGCATCTTTGAAATACCTATACAAACTTGTTCCTACATAGTAACTTGCAACTTTGAATGAGAATGTGCTTGCTTACAGCAACGTGCTATATGTTCTGAATGCCCGAATTGGGAATCTGTGTCAAAACTTTGTTAGTAATTATGTGATCCTTGCTAGCTGGAAGTAAGGGAGATGGGGCATGAAGTTATTTCTAGGAGTTGGAGACATACCCACTTTAGCTCAGTTCTGGGCATCTTTGAAATACCTATACAAACTTGTTCCTACATAGTAACATGCAACTTTGAATGAGAATGTGCTTACTTACAGCAACGTGCTATATGTTCTGAATGCCCGAATTAGGAATCTGTGTCAAATCTTTCTTAGGAATTATGTGATCCTTACTAGCTGGAAGTAAGGGAGATGGGGCATGGAGTTATTTCTAGGAGTTGGAGCCATACAACGTATAGCTCAGTTCTGGGCATCTTTGAAATACCTATACAAACTTGTTCCTACATAGTAACTTGCAACTTTGAATGAGAATGTGCTTGCTTACAGCAACGTGCTATTTGTTCTGAATGCCCGAATTGGGAATCTGTGTCAAAACTTTATTAGGAATTATGTTATCCTTACTAGCTGGAAGTAAGGGAGATGGGGCATGAAGTTATTTCTCGGAGTTGGAGACATACCCACTTTAGCTCAGTTCTGGGCATCTTTGAAATACCTATGCAAACTTGTTCCTACATAGTAACTTGAAAATTTGAATGAGAATGTGCTTGCTTACAGCAACGTGCTACATGTTCCGAATGCCCAAATTGGGAATCTGTGTCAAAACTTTGTTAGGAATTATGTGATCCTTACTAGCTGGAAGTAAGGGAGTTGGGGCATGAAGTTATTTCTAGGAGTTGGAGACATACAACGTTTAACTCAGTTCTGGGCATCTTTGAAATACCTATAGAAACTTCTTCCTACACAGTAACTTGCTACCTGGAATGAGAAAGTGCTTGCTTAAACCAACATGCTACATGTTCTGAATGCCCGAATTGGGAATCTGTGTCAAAACTTTGTTAGGAATTATGTGATCCTTACTAGCTGGAAGTAAGGGAGATGGGGCATGGAGTTATTTCTAGGAGTTGGAGCCATACAACGTATAGCTCAGTTCTGGGCATCTTTGAAATACCTATGCAAACTTGTTCCTACATAGTAACTTGCAACTTTGAATGAGAATGTGCTTGCTTACAGCAACGTGCTATATGTTCTGAATGCCCGAATTGGGAATCTGTGTCAAAACTTTGTTAGGAATTATGTGATCCTTACTAGCTGGAAGTAAGGGAGATGGGGCATGAAGTTATTTCTCGGAGTTGGAGACATACCCACTTTAGCTCAGTTCTGGGCATCTTTGAAATACCTATACAAACTTGTTCCTACATAGTAACATGCAACTTTGAATGAGAATGTGCTTGCTTACAGCAACGTGCTATATGTTCTGAAGGCCTGAATTGGGAATCTGTGTCAAAACTTTGTTAGGAATTATGTGATCCTTACTAGCTGGAAGTAAGGGAGATGGGGCATGAAGTTATTTCTAGGAGTTGGAGACAGACAACGTTTAGTTCAGTTCTGGGCATCTTTGAAATACCTATACAAACTTGTTCCTACATAGTAACTTGAAAATTTGAATGAGAATGTGCTTGCTTACAGCAACGTGCTACATGTTCCGAATGCCCGAATTGGGAATCTGTGTCAAAACTTTGTTAGGAATTATATGATCCTTACTAGCTGGAAGTAAGGAAGTTGGGGCATGAAGTTATTTCTAGGAGTTGGAGACATACACCGTATAACTCAGTTCTGGGTATCTTTGAAATACCTATAGAAACTTCTTCCTACATAGTAACTTGCTACTTGGAATGAGAAAGTGCTTGCTTAAAGCAACATGCTACATGTTCTGAATGCCCGAATTGGGAATCTGTGTCAAAACTTTGTTAGGAATTATGTGATCCTTACTAGCTGGAAGTAAGGGAGATGGGGCATGGAGTTATTTCTAGGAGTTGGAGCCATACAACGTATAGCTCAGTTCTGGGCATCTTTGAAATACCTATGCAAACTTGTTCCTACATAGTAACTTGCAACTTTGAATGAGAATGTGCTTGCTTACAGCAACGTGCTATATGTTCTGAATGCCCGAATTGGGAATCTGTGTCAAAACTTTGTTAGGAAATATGTGATCCTTACTAGCTGGAAGTAAGGGAGATGGGGCATGAAGTTATTTCTCGGAGTTGGAGACATACCCACTATAGCTCAGTTCTGGGCATCTTTGAAATACCTATACAAACTTGTTCCTACATAGTAACATGCAACTTTGAATGAGAATGTGCTTACTTACAGCAACGTGCTATATGTTCTGAATGCCCGAATTGGGAATCTGTGTCAAATCTTTCTTAGGAATTATGTGATCCTTACTAGCTGGAAGTAAGGGAGATGGGGCATGAAGTTATTTCTAGGAGATGGAGACATACCAAGTTTAGCTCAGTTCTGGGTATCTTTGAAATACCTATAGAAACTTCTTCCTACATAGTAACTTGCAACTTTGAATGAGAATGTGCTTTCTTACAGCAACGTGCTATATGTTCTGAATGCCCGAATTGGGAATCTGTGTCAAAACTTTGTTAGTAATTATGTGATCCTTGCTAGCTGGAAGAAAGGGAGATGGGGCATGAAGTTATTTCTAGGAGTTGGAGACATACAACGTTTAACTCAGTTCTGGGCATCTTTGAAATTCCTATAGAAACTTCTTCCTACATAGCAACTTGCACCTTGGAATGAGAAAGTGCTTGCTTAAAGCAACATGCTACATGTTCTGAATGCCAGAATTGGGAATCTGTGTCAAAACTTTGTTAGGAATTATGTGATCCTTACTAGCTGGAAGTAAGGGAGATGGGGCATGGAGTTATTTCTAGGAGTTGGAGCCATACAACGTATAGCTCAGTTCTGGGCGTCTTTGAAATACCTATACAAACTTGTTCCTACATAGTAACTTGCAACTTTGAATGAGAATGTGCTTGCTTACAGCAACGTGCTATATGTTCTGAATGCCCGAATTGGGAATCTGTGTCAAAACTTTGTTAGGAATTATGTGATCCTTACTAGCTGGAAGTAAGGGAGATGGGGCATGAAGTTATTTCTCGGAGTTGGAGACATACCCACTTTAGCTCAGTTCTGGGCATCTTTGAAATACCTATACAAACTTGTTCCTACATAGTAACATGCAACTTTGAATGAGAATGTGCTTGCTTACAGCAACGTGCTATATGTTCTGAAGGCCCGAATTGGGAATCTGTGTCAAAACTTTGTTAGGAATTATGTGATCCTTACTAGCTGGAAGTAAGGGAGATGGGGCATGAAGTTATTTCTAGGAGTTGGAGACAGACAACGTTTAGTTCATTTCTGGGCATCTTTGAAATACCTATACAAACTTGTTCCTACATAGTAACTTGAAAATTTGAATGAGAATGTGCTTGCTTACAGCAACGTGCTACATGTTCCGAATGCCCGAATTGGGAATCTGTGTCAAAACTTTGTTAGGAATTATGTGATCCTTACTAGCTGGAAGTAAGGGAGATGGGGCATGAAGTTATTTCTAGGAGTTGGAGACATACAACGTTTAACTCAGTTCTGGGCATCTTTGAAATACCTATAGAAACTTTTTCCTACATAGTAACTTGCTACTTGGAATGAGAAAGTGCTTGCTTAAAGCAACATGCTACATGTTCTGAATGCCCGAATTGGGAATCTGTGTCAAAACTTTGTTAGGAATTATGTGATCCTTACTAGCTGGAAGTAAGGGAGATGGGGCATGGAGTTATTTCTAGGAGTTGGAGCCATACAACGTATAGCTCAGTTCTGGGCATCTTTGAAATACCTATACAAACTTGTTCCTACATAGTAACTTGCAACTTTGAATGAGAATGTGCTTGCTTACAGCAACGTGCTATATGTTCTGAATGCCCGAATTGGGAATCTGTGTCAAAACTTTGTTAGGAATTATGTGATCCTTACTAGCTTGAAGTAAGGGAGATGGGGCATGAAGTTATTTCTCGGAGTTGGAGACATACCCACTTTAGCTCAGTTCTGGGCATCTTTGAAATACCTATACAAACTTGTTCCTACATAGTAACATGCAACTTTGAATGAGAATGTGCTTGCTTACAGCAACGTGCTACATGTTCCGAAGGCCCGAATTGGGAATCTGTGTCAAAACTTTGTTAGGAATTATGTGATCCTTACTAGCTGGAAGTAAGGGAGTTGGGGCATGAAGTTATTTCTAGGAGTTGGAGACATACAACGTTTAACTCAGTTCTGGGCATCTTTGAAATACCTATAGAAACTTTTTCCTACATAGTAACTTGCTACTTGGAATGAGAAAGTGCTTGCTTAAAGCAACATGCTACATGTTCTGAATGCCCGAATTGGGAATCTGTGTCAAAACTTTGTTAGGAATTATGTGATCCTTACTAGCTGGAAGTAAGGGAGATGGGGCATGGAGTTATTTCTAGGAGTTGGAGCCATACAACGTATAGCTCAGTTCTGGGCATCTTTGAAATACCTATACAAACTTGTTCCTACATAGTAACATGCAACTTTGAATGAGAATGTGCTTACTTACAGCAACGTGCTATATGTTCTGAATGCCCGAAGTGGGAATCTGTGTCAAATCTTTCTTAGGAATTATGTGATCCTTACTAGCTGGAAGTAAGGGAGATGGGGCATGAAGTTATTTCTAGGAGTTGGAGACATACCAAGTTTAGCTCAGTTCTGGGCATCTTTGAAATACCTATACAAACTTGTTCCTACATAGTAACTTGCAACTTTGAATGAGAATGTGCTTGCTTACAGCAACGTGCTATATGTTCAGATGGCCCGAATTGGGAATCTGTGTCAAAACTTTGTTAGGAATTATGTGATCCTTACTAGCTGGAAGTAAGGGAGATGGGGCATGAAGTTATTTCTAGGAGTTGGAGACATACCAAGTTTAGCTCAGTTCTGGGCATCTTTGATATAACTATACAAACTTGTTCCTACATAGTACCTTGCAACTTTGAAGGAGAATGTGCTTGCTTACAGCAACGTGCTACATGTTCTGAATGCCCGAATTGGGAATCTGTGTCAAAACTTTGTTAGGAATTATGTGATCCTTACTAGATGGAAGTAAGGGAGATGGGGCATGAAGTTATTTCTAGGAGTTGGAGACATACAACGTTTAACTCAGTTCTGGGCATCTTTGAAATACCTATAGAAACTTCTTCCTACATAGTAACTTGCTACTTGGAATGAGAATGTGCTTGCTTAAAGCAACATGCTACATGTTCTGAATGCCCGAATTGGGAATCTGTGTCAAAACTTTGTTAGGAATTATGTGATCCTTACTAGCTGGAAGTAAGGGAGATGGGGCATGGAGTTATTTCTAGGAGTTGGAGCCATACAACGTATAGCTCAGTTCTGGGCATCTTTGAAATACCTATACAAACTTGTTCCTACATAGTAACTTGCTACTTGGAATGAGAATGTGCTTGCTTAAAGCAACATGCTACATGTTCTGAATGCCCGAATTGGGAATCTGTGTCAAAACTTTGTTAGGAATTATGTTATCCTTACTAGCTGGAAGTAAGGGAGATGGGGCATGAAGTTATTTCTCGGAGTTGGAGACATACCCACTTTTAGCTCAGTTCTGGGCATCTTTGAAATACCTATACAAACTTGTTCCTACATAGTAACTTGCAACATTGAATGAGATTGTTCTTGCTTACAGCAACGTGCTACATGTTCTGAATGCCCGAATTAGGAATCTGTGTCAAATCTTTCTTAGGAATTATGTGATCCTTACTAGCTGGAAGTAAGGGAGATGGGGCATGAAGTTATTTCTAGGAGTTGGAGACATACCAAGTTTAGCTCAGTTCTGGGCATCTTTGAAATACCTATACAAACTTGTTCCTACATAGTAACTTGCAACTCTGAATGAGAATGTGCTTGCTTACAGCAACGTGCTATATGTTCTGAATGCCCGAATTAGGAATCTGTGTCAAATCTTTCTTAGGAATTATGTGATCCTTACTAGCTGGAAGTAAGGGAGATGGGGCATGAAGTTATTTCTAGGAGTTGGAGACATACCAAGTTTAGCTCAGTTCTGGGCATCTTTGAAATACCTATACAAACTTGTTCCTACATAGTAACTTGCAACTTTGAATGAGAATGTGCTTGCTTACAGCAACGTGCTATATGTTCAGATGGCCCGAATTGGGAATCTGTGTCAAAACTTTGTTAGGAATTATGTGATCCTTACTAGCTGGAAGTAAGGGAGATGGGGCATGAAGTTATTTCTAGGAGTTGGAGACATACCAAGTTTAGCTCAGTTCTGGGCATCTTTGATATAACTATACAAACTTGTTCCTACATAGTAACTTGCAACTTTGAAGGAGAATGTGCTTGCTTACAGCAACGTGCTACATGTTCTGAATGCCCGAATTGGGAATCTGTGTCAAAACTTTGTTAGGAATTATGTGATCCTTACTACCTGGAAGTAAGGGAGATGGGGCATGAAGTTATTTCTAGGAGTTGGAGACATACAACGTTTAACTCAGTTCTGGGCATCTTTGAAATACCTATAGAAACTTCTTCCTACATAGTAACTTGCTACTTGGAATGAGAAAGTGCTTGCTTAAAGCAACATGCTACATGTTCTGAATGCCCGAATTGGGAATCTGTGTCAAAACTTTGTTAGGAATTATGTGATCCTTACTACCTGGAAGTAAGGGAGATGGGGCATGGAGTTATTTCTAGGAGTTGGAGCCATACAACGTATAGCTCAGTTCTGGGCATCTTTGAAATACCTATACAAACTTGTTCCTACATAGTAAGTTGCAACTTTGAATGAGAATGTGCTTGCTTACAGCAACGTGCTATTTGTTCTGAATGCCCGAATTGGGAATCTGTGTCAAAACTTTGTTAGGAATTATGTTATCCTTACTAGCTGGAAGTAAGGGAGATGGGGCATGAAGTTATTTCTCGGAGTTGGAGACATACCCACTTTAGCTCAGTTCTGGGCATCTTTGAAATACCTATACAAACTTGTTCCTACATAGTAACTTGAAAATTTGAATGAGAATGTGCTTGCTTACAGCAACGTGCTACATGTTCCGAATGCCCGAATTGGGAATCTGTGTCAAAACTTTGTTAGGAATTATGTGATCCTTACTAGCTGGAAGTAAGGGAGTTGGGGCATGAAGTTATTTCTAGGAGTTGGAGACATACAACGTTTAACTCAGTTCTGGGCATCTTTGAAATACCTATAGAAACTTCTTCCTACATAGTAACTTGCTACCTGGAATGAGAAAGTGCTTGCTTAAAGCAACATGCTACATGTTCTGAATGCCCGAATTGGGAATCTGTGTCAAAACTTTGTTAGGAATTATGTGATCCTTACTAGCTGGAAGTAAGGGAGATGGGGCATGGAGTTATTTCTAGGAGTTGGAGCCATACAACGTATAGCTCAGTTCTGGGCATCTTTGAAATACCTATGCAAACTTGTTCCTACATAGTAACTTGCAACTTTGAATGAGAATGTGCTTGCTTACAGCAACGTGCTATATGTTCTGAATGCCCGAATTGGGAATCTGTGTCAAAACTTTGTTAGGAATTATGTGATCCTTACTAGCTGGAAGTAAGGGAGATGGGGCATGAAGTTATTTCTCGGAGTTGGAGACATACCCACTTTAGCTCAGTTCTGGGCATCTTTGAAATACCTATACAAACTTGTTCCTACATAGTAACATGCAACTTTGAATGAGAATGTGCTTGCTTACAGCAACGTGCTATATGTTCTGAAGGCCCGAATTGGGAATCTGTGTCAAAACTTTGTTAGGAATTATGTGATCCTTACTAGCTGGAAGTAAGGGAGATGGGGCATGAAGTTATTTCTAGGAGTTGGAGACAGACAACGTTTAGTTCAGTTCTGGGCATCTTTGAAATACCTATACAAACTTGTTCCTACATAGTAACTTGAAAATTTGAATGAGAATGTGCTTGCTTACAGCAACGTGCTACATGTTCCGAATGCCCGAATTGGGAATCTGTGTCAAAACTTTGTTAGGAATTATGTGATCCTTACTAGCTGGAAGTAAGGAAGTTGGGGCATGAAGTTATTTCTAGGAGTTGGAGAAATACACCGTATAACTCAGTTCTGGGTATCTTTGAAATACCTATAGAAACTTCTTCCTACATAGTAACTTGCTACTTGGAATGAGAAAGTGCTTGCTTAAAGCAACATGCTACATGTTCTGAATGCCCGAATTGGGAATCTGTGTCAAAACTTTGTTAGGAATTATGTGATCCTTACTAGCTGGAAGTAAGGGAGATGGGGCATGGAGTTATTTCTAGGAGTTGGAGCCATACAACGTATAGCTCAGTTCTGGGCATCTTTGAAATACCTATGCAAACTTGTTCCTACATAGTAACTTGCTACTTTGAATGAGAATGTGCTTGCTTACAGCAACGTGCTATATGTTCTGAATGCCCGAATTGGGAATCTGTGTCAAAACTTTGTTAGGAAATATGTGATCCTAATAGCTGGAAGTAAGGGAGATGGGGCATGAAGTTATTTCTCAGAGTTGGAGACATACCCACTATAGCTCAGTTCTGGGCATCTTTGAAATACCTATACAAACTTGTTCCTACATAGTAACATGCAACTTTGAATGAGAATGTGCTTACTTACAGCAACGTGCTGTATGTTCTGAATGCCCGAATTGGGAATCTGTGTCAAATCTTTCTTAGGAATTATGTGATCCTTACTAGCTGGAAGTAAGGGAGATGGGGCATGAAGTTATTTCTAGGAGATGGAGACATACCAAGTTTAGCTCAGTTCTGGGTATCTTTGAAATACCTATAGAAACTTCTTCCTACATAGTAACTTGCAACTTTGAATGAGAATGTGCTTTCTTACATCAACGTTCTCTATGTTCTGAATGCCCGAATTGGGAATCTGTGTCAAAACTTTGTTAGTAATTATGTGATCCTTGCTAGCTGGAAGAAAGGGAGATGGGGCATGAAGTTATTTCTAGGAGTTGGAGACATACAACGTTTAACTCAGTTCTGGGCATCTTTGAAATTCCTATAGAAACTTCTTCCTACATAGTAACTTGCACCTTGGAATGAGAAAGTGCTTGCTTAAAGCAACATGCTACATGTTCTGAATGCCAGAATTGGGAATCTGTGTCAAAACTTTGTTAGAAATTATGTGATCCTTACTAGCTGGAAGTAAGGGAGATGGGGCATGGAGTTATTTCTAGGAGTTGGAGCCATACAACGTATAGCTCAGTTCTGGGCATCTTTGAAATACCTATACAAACTTGTTCCTACATAGTAACTTGCAACTTTGAATGAGAATGTGCTTGCTTACAGCAACGTGCTATATGTTCTGAATGCCCGAATTGGGAATCTGTGTCAAAACTTTGTTAGGAATTATGTGATCCTTACTAGCTGGAAGTAAGGGAGATGGGGCATGAAGTTATTTCTCGGAGTTGGAGACATACCCACTTTAGCTCAGTTCTGGGCATCTTTGAAATACCTATACAAACTTGTTCCTACATAGTAACTTGCAACTTTGAATGAGAATGTGCTTGCTTACAGCAATGTGCTATATGTTCTGAATGCCCGAATTGGGATTCTGTGTCAAAACTTTGTTAGGAATTATGTGATCCTTACTAGCTGGAAGTAAGGGAGATGGGGCATGAAGTTATTTCTAGGAGTTGGAGACATACCCACTTTAGCTCAGTTCTGGGCATCTTTGAAATACCTATACAAACTTGTTCCTACATAGTAACATGCAACTTTGAATGAGAATGTGCTTACTTACAGAAACGTGTTATATGTTCTGAATGCCCGAATTGGGAATCTGTGTCAAATCTTTCTTAGGCATTATGTGATCCTTACTAGCTGGAAGTAAGGGAGATGGGGAATGAAGTTATCTCTAGGAGTTGGAGACATACCAAGTTTAGCTCAGTTCTGGGCATCTTTGAAATACCTATACATACTTGATCCTACATAGTAACTTGCAACTTTGAATGAGAATGTGCTTGCTTACGGCAAGGTGCTATATGTTCTGAATGCCCGAATTGGGAATCTGTGTCAAAACTTTGTTAGGAATTATGTGATCCTTACTAGCTGGAAGTAAGGAAGATGGGGCATGAAGATATTTCTAGGAGTTGGAGACATACCGAGATTAGCTCAGTTCTGGGCATCTTTGAAATACCTATACAAACTTGTTCCTTCATCGTAACTTGCAACTTTGAATGAGAATGTGCTTGCTTACAGCAACGTGTTATATGTTCTGAATGCCCGAATTGGGAATCTGTGTCAAAACTTTGTTATTAATTATGTGATCCTTACTAGCTGGAAGTAAGGGAGATGGGGCATGAAGTTATTTCTAGGAGTTGGAGACATACCAAGTTTAGCTCAGTTCTGGGGATTTTTGAAATACCTATACAAACTTGTTCCTACATAGTAACTTGCAACTTTGAATGAGAATGTGCTTGCTTACAGCAACGTGCTATATGTTCTGAATGCACGAATTGGGAATCTGTGTCAAAACTTTGTTAGGAATTATGTGATCCTTACTAGCTGGAAGTAAGGGTGTTGGGGCATGAAGTTATTTCTAGAGGTTTGAGACATACCAAGTTTAGCTCTGTTCTGAGCATCTTTGAAATACCTATACAAACTTGTTCCTTCATAGTAACTTGCAACATTGAATGAGAATGTGCTTGCTTACAGCAACGTGCTATATGTTCTGAAGGCCCGAATTGGGAATCTCTGTCAAAACTTTGTTAGGGATTATGTGATCCTTACTAGCTGGAAGTACGGGAGATGGGGCATGAAGTCATTTCTAGGAGTTGGAGACATACCAAGTTTAGCTCAGTTCTGGGCATCTTTGAAATACCTATACAAATTTGTTCCTACATCGTAACTTGCAACTTTGAATGAGAATGTGCTTGCTTACAGCAACGTGTTATATGTTCTGAATGCCCGAATTGGGAATCTGTGTCAAAACTTTGTTAGGAATTATGTGATCCTTACCAGCTGGAAGTAAGGGAGATGGGGCATGAAGTTATTTCTCGGAGTTGGAGACATACCCACTTTAGCTCAGTTCTGGGCATCTTTGAAATACCTATACAAACTTGTTCCTACATAGTAACTTGCAACTTTGAATGAGATTGTTCTTGCTTACAGCAACGTGCTACATGTTCTGAATGCCCGAATTAGGAATCTGTGTTAAATCTTTCTTAGGAATTATGTGATCCTTACTAGCTGGAAGTAAGGGAGATGGGGCATGAAGTTATTTCTAGGAGTTGGAGACATACCAAGTTTAGCTCAGTTCTGGGCATCTTTGAAATACCTATACAAACTTGTTCCTACATAGTAACTTGCAACTCTGAATGAGAATGTGCTTGCTTACAGCAACGTGCTATATGTTCTGAATGCCCGAATTAGGAATCTGTGTCAAATCTTTCTTAGGAATTATGTGATCCTTACTAGCTGGAAGTAAGGGAGATGGGGCATGAAGTTATTTCTAGGAGTTGGAGACATACCAAGTTTAGCTCAGTTCTGGGCATCTTTGAAATACCTATACAAACTTGTTCCTACATAGTAACTTGCAACTTTGAATGAGAATGTGCTTGCTTACAGCAACGTGCTATATGTTCAGATGGCCCGTATTGGGAATCTGTGTCAAAACTTTGTTAGGAATTATGTGATCCTTACTAGCTGGAAGTAAGGGAGATGGGGCATGAAGTTATTTCTAGGAGTTGGAGACATACCAAGTTTAGCTCAGTTCTGGGCATCTTTGATATAACTATACAAACTTGTTCCTACATAGTAACTTGCAACTTTGAAGGAGAATGTGCTTGCTTACAGCAACGTGCTACATGTTCTGAATGCCCGAATTGGGAATCTGTGTCAAAACTTTGTTAGGAATTATGTGATCCTTACTACCTGGAAGTAAGGGAGATGGGGCATGAAGTTATTTCTAGGAGTTGGAGACATACAACGTTTAACTCAGTTCTGGGCATCTTTGAAATACCTATAGAAACTTCTTCCTACATAGTAACTTGCTACTTGGAATGAGAAAGTGCTTGCTTAAAGCAACATGCTACATGTTCTGAATGCCCGAATTGGGAATCTGTGTCAAAACTTTGTTAGGAATTATGTGATCCTTACTAGCTGGAAGTAAGGGAGATGGGGCATGGAGTTATTTCTAGGACTTGGAGCCATACAACATATAGCTCAGTTCTGGACATCTTTGAAATACCTATACAAACTTGTTCCTACATAGTAACTTGCAACTTTGAATGAGAATGTGCTTGCTTACAGCAACGTGCTATATGTTCTGAATGCCCGAATTGGGAATCTGTGTCAAAACTTTGTTAGGAATTATGTGATCCTTACTAGCTGGAAGTAAGGGAGATGGGGCATGAAGTTATTTCTCGGAGTTGGAGACATACCCACTTTAGCTCAGTTCTGGGCATCTTTGAAATACCTATACAAACTAGTTCCTACATAGTAACTTGAAAATTTGAATGAGAATGTGCTTGCTTACAGCAACGTGCTACATGTTCCGAATGCCTGAATTGGGAATCTGTCTCAAAACTTTGTTAGGAATTATGTGATCCTTAATAGCTGGAAGTAAGGGAGATGGGGCATGAAGTTATTTCTAGGAGTTGGAGACATACAACGTTTAACTCAGTTCTGGGCATCTTTGAAATACCTATAGAAACTTCTTCCTACATAGTAACTTGCTACCTGGAATGAGAAAGTGCTTGCTTAAAGCAACATGCTACATGTTCTGAATGCCCGAATTGGGAATCTGTGTCAAAACTTTGTTAGGAATTATGTGATCCTTACTAGCTGGAAGTAAGGGAGATGGGGCATGGAGTTATTTCTAGGAGTTGGAGCCATACAACGTATAGCTCAGTTCTGGGCATCTTTGAAATACCTATGCAAACTTGTTCCTACATAGTAACTTGCAACTTTGAATGAGAATGTGCTTGCTTACAGCAAC
This sequence comes from Diceros bicornis minor, assembly GCF_020826845.1. NCBI lineage: Eukaryota > Metazoa > Chordata > Mammalia > Perissodactyla > Rhinocerotidae > Diceros > Diceros bicornis. The sequence continues at coordinate 322,085 of NW_026691170.1, read as the reverse complement.
GTGCTCTATGTTCTGAATGCCCGAATTGGGAATCTGTGTCAAAACTTTGTTAGGAATTATGTGATCCTTACTAGCTGGAAGTAAGGGAGATGGGGCATGAAGTTATTTCTCGGAGTTGGAGACATACCCACTTTAGCTCAGTTCTGGGCATCTTTGAAATACCTATACAAACTTGTTCCTACATAGTAACATGCAACTTTGAATGAGAATGTGCTTGCTTACAGCAACGTGCTATATGTTCTGAAGGCCCGAATTGGGAATCTGTGTCAAAACTTTGTTAGGAATTATGTGATCCTTACTAGCTGGAAGTAAGGGAGATGGGGCATGAAGTTATTTCTCGGAGTTGGAGACATACCCACTTTAGCTCAGTTCTGGGCATCTTTGAAATACCTATACAAACTTGTTCCTACATAGTAACTTGCAACTTTGAATGAGAATGTGCTTGCTTACAGCAACGTGCTATATGTTCTGAATGCCCGAATTGGGAATCTGTGTCAAAACTTTGTTAGTAATTATGTGATCCTTGCTAGCTGGAAGTAAGGGAGATGGGGCATGAAGTTATTTCTAGGAGTTGGAGACATACCCACTTTAGCTCACTTCTGGGCATCTTTGAAATACCTATACAAACTTGTTCCTACATAGTAACATGCAACTTTGAATGAGAATGTGCTTACTTACAGCAACGTGCTATATGTTCTGAATGCCCGAATTAGGAATCTGTGTCAAATCTTTCGTAGGAATTATGTGATCCTTACTAGCTGGAAGTAAGGGAGATGGGGCATGAAGTTATTTCTAGGAGTTGGAGACATACCAAGTTTAGCTCAGTTCTGGGGATCTTTGAAATACCTATACAAACTTGTTCCTACATAGTAACTTGCAACTTTGAATGAGAATGTGCTTGCTTACAGCAACGTGCTATATGTTCAGATGGCCCGAATTGGGAATCTGTGTCAAAACTTTGTTAGGAATTATGTGATCCTTACTAGCTGGAAGTAAGGGAGATGGGGCATGAAGTTATTTCTAGGAGTTGGAGACATACCAAGTTTAGCTCAGTTCTGGGCATCTTTGATATAACTATACAAACTTGTTCCTATATAGTAACTTGCAACTTTGAATGAGAATGTGCTTGCTTACAGCAACGTGCTATATGTTCTGAATGCCCGAATTGGGAATCTGTGTCAAATCTTTCTTAGGAATTATGTGATCCTTACTAGCTGGAAGTAAGGGAGATGGGGCATGAAGTTATTTCTAGGAGATGGAGACATACCAAGTTTAGCTCAGTTCTGGGTATCTTTGAAATACCTATACAAACTTGTTCCTACATAGTAACTTGCAACTTTGAATGAGAATGTGCTTTCTTACAGCAACGTGCTATATGTTCTGAATGCCCGAATTGGGAATCTGTGTCAAAACTTTGTTAGTAATTATGTGATCCTTGCTAGCTGGAAGTAATGGAGATGGGGCATGAAGTTATTTCTAGGAGTTGGAGACATACAACGTTTAACTCAGTTCTGGGCATCTTTGAAATACCTATAGAAACCTCTTCCTACATAGTAACTTGCACCTTGGAATGAGAAAGTGCTTGCTTAAAGCAACATGCTACATGTTCTGAATGCCCGAATTGGGAATCTGTGTCAAAACTTTGTTAGGAATTATGTGATCCTTACTAGCTGGAAGTAAGGGAGATGGGGCATGGAGTTATTTCTAGGAGTTGGAGCCATACAACGTATAGCTCAGTTCTGGGCATCTTTGAAATACCTATACAAACTTGTTCCTACATAGTAACTTGCAACTTTGAATGAGAATGTGCTTGCTTACAGCAACGTGCTATATGTTCTGAATGCCCGAATTGGGAATCTGTGTCAAAACTTTGTTAGGAATTATGTGATCCTTACTAGCTGGAAGTAAGGGAGATGGGGCATGAAGTTATTTCTCGGAGTTGGAGACATACCCACTTTAGCTCAGTTCTGGGCATCTTTGAAATACCTATACAAACTTGTTCCTACATAGTAACATGCAACTTTGAATGAGAATGTGCTTACTTACAGCAACGTGCTATATGTTCTGAATGCCCGAATTGGGAATCTGTGTCAAATCTTTCTTAGGAATTATGTGATCCTTACTAGCTGGAAGTAAGGGAGATGGGGCATGAAGTTATTTCTAGGAGTTGGAGACATACCAAGTTTAGCTCAGTTCTGGGGATCTTTGAAATACCTATACAAACTTGTTCCTACATAGTAACTTGCAACTTTGAATGAGAATGTGCTTGCTTACAGCAACGTGCTATATGTTCAGATGGCCCGAATTGGGAATCTGTGTCAAAACTTTGTTAGGAATTATGTGATCCTTACTAGCTGGAAGTAAGGGAGATGGGGCATGAAGTTATATCTAGGAGTTGGAGACATACCAAGTTTAGCTCAGTTCTGGGCATCTTTGATATAACTATACAAACTTGTTCCTACATAGTAACTTGCAACTTTGAATGAGAATGTGCTTGCTTACAGCAACGTGCTATATGTTCTGAATGCCCGAATTGGGAATCTGTGTCAAATCTTTCTTAGGAATTATGTGATCCTTACTAGCTGGAAGTAAGGGAGATGGGGCATGAAGTTATTTCTAGGAGATGGAGACATACCAAGTTTAGCTCAGTTCTGGGTATCTTTGAAATACCTATACAAACTTGTTCCTACATAGTAACTTGCAACTTTGAATGAGAATGTGCTTTCTTACAGCAACGTGCTATATGTTCTGAATGCCCGAATTGGGAATCTGTTTCAAAACTTTGTTAGTAATTATGTGATCCTTGCTAGCTGGAAGTAAGGGAGATGGGGCATGAAGTTATTTCTAGGAGTTGGAGACATACAACGTTTAACTCAGTTCTGGGCATCTTTGAAATACCTATAGAAACCTCTTCCTACATAGTAACTTGCACCTTGGAATGAGAAAGTGCTTGCTTAAAGCAACATGCTACATGTTCTGAATGCCCTAATTGGGAATCTGTGTCAAAACTTTGTTAGGAATTATGTGATCCTTACTAGCTGGAAGTAAGGGAGATGGGGCATGGAGTTATTTCTAGGAGTTGGAGCCATACAACGTATAGCTCAGTTCTGGGCATCTTTGAAATACCTATACAAACTTGTTCCTACATAGTAACTTGCAACTTTGAATGAGAATGTGCTTGCTTACAGCAACGTGCTATATGTTCTGAATGCCCGAATTGGGAATCTGTGTCAAAACTTTGTTAGGAATTATGTGATCCTTACTAGCTGGAAGTAAGGGAGATGGGGCATGAAGTTATTTCTCGGAGTTGGAGACATACCCACTTTAGCTCAGTTCTGGGCATCTTTGAAATACCTATACAAACTTGTTCCTACATAGTAACATGCAACTTTGAATGAGAATGTGCTTACTTACAGCAACGTGCTATATGTTCTGAATGCCCGAATTGGGAATCTGTGTCAAATCTTTCTTAGGAATTATGTGATCCTTACTAGCTGGAAGTAAGGGAGATGGGGCATGAAGTTATTTCTAGGAGATGGAGACATACCAAGTTTAGCTCAGTTCTGGGTATCTTTGAAATACCTATACAAACTTGTTCCTACATAGTAACTTGCAACTTTGAATGAGAATGTGCTTTCTTACAGCAACGTGCTATATGTTCTGAATGCCCGAATTGGGAATCTGTGTCAAAACTTTGTTAGTAATTGTGTGATCCTTGCTAGCTGGAAGTAAGGGAGATGGGGCATGAAGTTATTTCTAGGAGTTGGAGACATACCCACTTTAGCTCAGTTCTGGGCATCTTTGAAATACCTATACAAACTTGTTCCTACATAGTAACATGCAACTTTGAATGAGAATGTGCTTACTTACAGCAACGTGCTATATGTTCTGAATGCCCGAATTAGGAATCTGTGTCAAATCTTTCTTAGGAATTATGTGATCCTTACTAGCTGGAAGTAAGGGAGATGGGGCATGAAGTTATTTCTAGGAGTTGGAGACATACCAAGTTTAGCTCAGTTCAGGGCATCTTTGAAATACCTATACAAACTTGTTCCTACATAGTAACTTGCAACTTTGAATGAGAATGTGCTTGCTTACAGCAACGTGCTATATGTTCTGAATGCCCGAACTGGGAATCTGTGTGAAAACTTTGTTAGGAATTATGTGATCCTTACTAGCTGGAAGTAAGGGAGATGGGGCATGAAGTTATTTCAAGGAGTTGGAGACATACCAAGTTTAGCTCAGTTCTGGGCATCTTTGAAATACCTATACAAACTTGTTCCTTCATCATAACTTGCAACTTTGAATGAGAATGTGCTTGCTTACAGCAACGTGCTATATGTTCTGATGACCCGAATTGGGAATCTGTGTCAAAACTTTGTTAGGAATTATGTGATCATTACTAGATGGAAGTAAGGGAGATGGGGCATGAAGTTATTTCTAGGAGTTGGAGACATACCAAGTTTAGCTCAGTTCTGGGGATCTTTGAAATACCTATACAAACTTGTTCCTACATAGTAACTTGCAACTTTGAATGAGAATGGGCTTGCTTCCAGCAACGTGCTATATGTTCTGAATGCCCGAATTGGGAAGCTGTGTCAAAACTTTGTTAGGAATTATGTGATAATTACTAGCTGGAAGTAAGGGTGTTGGGGCATGAAGTTATTTCTAGAGGTTGGACACATACCAAGTTTAGCTCAGTTCTGGGCATCTTTGAATTACCTATACAAACTTGTTCCTTCATTGTAACTTGCAACTTTGAATGAGAATGTGCTTGCTTACAGCAACGTGCTATATGTTCTGAAGGCCCGAATTGGGAATCTGTGTGAAAACTTTGTTAGTAATTATGTGATCCTTACTAGCTGAAAGTAAGGGAGATGGGGAATGAAGATATTTCTAAGAGTTGGAGACATACAACGTTTAGCTCAGTTCTGGGCATCTTTGATATACCTTTACAAACTTGTTCCTACATAGTAACTTGCAACTTTGAATGAGAATGTGCTTGCTTACAGCAACGTGCTCTATGTTCTGAATGCCCGAATTTTGAATCTGTGTCAAATCTTTGTTAGGAATTATGTGATCCTTACTAGCTGGAAGGAAGGGAGATGGCGCATGAAGTTATTTCTAGGAGTTGGAGACATACCATGTTTAGCTCAGTTCTGGGCATCTTTGAAAGTCCTATACAAACTTGTTCCTACATAGTAACTTGCAACTTTGGATGAGAATGTGCTTGCTTACAGCAACGCGCTACATGTTCTGAAAGACCGCATTGGGAATCTGTGTCAAAACTTTGTTAGGAATTATGGGATCCTTACTAGCTGGAAGTAAGGGAGATGTGGCATGAAGTTATTTCTAGGAGTTGTACACATACCAAGTTTAGCTCAGTTCTGGGCATCTTTGAAATAACTATACAAACTTGTTCCTACATAGTAACTTGCAACTTTGAATGAGAATGTGCTTGCTTACAGCAACGTGCTATATGTTGTGAATTCCCGAATTGGGAATCTGTGTCAAAACTTTGTTAGGAATTATGTGATCCTTACTAGCTGGAAGTAAGGGAGATGGGGCATGAAGTTATTTCTAGATGTTGGAGACATACCAAGTTTACCTCAGCTCTGGGCATCTTTGAAATACCTATACAAACTTGTTCCTACATAGTAACTTGCAACTTTGAATGAGAATGTGCTTGCTTACAGCAACGTGCTATATGTTCTGAATGCCCGAATTGGGAATCTGTGTCAAATCTTTCTTAGGAATTATGTGATCCTTACTAGCTGGAAGTAAGGGAGATGGGGCATGAAGTTATTTCTAGGAGATGGAGACATACCAAGTTTAGCTCAGTTCTGGGTATCTTTGAAATACCTATACAAACTTGTTCCTACATAGTAACTTGCAACTTTGAATGAGAATGTGCTTTCTTACAGCAACGTGCTATATGTTCTGAATGCCCGAATTGGGAATCTGTTTCAAAACTTTGTTAGTAATTATGTGATCCTTGCTAGCTGGAAGTAAGGGAGATGGGGCATGAAGTTATTTCTAGGAGTTGGAGACATACAACGTTTAACTCAGTTCTGGGCATCTTTGAAATACCTATAGAAACCTCTTCCTACATAGTAACTTGCACCTTGGAATGAGAAAGTGCTTGCTTAAAGCAACATGCTACATGTTCTGAATGCCCTAATTGGGAATCTGTGTCAAAACTTTGTTAGGAATTATGTGATCCTTACTAGCTGGAAGTAAGGGAGATGGGGCATGGAGTTATTTCTAGGAGTTGGAGCCATACAACGTATAGCTCAGTTCTGGGCATCTTTGAAATACCTATACAAACTTGTTCCTACATAGTAACTTGCAACTTTGAATGAGAATGTGCTTGCTTACAGCAACGTGCTATATGTTCTGAATGCCCGAATTGGGAATCTGTGTCAAAACTTTGTTAGGAATTATGTGATCCTTACTAGCTGGAAGTAAGGGAGATGGGGCATGAAGTTATTTCTCGGAGTTGGAGACATACCCACTTTAGCTCAGTTCTGGGCATCTTTGAAATACCTATACAAACTTGTTCCTACATAGTAACATGCAACTTTGAATGAGAATGTGCTTACTTACAGCAACGTGCTATATGTTCTGAATGCCCGAATTGGGAATCTGTGTCAAATCTTTCTTAGGAATTATGTGATCCTTACTAGCTGGAAGTAAGGGAGATGGGGCATGAAGTTATTTCTAGGAGATGGAGACATACCAAGTTTAGCTCAGTTCTGGGTATCTTTGAAATACCTATACAAACTTGTTCCTACATAGTAACTTGCAACTTTGAATGAGAATGTGCTTTCTTACAGCAACGTGCTATATGTTCTGAATGCCCGAATTGGGAATCTGTGTCAAAACTTTGTTAGTAATTGTGTGATCCTTGCTAGCTGGAAGTAAGGGAGATGGGGCATGAAGTTATTTCTAGGAGTTGGAGACATACCCACTTTAGCTCAGTTCTGGGCATCTTTGAAATACCTATACAAACTTGTTCCTACATAGTAACATGCAACTTTGAATGAGAATGTGCTTACTTACAGCAACGTGCTATATGTTCTGAATGCCCGAATTAGGAATCTGTGTCAAATCTTTCTTAGGAATTATGTGATCCTTACTAGCTGGAAGTAAGGGAGATGGGGCATGAAGTTATTTCTAGGAGTTGGAGACATACCAAGTTTAGCTCAGTTCAGGGCATCTTTGAAATACCTATACAAACTTGTTCCTACATAGTAACTTGCAACTTTGAATGAGAATGTGCTTGCTTACAGCAACGTGCTATATGTTCTGAATGCCCGAACTGGGAATCTGTGTGAAAACTTTGTTAGGAATTATGTGATCCTTACTAGCTGGAAGTAAGGGAGATGGGGCATGAAGTTATTTCAAGGAGTTGGAGACATACCAAGTTTAGCTCAGTTCTGGGCATCTTTGAAATACCTATACAAACTTGTTCCTTCATCATAACTTGCAACTTTGAATGAGAATGTGCTTGCTTACAGCAACGTGCTATATGTTCTGATGACCCGAATTGGGAATCTGTGTCAAAACTTTGTTAGGAATTATGTGATCATTACTAGATGGAAGTAAGGGAGATGGGGCATGAAGTTATTTCTAGGAGTTGGAGACATACCAAGTTTAGCTCAGTTCTGGGGATCTTTGAAATACCTATACAAACTTGTTCCTACATAGTAACTTGCAACTTTGAATGAGAATGGGCTTGCTTCCAGCAACGTGCTATATGTTCTGAATGCCCGAATTGGGAAGCTGTGTCAAAACTTTGTTAGGAATTATGTGATAATTACTAGCTGGAAGTAAGGGTGTTGGGGCATGAAGTTATTTCTAGAGGTTGGACACATACCAAGTTTAGCTCAGTTCTGGGCATCTTTGAATTACCTATACAAACTTGTTCCTTCATTGTAACTTGCAACTTTGAATGAGAATGTGCTTGCTTACAGCAACGTGCTATATGTTCTGAAGGCCCGAATTGGGAATCTGTGTGAAAACTTTGTTAGTAATTATGTGATCCTTACTAGCTGAAAGTAAGGGAGATGGGGAATGAAGATATTTCTAAGAGTTGGAGACATACAACGTTTAGCTCAGTTCTGGGCATCTTTGATATACCTTTACAAACTTGTTCCTACATAGTAACTTGCAACTTTGAATGAGAATGTGCTTGCTTACAGCAACGTGCTCTATGTTCTGAATGCCCGAATTTTGAATCTGTGTCAAATCTTTGTTAGGAATTATGTGATCCTTACTAGCTGGAAGGAAGGGAGATGGCGCATGAAGTTATTTCTAGGAGTTGGAGACATACCATGTTTAGCTCAGTTCTGGGCATCTTTGAAAGTCCTATACAAACTTGTTCCTACATAGTAACTTGCAACTTTGGATGAGAATGTGCTTGCTTACAGCAACGCGCTACATGTTCTGAAAGACCGCATTGGGAATCTGTGTCAAAACTTTGTTAGGAATTATGGGATCCTTACTAGCTGGAAGTAAGGGAGATGTGGCATGAAGTTATTTCTAGGAGTTGTACACATACCAAGTTTAGCTCAGTTCTGGGCATCTTTGAAATAACTATACAAACTTGTTCCTACATAGTAACTTGCAACTTTGAATGAGAATGTGCTTGCTTACAGCAACGTGCTATATGTTGTGAATTCCCGAATTGGGAATCTGTGTCAAAACTTTGTTAGGAATTATGTGATCCTTACTAGCTGGAAGTAAGGGAGATGGGGCATGAAGTTATTTCTAGATGTTGGAGACATACCAAGTTTACCTCAGCTCTGGGCATCTTTGAAATACCTATACAAACTTGTTCCTACATAGTAACTTGCAACTTTGAATGAGAATGTGCTTGCTTACAGCAACGTGCTATATGTTCTGAATGCCCGAATTGGGAATCTGTGTCAAATCTTTCTTTGGAATTATGTGATCCTTACTAGCTGGAAGTAAGGGAGATGGGGCATGAAGTTATTTCTAGGAGTTGGAGACATAGCCACTTTAGCTCAGTTCTGGGCATCTTTGAAATACCTATACAAACTTGTTCCTACATAGTAACATGCAACTTTGAATGAGAATGTGCTTACTTACAGCCACGTGCTATATGTTCTGAATGCCCGAATTGGGAATCTGTGTCAAATCTTTCTTAGGAATTATGTGATCCTTACTAGCTGGAAGTAAGGGAGATGGGGCATGAAGTTATTTCTAGGAGTTGGAGACATACCAAGTTTAGCTCAGTTCTGGGCATCTTTGAAATACCTATACAAACTTGTTCCTACATAGTAACTTGCAACTTTGAATGAGAATGTGCTTGCTTACAGCAACGTGCTACATGTTCTGAATGCCCTAATTGGGAATCTGTGTCAAAATTTTGTTAGAAATTATGTGATGCTTACTAGATGGAAGTAAGGGAGATGGGGCATGAAGTTATTTCTAGGAGTTGGAGACATACCAAGTTTAGCTCAGTTCTGGGCATCTTTGAAATACCTATACAAACTTGTTCCTACATAGTAACTTGCAACTTTGAATGAGAATGTGCTTGCTTACAGCAACGTGCTACATGTTCTGAATGCCCGAATTGGGAATCTGTGTCAAAACTTTGTCAGGAATTATGTGATCCATTCAGAACATGTGTGTCAAAACTTTGTCAGGAATTATGTGATCCTTACTAGCTGGAAGTAAGGGAGATGGGGCATGAAGTTATTTCTAGCAGTTGGAGACATACCAAGTTTAGCTCAGTTCTGGGCATCTTTGAAATACCTATAAAAACTTGTTCCTACATAGTAACTTGCAACTTTGAATGAGAATGTGCTTGCTTACTGCAACGTGCTATATGTTCTGAATGCCCGAACTGGGAATCTGTGTGAAAACTTTGTTAGGAATTATGTGATCCTTACTAGCTGGAAGTAAGGGAGTTGGGGCATGAAGTTATTTATAGGAGTTGGAGACATACCAAGTTTAGCTCAGTATGGGAATCTTTGAAAGTCCTATACAAACTTGTTCCTACATAGTAACTTGCAACTTTGAATGAGAATGTGCTTGCTTACAGCAACGTGCTATATGTTCTGAATGCCCGAATTGGGAATCTGTGTCAAAACTTTGTTAGGAATTATGTGATCCTTAATAGCTGGAAGTAAGGGAGTTGGGGCATGGAGTTATTTCTAGGAGTTGGAGACATACCAAGTTTAGCTCAGTTCTGGGCATCTTTGAAATACCTATACAAACTTGTTCCTACATAGTAACTTGCAACTTTGAATGAGAATGTGCTTGCTTACAGCAACGTGCTATATGTTCTGAATGCCCGAATTGGGAAGCTGTGTCAAAACTTTGTTAGGAATTATGTGATCCTCACTAGCTGGAAGTAAGGGAGATGGGGCATGAAGTTATTTCTAGGAGTTGGAGACATACCAAGTTTAGCTCAGCTCTGGGCATCATTGAAATACCTATACAAACTTGTTCCTACATAGTAACTTGCAACTTTGAATGAGAATGTGCTTGCTTACAGCAACGTGCTATATGTTCTGAATGCCCGAATTGGGAATCTGTGTCAAATCTTTCTTAGGAATTATGTGATCCTTACTAGCTGGAAGTAAGGGAGATGGGGCATGAAGTTATTTCTAGGAGTTGGAGACATAGCCACTTTAGCTCAGTTCTGGGCATCTTTGAAATACCTATACAAACTTGTTCCTACATAGTAACATGCAACTTTGAATGAGAATGTGCTTACTTACAGCCACGTGCTATATGTTCTGAATGCACGAATTGGGAATCTGTGTCAAATCTTTCTTAGGAATTATGTGATCCTTACTAGCTGGAAGTAAGGGAGATGGGGCATGAAGTTATTTCTAGGAGTTGGAGACATACCAAGTTTAGCTCAGTTCTGGGCATCTTTGAAATACCTATACAAACTTGTTCCTACATAGTAACTTGCAACTTTGAATGAGAATGTGCTTGCTTACAGCAACGTGCTACATGTTCTGAATGCCCTAATTGGGAATCTGTGTCAAAATTTTGTTAGAAATTATGTGATGCTTACTAGATGGAAGTAAGGGAGATGGGGCATGAAGTTATTTCTAGGAGTTGGAGACATACCAAGTTTAGCTCAGTTCTGGGCATCTTTGAAATACCTATACAAACTTGTTTCTACATAGTAACTTGCAACTTTGAATGAGAATGTGCTTGCTTACAGCAACGTGCTATATGTTCTGAATGCCCGAATTGGGAATCTGTGTCAAAACTTTGTCAGGAATTATGTGATCCATTCAGAACATGTGTGTCAAAACTTTGTCAGGAATTATGTGATCCTTACTAGCTGGAAGTAAGGGAGATGGGGCATGAAGTTATTTCTAGCAGTTGGAGACATACCAAGTTTAGCTCAGTTCTGGGCATCTTTGAAATACCTATAAAAACTTGTTCCTACATAGTAACTTGCAACTTTGAATGAGAATGTGCTTGCTTACAGCAACGTGCTATATGTTCTGAATGCCCGAACTGGGAATCTGTGTCAAAACTTTGTTAGGAATTATGTGATCCTTACTAGCTGGAAGTAAGGGAGTTGGGGCATGAAGTTATTTATAGGAGTTGGAGACATACCAAGTTTAGCTCAGTATGGGAATCTTTGAAAGTCCTATACAAACTTGTTCCTACATAGTAACTTGCAACTTTGAATGAGAATGTGCTTGCTTACAGCAACGTGCTATATGTTCTGAATCCCCGAATTGGGAATCTGTGTCAAAACTTAGTTAGGAATTATGTGATCCTTAATAGCTGGAAGTAAGGGAGTTCGGGCATGAAGTTATTTCTCAGAGTTGGACACATACCAAGTTAAGCTCAGTTCTGGGCATCATTGAAATACCTATACAAACTTGTTCCTACATAGTAACTTGCAACTTTGAATGAGAATGTGCTTGCTTACAGCAACGTGCTATATGTTCTGAATGCCCGAATTGGAAATCTGTGTGAAAACTTTGTTAGGAATTATGTGATCCTTACTAGCTGGAAGTAAGGGAGATGGGGCATGGAGTTATTTCTAGGAGTTGGAGACATACCAAGTTTAGCTCAGTTCTGGGCATCCTTGAAATACCTATACAAACTTGTTCCTACATAGCAACTTGCAACTTTGAATGAGAATGTGCTTGCTTACAGCAACGTGCTATATGTTCTGAATGCCCGAATTGGGAATCTGTGTCAAAACTTTGTTAGGAATTATGTGATCCTTACTAGCTGGAAGTAAGGGAGATGGGGCATGAAGTTATTTCTAGGAGTTGGACACATACCAAGTTTAGCTCAGTTCTGGGCATCTTTGATATACCTATACAAACTTTTCCTACATAATAACTTGCAACTTTGAATGAGAATGTGCTTGCTTACAGCAACGTGCTACATGTTCTGAATGCCCGAATTGGGAATCTGTGTCAAAACTTTGTTAGGAATTATGTGATCCTTACTAGCTGGAAGTAAGGGAGATGGGGCATGAAGTTATTTCTAGGAGTTGGAGACATACCAAGTTTAGCTCAGTTCTGGGTATCTTTGAAATACCTATACAAACTTGTTCCTACATAGTAACTTGCAACTTTGAATGAGAATGTGCTTGCTTACAGCAACGTGCTACATGTTCTGAATGCCCTAATTGGGAATCTGTGTCAAAAGTTTGTTAGAAATTATGTGATGCTTACTAGATGTAAGTAAGGGAGATGGGGCATGAAGTTATTTCTAGGAGTTGGAGACATACCAAGTTTAGCTCAGTTCTGGGCATCTTTGAAATACCTATACAAACTTGTTCCTACATAGTAACTTGCAACTTTGAATGAGAATGTGCTTGCTTACAGCAACGTGCTAAATGTTCTGAATGCCCGAATTGGGAATCTGTGTCAAAACTTTGTCAGGAATTATGTGATCCATTCAGAACATGTGTGTCAAAGCTTTGTCAGGAATTATGTGATCCTTACTAGCTGGAAGTAAGGGAGATGGGGCATGAAGTTATTTCTAGCAGTTGGAGACATACCAAGTTTAGCTCAGTTCTGGGCATCTTTGAAATACCTATACAAACATGTTCCTACATAGTAACTTGCTACTTGGAATGAGAATGTGCTTGCTTACAGCAACGTGCTATATGTTCTGAATGCCCGAACTGGGAATCTGTGTCAAAACTTTTTTAGGAATTATGTGATCCTTACTAGCTGGAAGTAAGGGAGTTGGGGCATGAAGTTATTTATAGGAGTTGGAGACATACCAAGTTTAGCTCAGTATGGGCATCTTTGAAAGTCCTATACAAACTTGTTCCTACATAGTAACTTGCAACTTTGAATGAGAATGTGCTTGCTTACAGCAACGTGCTATATGTTCTGAATGCCCGAATTGGGAATCTGTGTCAAAACTTTGTTAGTATTTATGTGATCCTTGCTAGCTGGAAGTAAGGGAGATGGGGCATGAATTTATTTCTAGGAGTTGGAGACATACCCACTTTAGCTCAGTACTGGGCATCTTTGAAATACCTATACAAACTTGTTCCTACATAGTAACATGCAACTTTGAATGAGAATGTGCTTACTTACAGCAACGTGCTATATGTTCTGAATGCCCGAATTTGGAATCTTTGTCAAATCTTTCTTAGGAATTATGTGATCCTTACTAGCTGGAAGGAAGGGAGATGGGGCATGAAGTTATTTCTAGGAGTTGGAGACATACCCACTTTAGCTCAGTACTGGGCATCTTTGAAATACCTATACAAACTTGTTCCTACATAGTAACATGCAACTTTTAATGAGAATGTGCTTGCTTACAGCAACGTGCTATATGTTCTGAATGCCCGAATTTGGAATCTGTGTCAAATCTTTCTTAGGAATTATGTGATCCTTACTAGCTGGAAGTAAGGGAGATGGGGCATGAAGTTATTTCTAGGAGTTGGAGACATACCCACTTTAGCTCAGTTCTGGGCATCTTTGAAATACCTATACAAACTTGTTCCTACATAGTAACATGCAACTTTTAATGAGAATGTGCTTACTTACAGCAACGTGCTATATGTTCTGAATGCCCGAATTGGGAATCTGTGTCAAATCTTTCTTAGGAATTATGTGATCCTTACTAGCTGGAAGTAAGGGAGATGGGGCATGAAGTTATTTCTAGGAGTTGGAGACATACCAAGATTAGCTCAGTTCTGGGTATCTTTGAAATACCTATACAAACTTGTTCCTACATAGTAACTTGCAACTTTGAATGAGAATGTGCTTGCTTACAGCAACGTGCTACATGTTCTGAATGCCCTAATTGGGAATCTGTGTCAAAAGTTTGTTAGAAATTATGTGATGCTTACTAGATGTAAGTAAGGGAGATGGGGCATGAAGTTATTTCTAGGAGTTGGAGACATACCAAGTTTAGCTCAGTTCTGGGCATCTTTGAAATACCTATACAAACTTGTTCCTACATAGTAACTTGCAACTTTGAATGAGAATGTGCTTGCTTACAGCAACGTGCTAAATGTTCTGAATGCCCGAATTGGGAATCTGTGTCAAAACTTTGTCAGGAATTATGTGATCCATTCAGAACATGTGTGTCAAAGCTTTGTCAGGAATTATGTGATCCTTACTAGCTGGAAGTAAGGGAGATGGGGCATGAAGTTATTTCTAGCAGTTGGAGACATACCAAGTTTAGCTCAGTTCTGGGCATCTTTGAAATACCTATACAAACATGTTCCTACATAGTAACTTGCTACTTGGAATGAGAATGTGCTTGCTTACAGCAACGTGCTATATGTTCTGAATGCCCGAACTGGGAATCTGTGTCAAAACTTTTTTAGGAATTATGTGATCCTTACTAGCTGGAAGTAAGGGAGTTGGGGCATGAAGTTATTTATAGGAGTTGGAGACATACCAAGTTTAGCTCAGTATGGGCATCTTTGAAAGTCCTATACAAACTTGTTCCTACATAGTAACTTGCAACTTTGAATGAGAATGTGCTTGCTTACAGCAACGTGCTATATGTTCTGAATGCCCGAATTGGGAATCTGTGTCAAAACTTTGTTAGTATTTATGTGATCCTTGCTAGCTGGAAGTAAGGGAGATGGGGCATGAATTTATTTCTAGGAGTTGGAGACATACCCACTTTAGCTCAGTACTGGGCATCTTTGAAATACCTATACAAACTTGTTCCTACATAGTAACATGCAACTTTGAATGAGAATGTGCTTACTTACAGCAACGTGCTATATGTTCTGAATGCCCGAATTGGGAATCTGTGTCAAATCTTTCTTAGGAATTATGTGATCCTTACTAGCTGGAAGTAAGGGAGATGGGGCATGAAGTTATTTCTAGGAGGTGGAGACATACCCACTTTAGCTCAGTTCTGGGCATCTTTGAAATACCTATAAAAACTTGTTCCTACATAGTAACATGCAACTTTTAATGAGAATGTGCTTACTTACAGCAACGTGCTATATGTTCTGAATGCCCGAATTGGGAATCTGTGTCATATCTTTCTTAGGAATTATGTGATCCTTACTAGCTGGAAGTAAGGGAGATGGGGCATGAAGTTATTTCTAGGAGTTGGAGACATACCAAGTTTAGCTCAGTTCTGGGTATCTTTGAAAAACCTATACAAACTTGTTCCTCCATAGTAACTTGCAACTTTGAATGAGAATGTGCTTGCTTACAGCAACGTGCTATATGTTCTGAATGCCCGAATTGGGAATCTGTGTCAAAACTTTGTTAGTAATTATGTGATCATTGCTAGCTGGAAGTAAGGGAGATGGGGCACGAAGTTATTTCTAGGAGTTGGAGACATACCCACTTTAGCTCAGTACTGGGCATCTTTGAAATACCTATACAAACTTGTTCCTACATAGTAACATGCAACTTTGAATGAGAATGTGCTTACTTACAGCAAGGTGCTATATGTTCTGAATGCCCGAATTGGGAATCTGTGTCAAATCTTTCTTAGGAATTATGTGATCCTTACTAGCTGGAAGTAAGGGAGATGGGGCATGAAGTTATTTCTAGGAGTTGAAGACATACCAAGTTTAGTTCAGTTCTGGGCATCCCTGAAATACCTATACAAACTTGTTCCTTCATAGTAACTTGCAACTTTGAATGAGAATGTGCTTGCTTACAGCAACGTGCTATATGTTCTGAAGGCCCGAATTGGGAATCTGTGTCAAAACTTTGTTAGGAATTATGTGATCCTTACTAGCTGAAAGTAAGGGAGATGGGGCATGAAGTTATTTCTAGGAGTTGGAGACAGACAACGTTTAGTTCAGTTCTGGGCATCTTTGAAATACCCATACAAACTTGTTCCTACATAGTAACTTGAAAATTTGAATGAGAATGTGCTTGCTTACAGCAACGTGCTACATGTTCGGAATGCCCGAATTGGGAATCTGTATCAAAACTTTGTTAGGAATTATGTGATCCTTACTAGCTGGAAGTAAGGGAGTTGGGGCATGAAGTTATTTCTAGGAGTTGGAGACATACAACGTTTAACTCAGTTCTGGGCATCTTTGAAATACCTATAGAAACTTCTTCCTACATAGTAACTTGCTACTTGGAATGAGAAAGTGCTTGCTTAAAGCAACATGCTACATTTTCTGAATGCCCGAATTGGGAATCTGTGTCAAAACTTTGTTAGGAATTATGTGATCCTTACTAGCTGGAAGTAAGGGAGATGGGGCATGGAGTTATTTCTAGCAGTTGGAGCCATACAACGTATAGCTCAGTTCTGGGCATCTTTGAAATACCTATGCAAACTTGTTCCTGCATAGTAACTTGCAACTTTGAATGAGAATGTGCTTGCTTACAGCAACGTGCTATATGTTCTGAATGCCCGAATGGGGAATCTGTGTCAAAACTTTGTTAGGAATTATGTGATCCTTACTAGCTGGAAGTAAGGGAGATGGGGCATGAAGTTATTTCTAGGAGATGGAGACATACCAAGTTTAGCTCAGTTCTGGGTATCTTTGAAATACCTATACAAACTTGTTCCTACATAGTAACTTGCAACTTTGAATGAGAATGTGCTTTCTTACAGCAACGTGCTATATGTTCTGAATGCCCGAATTGGGAATCTGTGTCAAAACTTTGTTAGGAATTATGTGATAATTACTAGATGGAAGTAAGGGAGATGGGGCATGAAGTTATTTCTAGGAGTTGGAGACATACCCACTTTAGCTCAGTTCTGGGCATCTTTGAAATACCTATACAAACTTGTTCCTACATAGTAACTTGCAACTTTGAATGAGAATGTGCTTGCTTACAGCAACGTGCTACATGTTCTGAATGCCCTAATTGGGAATCTGTGTCAAAATTTTGTTAGAAGTTTTGTGATCCTTACTAGATGGAAGTAAGGGAGATGGGGCATGAAGTTATTTCTAGGAGTTGGAGACATACCAAGTTTAGCTAAGTTCTGGGCATCTTTGAAATACCTATACAAACTTGTTCCTACATCTTAACTTGCAACTTTGATTGAGAATGTGCTTGCTTACAGCAACGTGCTATATGTTCTGAATGCCCGAATTGGGAATCTGTGTTAAAATTTTGTTAGGAATTATGTGATCCTTACTAGCTGGAAGTAAGGGAGATGGGGCATGAAGTTATTTCTAGGAGTTGGAGACAGACAAAGTTTAGTTCAGTTCTGGGCATCTTTGAAATACCTATACAAACTTGTTCCTACATAGTAACTTGAAACATTGAATGATAATGTGCTTGCTTACAGCAACGTGCTACATGTTCTGAATGCCCGAATTGGAAATCTGTGTCAAAACTTTGTTAGGAATTATGTGATCCTTACTAGCTGGAAGTAAGGGAGATGGGGCATGAAGTTATTTCTAGGAGTTGGAGACATACCCACTTAGCTCAGTTCTGGGCATCTTTGAAATACCTATACAAACTTGTTCCTACATAGTAACATGCAACTTTTAATGAGAATGTGCTTACTTACAGCAACGTGCTATATGTTCTGAATGCCCGAATTGGGAATCTGTGTCAAATCTTTCTTAGGAATTATGTGATCCTTACTAGCTGGAAGTAAGTGAGATGGGGCATGAAGTTATTTCTAGGAGTTGGAGACATACCAAGTTTAGCTCAGTTCTGGGCATCTTTGAAATACCTATACAAACTTGTTCCTACATAGTAACTTGCAACTTTGAATGAGAATGTACTTGCTTGCAGCAACGTGCTATATGTTCTGAATGCCCGAATTGGGAATCTGTGTCAAAACTTTGTTAGGAATTATGTGATCCTTACTAGCTGGAAGTAAGGAAGATGGGGCATGAAGTTATTTCTAGGAGTTGGAGACATACCAAGTTTAGCTCAGTTCTGGGCATCTTTGAAATACCTATACAAACTTGTTCCCACATAGTAACTTGCAACTTTGAATTAGAATGTGCTTGCTTACAGCAACGTGCTATATGTTCTGAATGCCCGAATTGGGAATCTGTGTCAAAACTTTGTTAGGAATTATGTGATCATTACTAGCTGGAAGTAAGGGAGATGGGGCATGAAGTTATTTCTAGGATTGGAGACATACCAAGTTTAGCTCAGTTCTGGGTATCTTTGAAATACCTATACAAACTTGTTCCTTCATCATAACTTGCAACTTTGAATGAGAATGTGCTTGCTTACAGCAACGTGCTATATGTTCTGAATGCCCGAATTGGGAATCTGTGTCAAAACTTTGTTAGGAATTATGTGATCATTACTAGATGGAAGTAAGGGAGATGGGGCATGAAGTTATTTCTAGGAGTTGGAGACATACCCACTTTAGCTCAGTTCTGGGCATCTTTGAAATACCTATAGAAACTTCTTCCTACATAGTAACTTGCAACTTTGAATGAGAATGTGCTTGCTTACAGCAACGTGCTATATGTTCTGAATGCCCGAATTGGGAATCTGTGTCAAAACTTTGTTAGGAATTATGTGATCCTTACTAGCTGGAAGTAAGAGTGTTGGGGCATGAAGTTATTTCTAGAGCTTGGACACATACCAAGTTTAGCTCAGTTCTGGGCATCTTTGAAATACCTATACAAACTTGTTCCTTCATAGTAACTTGCAACTTTGAATGAGAATGTGCTTGCTTACAGCAACGTGCTATATGATCTGAAGGCCCGAACTGGGAATCTGTGTGAAAACTTTGTTAGGAATTATGTGATCCTTACTAGCTGGATGTAAGGGAGATGGGGCATGAAGTTATTTCTAGGAGTTGGAGACATACAACGTTTAGCTCAGTTCTGGGCATCTTTGATATACCTATACAAACTTGTTCCTACATAGTAACTTGCAACTTTGAATGAGAATGTGCTTGCCTACAGCAACGTGCTCTATGTTCTGAATGCCCGAATTTTGAATCTGTGTCAAAACATTGTTAGAAATTATGTGATCCTTACTAGCTGGAAGTAAGGGAGACGGGGCATGAAGTTATTTCTAGGAACTGGAGACATACCAAGTTTAGCTCAGTTCTGGGCATCTTTGAAATACCTATACAAACTTGTTCCTACGTAGTATCTTGCAACTTTGAATGAGAATGTGCTTGCTTACAACAACGTGCTATATGTTCTGAATGCCCGAATTGGGAATCTGTGTCAAATCTTTGTTAGGAATTATGTGATCCTTAATAGCTGGAAGTAAGGGAGATGGGGCATGAAGTTATTTCTAGGAGTTGGAGACATACCATGTTTAGCTCAGTTCTGGGCATCTTTGAAAGTCCTATACAAACTTGTTCCTACATAGTAACTTGCAACTTTGAATGGGAATGTGCTTGCTTACAGCAACGTGCTATATGTTCTGAATGCCCGAATTGGGAATCTGTGTCAAAACTTTGTTAGTAATTATGTGATCCTTGCTAGCTGGAAGTAAGGGAGATGGGGCATGAAGTTATTTCTAGGAGTTGGAGACATACCCACTTTAGCTCAGCACTGGGCATCTTTGAAATACCTATACAAACTTGTTCCTACATAGTAACATGCAACTTTGAACGAGAATGTGCTTGCTTACAGCAACGTGCTATATGTTCTGAATGCCCGAATTGGGAATCTGTGTCAAATCTTTCTTAGGAATTATGTGATCCTTACTAGCTGGAAGTAAGGGAGATGGGGCATGAAGTTATTTCTAGGAGTTGGAGACAAACCAAGTTTAGCTCAGTTCTGGGCATCCTTGAAATACCTATACAAACTTGTTCCTTCATAGTAACTTGCAACTTTGAAGGAGAATGTGCTTGCTTACAGCAACGTGCTATATATTCTGAAGGCCCGAATTGGGAATCTGTGTCAAAACTTTGTTAGGAATTATGTGATCCTTACTAGCTGGAAGTAAGGGAGATGGGGCATGAAGTTATTTCTAGGAGTTGGAGACATACCAAGTTTAGCTCAGTTCTGGGCATCTTTGATATACCTATACAAACTTGTTCCTACATAGTAACTTGCAACTTTGAATGAGAATGTGCTTGCTTACAGCAACGTGCTATATGTTCTGAATGCCCGAATTGGGAATCTGTGTCAAAACTTTGTTAGAAATTATGTGATCCTTACTAGATGGAAGTAAGGGAGATGGGGCATGAAGTTATTTCTAGGAGTTGGAGACAGACAACGTTTAGTTCAGTTCTGGGCATCTTTGTAATACCTATACAAACTTGTTCCTACATAGTAACTTGCAACTTTGAATGAGAATGTGCTTGCTTACAGCAACGTGCTACATGTTCTGAATGCCCTAATTTGGAATCTGTGTCAAAATTTTGTTAGAAATTATGTGATCTTTACTAGATGGAAGTAAGGGAGATGGGGCATGAAGTTATTTCTAGGAGTTGGTGACATACCAAGTTTAGCTCAGTTCTGGGCATCTTTGAAATACCTATACAAACTTGTTCCTACATAGTAACTTGCAACTTTGATTGAGAATGTGCTTGCTTACAGCAACGTGCTATATGTTCTGAATGCCCGAATTGGGAATCTGTGTCAAAACTTTGTTAGGAATTATGTGATCCTTACTAGCTGGAAGTAAGGGTGTTGGGGCATGAAGTTATTTCTAGAGGTTGGACACATACCACGTTTAGCTCAGTTCTGGGCATCTTTGAAATACCTATACAAACTTGTTCCTTCATAGTAACTTGAAACTTTGAATGAGAATGTGCTTGCTTACAGCAACGTGCTATATGTTCTGAAGGCCCGAATTGGGAATCTGTGTCAAAACTTTGTTAGGAATTATGGGATCCTTACTAGCTGGAAGTAAGGGAGATGGGGCATGAAGTTATTTCTAGGAGTTGGATACATACCACGTTTAGCTCAGTTCTGGGCATCTTTGAAATACCTATACAAACTTGTTCCTACATAGTAACTTGCAACTTTGAATGAGAATGTGCTTGCTTACAGCAACGTGCTACATGTTCTGAATGCCATAATTGGGAATCTGTGTCAAAATTTTGTTAGAAATTATGTGATGCTTACTAGATGGAAGTAAGGGAGATGGGGCATGAAGTTATTTCTAGGAGTTGGAGACATACCAAGTTTAGCTCAGTTCTGGGCATCTTTGAAATACCTATACAAACTTGTTCCTACATAGTAACTTGCAACTTTGAATGAGAATGTGCTTGCTTACAGCAACGTGCTACATGTTCTGAATGCCCTAATTGGGAATCTGTGTCAAAACTTTGTCAGGAATTATGTGATCCATTCAGAACATGTGTGTCAAAACTTTGTCAGGAATTATGTGATCCTTACTAGCTGGAAGTAAGGGAGATGGGGCATGAAGTTATTTCTAGCAGTTGGAGACATACCAAGTTTAGCTCAGTTCTGGGCATCTTTGAAATACCTATACAAACTTGTTCCTACATAGTAACTTGCTGCTTGGAATGAGAATGTGCTTGCTTACAGCAACGTGCTATATGTTCTGAATGCCCGAACTGGGAATCTGTGTCAAAACTTTGTTAGGAATTATGTGATCCTTACTAGCTGGAAGTAAGGGAGTTGGGGCATGAAGTTATTTATAGGAGTTGGAGACATACCAAGTTTAGCTCAGTATGGGCATCTTTGAAAGTCCTATACAAACTTGTTCCTACATAGTAACTTGCAACTTTGAATGAGAATGTGCTTGCTTACAGCAGCGTGCTATAT
The DNA here is from genome assembly GCF_020826845.1 of Diceros bicornis minor. Lineage (NCBI taxonomy): Eukaryota > Metazoa > Chordata > Mammalia > Perissodactyla > Rhinocerotidae > Diceros > Diceros bicornis. Next base: position 299,971 of record NW_026691170.1, on the reverse strand, counting down.
GTTCTGAATGCCCGAATTGGGAATCTGTGTCAAAACTTTGTTAGTATTTATGTGATCCTTGCTAGCTGGAAGTAAGGGAGATGGGGCATGAATTTATTTCTAGGAGTTGGAGACATACCCACTTTAGCTCAGTACTGGGCATCTTTGAAATACCTATACAAACTTATTCCTACATAGTAACATGCAACTTTGAATGAGAATGTGCTTACTTACAGCAACGTGCTATATGTTCTGAATGCCCGAATTGGGAATCTGTGTCAAATCTTTCTTAGGAATTATGTGATCCTTACTAGCTGGAAGTAAGGGAGATGGGGCATGAAGTTATTTCTAGGATTTGGAGACATACCCACTTTAGCTCAGTTCTGGGCATCTTTGAAATACCTATACAAACTTGTTCCTACATAGTAACATGCAACTTTTAATGAGAATGTGCTTACTTACAGCAACGTGCTATATGTTCTGAATGCCCGAATTGGGAATCTGTGTCAAATCTTTCTTAGGAATTATGTGATCCTTACTAGCTGGAAGTAAGGGAGATGGGGCATGAAGTTATTTCTAGGAGTTGGAGACATACCAAGTTTAGCTCAGTTCTGGGTATCTTTGAAATACCTATACAAACTTGTTCCTACATAGTAACTTGCAACTTTGAATGAGAATGTGCTTGCTTACAGCAACGTGCTATATGTTCTGAATGCCCGAATTGGGAATCTGTGTCAAAACTTTGTTAGTAATTATGTGATCCTTGCTAGCTGGAAGTAAGGGAGATGGGGCATGAAGTTATTTCTAGGAGTTGGAGACATACCCACTTTAGCTCAGTACTGGGCATCTTTGAAATACCTATACAAACTTGTTCCTACATAGTAACATGCAACTTTGAATGAGAATGTGCTTACTTACAGCAACGTGCTATATGTTCTGAATGCCCGAATTGGGAATCTGTGTCAAATCTTTCTTAGGAATTATGTGATCCTTACTAGCTGGAAGTAAGGGAGATGGGGCATGAAGTTATTTCTAGGAGTTGGAGACATACCAAGTTTAGCTCAGTTCTGGGCATCCTTGAAATACCTATACAAACTTGTTCCTTCATAGTAACTTGCAACTTTGAATGAGAATGTGCTTGCTTACAGCAACGTGCTATATGTTCAGAAGGCCCGAATTGGGAATCTGTGTCAAAACTTTGTTAGGAATTATGTGATCCTTACTAGCTGGAAGTAAGGGAGATGGGGCATGAAGTTATTTCTGGAGTTGGAGACATACCAAGTTTAGCTCAGTTCTGGGCATCTTTGATATAACTATACAAACTTGTTCCTACATAGTAACTTGCAACTTTGAATGAGAATGTGCTTGCTTACAGCAACGTGCTACATGTTCTGAATGCCCGAATTGGGAATCTGTGTCAAAACTTTGTTAGGAATTATGTGATCCTTACTAGCAGGAAGTAAGGGAGATGGGGCATGAAGTTATTTCTAGGGCTTGGAGACATACAACGTTTAACTCAGTTCTGGGCATCTTTGAAATACCTATAGAAACTTCTTCCTACATAGTAACTTGCTACTTGGAATGAGAAAGTGCTTGCTTAAAGCAACATGCTACATGTTCTGAATGCCCGAATTGGGAATCTGTGTCAAAACTTTGTTAGGAATTATGTGATCCTTACTAGCTGGAAGTAAGGGAGATGGGGCATGGAGTTATTTCTAGGAGTTGGAGCCGTACAACGTATAGCTCAGTTCTGGGCATCTTTGAAATACCTATACAAACTTGTTCCTACATAGTAACTTGCAACTTTGAATGAGAATGTGCTTGCTTACAGCAACGTGCTATATGTTCTGAATGCCCGAATTGGGAATCTGTGTCCAAATTTTGTTAGGAATTATGTGATCCTTACTAGCTGGAAGTAAGGGAGATGGGGCATGAAGTTATTTCTAGCAGTTGGAGACATACCCACTGTAGCTCAGTTCTGGGCATCTTTGAAATACCTATACAAACTTGTTCCTACATAGTAACCTGCAACTTTGAATGAGAATGTGCTTACTTACAGCAACGTGCTATATGTTCTGAATGCCCGAATTAGGAATCTGTGTCAAATCTTCCTTAGGAATTATGTGATCCTTACTAGCGGGAAGTAAGGGAGATGGGGCATGAAGTTATTTCTAGGAGTTGGAGACATACCAAGTTTAGCTCAGTTCTGGGCATCTTTGAAATACCTATACAAACTTGTTCCTACATAGTAACTTGCAACTTTGAATGAGAATGTGCTTGCTTACAGCAACGTGCTATATGTTCAGATGGCCCGAATTGGGAATCTGTGTCAAAACTTTGTTAGGAATTATGTGATCCTTACTAGCTGGAAGTAAGGGAGATGGGGCATGAAGTTATTTCTAGGAGTTGGAGACATACCAAGTTTAGCTCAGTTCTGGGCATCTTTGATATACCTATACAAACTTGTTCCTACATAGTAACTTGCAACTTTGAATGAGAATGTGCTTGCTTACAGCAACGTGCTACATGTTCAGAATGCCCGAATTGGGAATCTGTGTCAAAACTTTGTTAGGAATTATGTGATCATTACTAGATGGAAGTAAGGGAGATGGGGCATGAAGTTATTTCTAGGAGTTGGAGACATACCCACTTTAGCTAAGTTCTGGGCATCTTTGAAATACCTATACAAACTTGTTCCTACATAGTAACTTGCAACTTTGAATGAGAATGTGCTTGCTTACAGCAACGTGCTATATGTTCTGAATGCCCGAATTGGGAATCTGTGTCAAAACTTTGTTAGGAATTATGTGATCCTTACTAGCTGGAAGTAAGAGTGTTGGGGCATGAAGTTATTTCTAGAGCTTGGACACATACCAAGTTTAGCTCAGTTCTGGGCATCTTTGAAATACCTATACAAACTTGTTCCTTCATAGTAACTTGCAACTTTGAATGAGAATGTGCTTGCTTACAGCAACGTGCTATATGATCTGAAGGCCCGAACTGGGAATCTGTGTGAAAACTTTGTTAGGAATTATGTGATCCTTACTAGCTGGATGTAAGGGAGATGGGGTATGAACTTATTTCTAGGAGTTGGAGACATACAACGTTTAGCTCAGTTCTGGGCATCTTTGATATACCTATACAAACTTGTTCCTACATAGTAACTTGCAACTTTGAATGAGAATGTGCTTGCCTACAGCCACGTGCTCTATGTTCTGAATGCCCGAATTTTGAATCTGTGTCAAAACATTGTTAGAAATTATGTGATCCTTACTAGCTGGAAGTAAGGGAGATGGGGCATGAAGTTATTTCTAGGAACTGGAGACATACCAAGTTTAGCTCAGTTCTGGGCATCTTTGAAATACCTATACAAACTTGTTCCTACGTAGTATCTTGCAACTTTGAATGAGAATGTGCTTGCTTACAACAACGTGCTATATGTTCTGAATGCCCGAATTGGGAATCTGTGTCAAATCTTTGTTAGGAATTATGTGATCCTTAAGAGCTGGAAGTAAGGGAGATGGGGCATGAAGTTATTTCTAGGAGTTGGAGACATACCATGTTTAGCTCAGTTCTGGGCATCTTTGAAAGTCCTATACAAACTTGTTCCTACATAGTAACTTGCAACTTTGAATGGGAATGTGCTTGCTTACAGCAACGTGCTATATGTTCTGAATGCCCGAATTGGGAATCTGTGTCAAAACTTTGTTAGTAATTATGTGATCCTTGCTAGCTGGAAGTAAGGGAGATGGGGCATGAAGTTATTTCTAGGAGTTGGAGACATACCCACTTTAGCTCAGCACTGGGCATCTTTGAAATACCTATACAAACTTGTTCCTACATAGTAACATGCAACTTTGAACGAGAATGTGCTTGCTTACAGCAACGTGCTATATGTTCTGAATGCCCGAATTGGGAATCTGTGTCAAATCTTTCTTAGGAATTATGTGATCCTTACTAGCTGGAAGTAAGGGAGATGGGGCATGAAGTTATTTCTAGGAGTTGGAGACAAACCAAGTTTAGCTCAGTTCTGGGCATCTTTGAAATACCTATACAAACTTGTTCCTTCATAGTAACTTGCAACTTTGAATGAGAATGTGCTTGCTTACAGCAACGTGCTATATATTCTGAAGGCCCGAATTGGGAATCTGTGTCAAAACTTTGTTAGGAATTATGTGATCCTTACTAGCTGGAAGTAAGGGAGATGGGGCATGAAGTTATTTCTAGGAGTTGGAGACATACCAAGTTTAGCTCAGTTCTGGGCATCTTTGATATACCTATACAAACTTGTTCCTACATAGTAACTTGCAACTTTGAATGAGAATGTGTTTGCTTACAGCAACGTGCTATATGTTCTGAATGCCCGAATTGGGAATCTGTGTCAAAACTTTGTTAGGAATTATGTGATCCTTACTAGCTGGAAGTAAGGGAGATGGGGCATGAAGTTATTTCTAGGAGTTGGAGACAGACAACGTTTAGTTCAGTTCTGGGCATCATTGAAATACCTATACAAACTTGTTCCTACATAGTAACTTGAAACATTGAATGATAATGTGCTTGCTTACAGCAACGTGCTACATGTTCTGAATGCCCGAATTGGGAATCTGTGACAAAATTTTGTTAGGAATTATGTGATCCTTACTAGCTGGAAGTAAGGGAGATGGGGCATGAAGTTATTTCTAGGAGTTGGAGACATACCAAGTTTAGCTCAGTTCTGGGCATCTTTGAAATACCTATACAAACTTGTTCCTACATAGTAACTTGCAACTTTGATTGAGAATGTGCTTGCTTACAGCAACGTGCTATATGTTCTGAATGCCCGAATTGGGAATCTGTGTCAAAACTTTGTTAGGAATTATGTGATCCTTACTAGCTGGAAGTAAGGGAGATGGGGCATGAAGTTATTTCTAGGAGTTGGAGACATACCCACTTAGCTCAGTTCTGGGCATCTTTGAAATACCTATACAAACTTGTTCCTACATAGTAACATGCAACTTTTAATGAGAATGTGCTTACTTACAGCAAAGTGCTATATGTTCTGATTGCCCGAATTGGGAATCTGTGTCAAATCTTTCTTAGGAATTATGTGATCCTTACTAGCTGGAAGTAAGTGAGATGGGGCATGAAGTTATTTCTAGGAGTTGGAGACATACCAAGATTAGCTCAGTTCTGGGCATCTTTGAAATACCTATACAAACTTGTTCCTACATAGTAAGCTGCAAGATGGAATGAGAAAGTGATTGCTGAAAGCAACGTGCTATATGTTCTGAATGCCCGAATTGGGAATCTGTGTCAAAACTTTGTTAGGAATTATGTGATCCTTACTAGCTGGAAGTAAGAGTGTTGGGGCATGAAGTTATTTCTAGAGCTTGGACACATACCAAGTTTAGCTCAGTTCTGGGCATCTTTGAAATACCTATACAAACTTGTTCCTTCATAGTAACTTGCAACTTTGAATGAGAATGTGCTTGCTTACAGCAACGTGCTATATGATCTGAAGGCCCGAACTGGGAATCTGTGTGAAAACTTTGTTAGGAATTATGTGATCCTTACTAGCTGGATGTAAGGGAGATGGGGCATGAACTTATTTCTAGGAGTTGGAGACATACAACGTTTAGCTCAGTTCTGGGCATCTTTGATATACCTATACAAACTTGTTCCTACATAGTAACTTGCAACTTTGAATGAGAATGTGCTTGCCTACAGCAACGTGCTCTATGTTCTGAATGCCCGAATTTTGAATCTGTGTCAAAACATTGTTAGAAATTATGTGATCCTTACTAGCTGGAAGTAAGGGAGATGGGGCATGAAGTTATTTCTAGGAACTGGAGACATACCAAGTTTAGCTCAGTTCTGGGCATCTTTGAAATACCTATACAAACTTGTTCCTACGTAGTATCTTGCAACTTTGAATGAGAATGTGCTTGCTTACAACAACGTGCTATATGTTCTGAATGCCCGAATTGGGAATCTGTGTCAAATCTTTGTTAGGAATTATGTGATCCTTAAGAGCTGGAAGTAAGGGAGATGGGGCATGAAGTTATTTCTAGGAGTTGGAGACATACCATGTTTAGCTCAGTTCTGGGCATCTTTGAAAGTCCTATACAAACTTGTTCCTACATAGTAACTTGCAACTTTGAATGGGAATGTGCTTGCTTACAGCAACGTGCTATATGTTCTGAAAGCCCGAATTGGGAATCTGTGTCAAAACTTTGTTAGTAATTATGTGATCCTTGCTAGCTGGAAGTAAGGGAGATGGGGCATGAAGTTATTTCTAGGAGTTGGAGACATACCCACTTTAGCTCAGCACTGGGCATCTTTGAAATACCTATACAAACTTGTTCCTAAATAGTAACATGCAACTTTGAACGAGAATGTGCTTGCTTACAGCAACGTGCTATATGTTCTGAATGCCCGAATTGGGAATCTGTGTCAAATCTTTCTTAGGAATTATGTGATCCTTACTAGCTGGAAGTAAGGGAGATGGGGCATGAAGTTATTTCTAGGAGTTGGAGACAAACCAAGTTTAGCTCAGTTCTGGGCATCCTTGAAATACCTATACAAACTTGTTCCTTCATAGTAACTTGCAACTTTGAATGAGAATGTGCTTGCTTACAGCAACGTGCTATATATTCTGAAGGCCCGAATTGGGAATCTGTGTCAAAACTTTGTTAGGAATTATGTGATCCTTACTAGCTGGAAGTAAGGGAGATGGGGCATGAAGTTATTTCTAGGAGTTGGAGACATACCAAGTTTAGCTCAGTTCTGGGCATCTTTGATATACCTATACAAACTTGTTCCTACATAGTAACTTGCAACTTTGAATGAGAATGTGTTTGCTTACAGCAACGTGCTATATGTTCTGAATGCCCGAATTGGGAATCTGTGTCAAAACTTTGTTAGGAATTATGTGATCCTTACTAGCTGGAAGTAAGGGAGATGGGGCATGAAGTTATTTCTAGGAGTTGGAGACAGACAACGTTTAGTTCAGTTCTGGGCATCATTGAAATACCTATACAAACTTGTTCCTACATAGTAACTTGCAACTTTGAATGAGAATGTGCTTGCTTACAGCAACGTGCTACATGTTCTGAATGCACTAATTGGGAATCTGTGACAAAATTTTGTTAGAAATTATGTGATCTTTACTAGATGGAAGTAAGGGAGATGGGGCATGAAGTTATTTCTAGGAGTTGGAGACATACCAAGTTTAGCTCAGTTCTGGGCATCTTTGAAATACCTATACAAACTTGTTCCTACATAGTAACTTGCAACTTTGATTGAGAATGTGCTTGCTTACAGCAACGTGCTATATGTTCTGAATGCCCGAATTGGGAATCTGTGTCAAAACTTTGTTAGGAATTATGTGATCCTTACTAGCTGGAAGTAAGGGTGTTGGGGCATGAAGTTATTTCTAGAGGTTGGACACATACCAAGTTTAGCTCAGTTCTGGGCATCTTTGAAATACCTATACAAACTTGTTCCTTCATAGTAACTTGAAACTTTGAATGAGAATGTGCTTGCTTACAGCAACGTGCTATATGTTCTGAAGGCCCGAATTGGGAATCTGTGTCAAAACTTTGTTAGGAATTATGGGATCCTTACTAGCTGGAAGTAAGGGAGATGGGGCATGAAGTTATTTCTAGGAGTTGGATACATACCACGTTTAGCTCAGTTCTGGGCATCTTTGAAATGCCTATACAAACTTGTTCCTATATAGTAACTTGCAACATTGAATGAGAATGTGCTTGCTTACAGCAACGTGCTACATGTTCTGAATGCCCTAATTGGGAATCTGTGTCAAAATTTTGTAAGAAATTATGTGATGCTTATTAGATGGAAGTAAGGGAGATGGGGCATGAAGTTATTTCTAGGAGTTGGAGACATACCAAGTTTAGCTCAGTTCTGGGCATCTTTGAAATACCTATACAAACTTGTTCCTACATAGTAACTTGCAACTTTGAATGAGAATGTGCTTGCTTACAGCAACGTGCTACATGTTCTGAATGCCCGAATTGGGAATCTGTGTCAAAACTTTGTCAGGAATTATGTGATCCATTCAGAACATGTGTGTCAAAACTGTGTCAGGAATTATGTGATCCTTACTAGCTGGAAGTAAGGGAGATGGGGCATGAAGTTATTTCTAGCAGTTGGAGACATACCAAGTTTAGCTCAGTTCTGGGCATCTTTGAAATACCTATACAAACTTGTTCCTACATAGTAAGCTGCAAGATGGAATGAGAAAGTGATTGCTGAAAGCAACGTGCTATATGTTCTGAATGCCCGAATTGGGAATCTGTGTCAAAACTTTGTTAGGAATTATGTGATCCTTACTAGCTGGAAGTAAGGGAGATGGGGCATGAAGTTATTTCTAGGAGTTGGAGACATACCCACTTTAGCTCAGTTCTGGGCATCTTTGAAATACCTATACAAACTTGTTCCTACATAGTAACATGCAACTTTGAATGAGAATGTGCTTACTTACAGCACGTGCTATATGTTCTGAATGCCCGAATTGGGAATCAGTGTCAAATCTTTCTTGGGAATTATGTGATCCTTACTAGCTGGAAGTAAGGGAGATGGGGCATGAAGTTATTTCTAGGAGTTGGAGACAAACCAAGTTTAGCTCAGTTCTGGGCATCCTTGAAATACCTATACAAACTTGTTCCTTCATAGTAACTTGCAACTTTGAATGAGAATGTGCTTGCTTACAGCAACGTGCTATATATTCTGAAGGCCCGAATTGGGAATCTGTGTCAAAACTTTGTTAGGAATTATGTGATCCTTACTAGCTGGAAGTAAGGGAGATGGGGCATGAAGTTATTTCTAGGAGTTGGAGACATACCAAGTTTAGCTCAGTTCTGGGCATCTTTGATATACCTATACAAACTTGTTCCTACATAGTAACTTGCAACTTTGAATGAGAATGTGTTTGCTTACAGCAACGTGCTATATGTTCTGAATGCCCGAATTGGGAATCTGTGTCAAAACTTTGTTAGGAATTATGTGATCCTTACTAGCTGGAAGTAAGGGAGATGGGGCATGAAGTTATTTCTAGGAGTTGGAGACAGACAATGTTTAGTTCAGTTCTGGGCATCATTGAAATACCTATACAAACTTGTTCCTACATAGTAACTTGCAACTTTGAATGAGAATGTGCTTGCTTACAGCAACGTGCTACATGTTCTGAATGCCCTAATTGGGAATCTGTGACAAAATTTTGTTAGAAATTATGTGATCTTTACTAGATGGAAGTAAGGGAGATGGGGCATGAAGTTATTTCTAGGAGTTGGAGACATACCAAGTTTAGCTCAGTTCTGGGCATCTTTGAAATACCTATACAAACTTGTTCCTACATAGTAACTTGCAACTTTGATTGAGAATGTGCTTGCTTACAGCAACGTGCTATATGTTCTGAATGCCCGAATTGGGAATCTGTGTCAAAACTTTGTTAGGAATTATGTGATCCTTACTAGCTGGAAGTAAGGGTGTTGGGGCATGAAGTTATTTCTAGAGGTTGGACACATACCAAGTTTAGCTCAGTTCTGGGCATCTTTGAAATACCTATACAAACTTGTTCCTTCATAGTAACTTGAAACTTTGAATGAGAATGTGCTTGCTTACAGCAACGTGCTATATGTTCTGAAGGCCCGAATTGGGAATCTGTGTCAAAACTTTGTTAGGAATTATGGGATCCTTACTAGCTGGAAGTAAGGGAGATGGGGCATGAAGTTATTTCTAGGAGTTGGATACATACCACGTTTAGCTCAGTTCTGGGCATCTTTGAAATGCCTATACAAACTTGTTCCTATATAGTAACTTGCAACATTGAATGAGAATGTGCTTGCTTACAGCAACGTGCTACATGTTCTGAATGCCCTAATTGGGAATCTGTGTCAAAATTTTGTAAGAAATTATGTGATGCTTATTAGATGGAAGTAAGGGAGATGGGGCATGAAGTTATTTCTAGGAGTTGGAGACATACCAAGTTTAGCTCAGTTCTGGGCATCTTTGAAATACCTATACAAACTTGTTCCTACATAGTAACTTGCAACTTTGAATGAGAATGTGCTTGCTTACAGCAACGTGCTACATGTTCTGAATGCCCGAATTGGGAATCTGTGTCAAATCTTTGTTAGGAATTATGTGATCCTTAAGAGCTGGAAGTAAGGGAGATGGGGCATGAAGTTATTTCTAGGAGTTGGAGACATACCATGTTTAGCTCAGTTCTGGGCATCTTTGAAAGTCCTATACAAACTTGTTCCTACATAGTAACTTGCAACTTTGAATGGGAATGTGCTTGCTTACAGCAACGTGCTATATGTTCTGAATGCCCGAATTGGGAATCTGTGTCAAAACTTTGTTAGTAATTATGTGATCCTTGCTAGCTGGAAGTAAGGGAGATGGGGCATGAAGTTATTTCTAGGAGTTGGAGACATACCCACTTTAGCTCAGCACTGGGCATCTTTGAAATACCTATACAAACTTGTTCCTAAATAGTAACATGCAACTTTGAACGAGAATGTGCTTGCTTACAGCAACGTGCTATATGTTCTGAATGCCCGAATTGGGAATCTGTGTCAAATCTTTCTTAGGAATTATGTGATCCTTACTAGCTGGAAGTAAGGGAGATGGGGCATGAAGTTATTTCTAGGAGTTGGAGACAAACCAAGTTTAGCTCAGTTCTGGGCATCCTTGAAATACCTATACAAACTTGTTCCTTCATAGTAACTTGCAACTTTGAATGAGAATGTGCTTGCTTACAGCAACGTGCTATATATTCTGAAGGCCCGAATTGGGAATCTGTGTCAAAACTTTGTTAGGAATTATGTGATCCTTACTAGCTGGAAGTAAGGGAGATGGGGCATGAAGTTATTTCTAGGAGTTGGAGACATACCAAGTTTAGCTCAGTTCTGGGCATCTTTGATATACCTATACAAACTTGTTCCTACATAGTAACTTGCAACTTTGAATGAGAATGTGTTTGCTTACAGCAACGTGCTATATGTTCTGAATGCCCGAATTGGGAATCTGTGTCAAAACTTTGTTAGGAATTATGTGATCCTTACTAGCTGGAAGTAAGGGAGATGGGGCATGAAGTTATTTCTAGGAGTTGGAGACAGACAACGTTTAGTTCAGTTCTGGGCATCATTGAAATACCTATACAAACTTGTTCCTACATAGTAACTTGCAACTTTGAATGAGAATGTGCTTGCTTACAGCAACGTGCTACATGTTCTGAATGCCCTAATTGGGAATCTGTGACAAAATTTTGTTAGAAATTATGTGATCTTTACTAGATGGAAGTAAGGGAGATGGGGCATGAAGTTATTTCTAGGAGTTGGAGACATACCAAGTTTAGCTCAGTTCTGGGCATCTTTGAAATACCTATACAAACTTGTTCCTACATAGTAACTTGCAACTTTGATTGAGAATGTGCTTGCTTACAGCAACGTGCTATATGTTCTGAATGCCCGAATTGGGAATCTGTGTCAAAACTTTGTTAGGAATTATGTGATCCTTACTAGCTGGAAGTAAGGGTGTTGGGGCATGAAGTTATTTCTAGAGGTTGGACACATACCAAGTTTAGCTCAGTTCTGGGCATCTTTGAAATACCTATACAAACTTGTTCCTTCATAGTAACTTGAAACTTTGAATGAGAATGTGCTTGCTTACAGCAACGTGCTATATATTCTGAAGGCCCGAATTGGGAATCTGTGTCAAAACTTTGTTAGGAATTATGGGATCCTTACTAGCTGGAAGTAAGGGAGATGGGGCATGAAGTTATTTCTAGGAGTTGGATACATACCACGTTTAGCTCAGTTCTGGGCATCTTTGAAATGCCTATACAAACTTGTTCCTATATAGTAACTTGCAACATTGAATGAGAATGTGCTTGCTTACAGCAACGTGCTACATGTTCTGAATGCCCTAATTGGGAATCTGTGTCAAAATTTTGTAAGAAATTATGTGATGCTTATTAGATGGAAGTAAGGGAGATGGGGCATGAAGTTATTTCTAGGAGTTGGAGACATACCAAGTTTAGCTCAGTTCTGGGCATCTTTGAAATACCTATACAAACTTGTTCCTACATAGTAACTTGCAACTTTGAATGAGAATGTGCTTGCTTACAGCAACGTGCTACATGTTCTGAATGCCCGAATTGGGAATCTGTGTCAAAACTTTGTCAGGAATTATGTGATCCATTCAGAACATGTGTGTCAAAACTGTGTCAGGAATTATGTGATCCTTACTAGCTGGAAGTAAGGGAGATGGGGCATGAAGTTATTTCTAGCAGTTGGAGACATACCAAGTTTAGCTCAGTTCTGGGCATCTTTGAAATACCTATACAAACTTGTTCCTACATAGTAAGCTGCAAGATGGAATGAGAAAGTGATTGCTGAAAGCAACGTGCTATATGTTCTGAATGCCCGAATTGGGAATCTGTGTCAAAACTTTGTTAGGAATTATGTGATCCTTACTAGCTGGAAGTAAGGGAGATGGGGCATGAAGTTATTTCTAGGAGTTGGAGACATACCCACTTTAGCTCAGTTCTGGGCATCTTTGAAATACCTATACAAACTTGTTCCTACATAGTAACATGCAACTTTGAATGAGAATGTGCTTACTTACAGCACGTGCTATATGTTCTGAATGCCCGAATTGGGAATCAGTGTCAAATCTTTCTTGGGAATTATGTGATCCTTACTAGCTGGAAGTAAGGGAGATGGGGCATGAAGTTATTTCTAGGAGATGGAGACATACCAAGTTTAGCTCAGTTCTGGGTATCTTTGAAATACCTATACAAACTTGTTCCTACATAGTAACTTGCAACTTTGAATGAGAATGCGCTTGCTTACAGCAACGTGCTACATGTTCTGAATGCCCGAATTGGGAATCTGTGTCAAAACTTTGTTAGGAATTATGTGATCATTACTAGATGGAAGTAAGGGAGATGGGGCATGAAGTTATTTCTAGGAGTTGGAGACATACCCACTTTAGCTCAGTTCTGGGCATCTTTGAAATACCTATACAAACTTGTTCCTACATAGTAACTTGCAACTTTGAATGAGAATGTGCTTGCTTACAGCAACGTGCTACATGTTCTGAATGCCCTAATTGGGAATCTGTGTCAAAATTTTGTTAGAAGTTATGTGATCCTTACTAGATGGAAGTAAGGGAGATGGGGCATGAAGTTATTTCTAGGAGTTGGAGACATACCAAGTTTAGCTCAGTTCTGGGCATCTTTGAAATACCTATACAAACTTGTTCCTACATCTTAACTTGCAACTTTGATTGAGAATGTGCTTGCTTATAGCAACGTGCTATATGTTCTGAATGCCCGAATTGGGAATCTGTGTTAAAAATTTGTTAGGAATTATGTGATCCTTACTAGCTGGAAGTAAGGGAGATGGGGCATGAAGTTATTTCTAGGAGTTGGAGACAGACAAAGTTTAGTTCAGTTCTGGGCATCTTTGAAATACCTATACAAACTTGTTCCTACATAGTAACTTGAAACATTGAATGATAATGTGCTTGCTTACAGCAACGTGCTACATGTTCTGAATGCCCGAATTGGGAATCTGTGTCAAAACTTTGTTAGGAATTATGTGATCCTTACTAGCTGGAAGTAAGGGAGATGGGGCATGAAGTTATTTCTAGGAGTTGGAGACATACAACGTTTAACTCAGTTCTGGGCATCTTTGAAATACCTATAGTAACTTCTTCCTACATAGTAACTTGCTACTTGGAATGAGAATGTGCTTGCTTACAGCAACGTGCTATATGTTCTGAATGCCCGAATTGGGAATCTGTGTCAAAACTTTGTTAGGAATTATGTGATCCTTACTAGCTGGAAGTAAGGGAGATGGGGCATGAAGTTATTTCTAGGAGTTGGAGACATACACACTTAGCTCAGTTCTGGGCATCTTTGAAATACTTATACAAACTTGTTCCTACATAGTAACATGCAACTTTTAATGAGAATGTGCTTACTTACAGCAACGTGCTATATGTTCTGAATGCCCGAATTGGGAATCTGTGTCAAATCTTTCTTAGGAATTATGTGATCCTTACTAGCTGGAAGTAAGTGAGATGGGGCATGAAGTTATTTCTAGGAGTTGGAGACATACCAAGTTTAGCTCAGTTCTGGGCATCTTTGAAATACCTATACAAACTTGTTCCTACATAGTAACTTGCAACTTTGAATGAGAATGTACTTGCTTGCAGCAACGTGCTATATGTTCTGAATGCCCGAATTGGGAATCTGTGTCAAAACTTTGTTAGGAATTATGTGATCCTTACTAGCTGGAAGTAAGGAAGATGGGGCATGAAGTTATTTCTAGGAGTTGGAGACATACCAAGTTTAGCTCAGTTCTGGGCATCTTTGAAATACCTATACAAACTTGTTCCCACATAGTAACTTGCAACTTTGAATTAGAATGTGCTTGCTTACAGCAACGTGCTATATGTTCTGAATGCCCGAATTGGGAATCTGTGTCAAAACTTTGTTAGGAATTATGTGATCATTACAAGCTGGAAGTAAGGGAGATGGGGCATGAAGTTATTTCTAGGATTGGAGACATACCAAGTTTAGCTCAGTTCTGGGTATCTTTGAAATACCTATACAAACTTGTTCCTTCATCATAACTTGCAACTTTGAATGAGAATGTGCTTGCTTACAGCAACGTGCTATATGTTCTGAATGCCCGAATTGGGAATCTGTGTCAAAACTTTGTTAGGAATTATGTGATCATTACTAGATGGAAGTAAGGGAGATGGGGCATGAAGTTATTTCTAGGAGTTGGAGACATACCCACTTTAGCTCAGTTCTGGGCATCTTTGAAATACCTATACAAACTTGTTCCTACATAGTAACTTGCAACTTTGAATGAGAATGTGCTTGCTTACAGCAACGTGCTATATGTTCTGAATGCCCGAATTGGGAATCTGTGTCAAAACTTTGTTAGGAATTATGTGATCCTTACTAGCTGGAAGTAAGAGTGTTGGGGCATGAAGTTATTTCTAGAGCTTGGACACATACCAAGTTTAGCTCAGTTCTGGGCATCTTTGAAATACCTATACAAACTTGTTCCTTCATAGTAACTTGCAACTTTGAATGAGAATGTGCTTGCTTACAGCAACGTGCTATATGATCTGAAGGCCCGAACTGGGAATCTGTGTGAAAACTTTGTTAGGAATTATGTGATCCTTACTAGCTGGATGTAAGGGAGATGGGGCATGAAGTTATTTCTAGGAGTTGGAGACATACAACGTTTAGCTCAGTTCTGGGCATCTTTGATATACCTATACAAACTTGTTTCTACATAGTAACTTGCAACTTTGAATGAGAATGTGCTTGCCTACAGCAACGTGCTCTATGTTCTGAATGCCCGAATTTTGAATCTGTGTCAAAACATTGTTAGAAATTATGTGATCCTTACTAGCTGGAAGTAAGGGAGATGGGGCATGAAGTTATTTCTAGGAACTGGAGACATACCCACTTTAGCTCAGCACTGGGCATCTTTGAAATACCTATACAAACTTGTTCCTACATAGTAACATGCAACTTTGAACGAGAATGTGCTTGCTTACAGCAACGTGCTATATGTTCTGAATGCCCGAATTGGGAATCTGTGTCAAATCTTTCTTAGGAATTATGTGATCCTTACTAGCTGGAAGTAAGGGAGATGGGGCATGAAGTTATTTCTAGGAGTTGGAGACAAACCAAGTTTAGCTCAGTTCTGGGCATCCTTGAAATACCTATACAAACTTGTTCCTTCATAGTAACTTGCAACTTTGAATGAGAATGTGCTTGCTTACAGCAACGTGCTATATATTCTGAAGGCCCGAATTTGGAATCTGTGTCAAAACTTTGTTAGGAATTATGTGATCCTTACTAGCTGGAAGTAAGGGAGATGGGGCATGAAGTTATTTCTAGGAGTTGGAGACATACCAAGTTTAGCTCAGTTCTGGGCATCTTTGATATACCTATACAAACTTGTTCCTACATAGTAACTTGCAACTTTGAATGAGAATGTGCTTGCTTACAGCAACGTGCTATATGTTCTGAATGCCCGAATTGGGAATCTGTGTCAAAACTTTGTTAGGAATTATGTGATCCTTACTAGCTGGAAGTAAGGGAGATGGGGCATGAAGTTATTTCTAGGAGTTGGAGACAGACAACGTTTAGTTCAGTTCTGGGCATCTTTGAAATACCTATACAAACTTGTTCCTACATAGTAACTTGCAACTTTGAATGAGAATGTGCTTGCTTTCAGCAACGTGCTACATGTTCTGAATGCCCTAATTGGGAATCTGTGTCAAAATTTTGTTAGAAATTATGTGATCTTTACTAGATGGAAGTAAGGGAGATGGGGCATGAAGTTATTTCTAGGAGTTGGAGACATACCAAGTTTAGCTCAGTTCTGGGCATCTTTGAAATACCTATACAAACTTGTTCCTACATAGTAACTTGCAACTTTGATTGAGAATGTGCTTGCTTACAGCAACGTGCTATATGTTCTGAATGCCCGAATTGGGAATCTGTGTCAAAACTTTGTTAGGAATTATGTGATCCTTAATAGCTGGAAGTAAGGGTGTTGGGGCATGAAGTTATTTCTAGAGGTTGGACACATACCAAGTTTAGCTCAGTTCTGGGCATCTTTGAAATACCTATACAAACTTGTTCCTTCATAGTAACTTGAAACTTTGAATGAGAATGTGCTTGCTTACAGCAACGTGCTATATGTTCTGAAGGCCCGAATTGGGAATCTGTGTCAAAACTTTGTTAGGAATTATGGGATCCTTACCAGCTGGAAGTAAGGGAGATGGGGCATGAAGTTATTTCTAGGAGTTGGATACATACCACGTTTAGCTCAGTTCTGGGCATCTTTGAAATACCTATACAAACTTGTTCCTACATAGTAACTTGCAACTTTGAATGAGAATGTGCTTGCTTACAGCAACGTGCTACATGTTCTGAATGCCCTAATTGGGAATCTGTGTCAAAATTTTGTTAGAAATTATGTGATGCTTACTAGATGGAAGTAAGGGAGATGGGGCATGAAGTTATTTCTAGGAGTTGGAGACATACCAAGTTTAGCTCAGTTCTGGGCATCTTTGAAATACCTATACAAACTTGTTCCTACATAGTAACTTGCAACTTTGAATGAGAATGTGCTTGCTTACAGCAACGTGCTACATGTTCTGAATGCCCGAATTGGGAATCTGTGTCAAAACTTTGTCAGGAATTATGTGATCCATTCAGAACATGTGTGTCAAAACTTTGTCAGGAATTATGTGATCCTTACTAGCTGGAAGTAAGGGAGATGGGGCATGAAGTTATTTCTAGCAGTTGGAGACATACCAAGTTTAGCTCAGTTCTGGGCATCTTTGAAATACCTATACAAACTTGTTCATACATAGTAACATGCAACTTTGAATGAGAATGTGCTTACTTACAGCAACGTGCTATATGTTCTGAATGCCCGAATTGGGAATCTGTGTCAAATCTTTCTTAGGAATTATGTGATCCTTACTAGCTGGAAGTAAGGGAGATGGGGCATGAAGTTATTTCTAGGAGTTGGAGACATACCAAGTTTAGCTCAGTTCTGGGTATCTTTGAAATACCTATACAAACTTGTTCCTACATAGTAACTTGCAACTTTGAATGAGAATGTGCTTGCTTACAGCAACGTGCTATATGTTCTGAATGCCCGAATTGGGAATCTGTGTCAAAACTTTGTTAGTATTTATGTGATCCTTGCTAGCTGGAAGTAAGGGAGATGGGGCATGAATTTATTTCTAGGAGTTGGAGACATACCCACTTTAGCTCAGTACTGGGCATCTTTGAAATACCTATACAAACTTGTTCCTACATAGTAACATGCAACTTTGAATGAGAATGTGCTTACTTACAGCAACGTGCTATATGTTCTGAATGCCCGAATTGGGAATCTGTGTCAAAACTTTGTTAGTAATTATGTGATCCTTGCTAGCTGGAAGTAAGGGAGATGGGGCATGAAGTTATTTCTAGGAGTTGGAGACATACCCACTTTAGCTCAGTACTGGGCATCTTTGAAATACCTATACAAACTTGTTCCTACATAGTAACATGCAACTTTGAATGAGAATGTGCTTACTTACAGCAACGTGCTATATGTTCTGAATGCCCGAATTGGGAATCTGTGTCAAATCTTTCTTAGGAATTATGTGATCCTTACTAGCTGGAAGTAAGGGAGATGGGGCATGAAGTTATTTCTAGGAGTTGGAGACATACCAAGTTTAGCTCAGTTCTGGGCATCCTTGAAATACCTATACAAACTTGTTCCTTCATAGTAACTTGCAACTTTGAATGAGAATGTGCTTGCTTACAGCAACGTGCTATATGTTCAGATGGCCCGAATTGGGAATCTGTGTCAAAACTTTGTTAGGAATTATGTGATCCTTACTAGCTGGAAGTAAGGGAGATGGGGCATGAAGTTATTTCTAGGAGTTGGAGACATACCAAGTTTAGCTCAGTTCTGGGCATCTTTGATATAACTATACAAACTTGTTCCTACATAGTAACTTGCAACTTTGAATGAGAATGTGCTTGCTTACAGCAACGTGCTACATGTTCTGAATGCCCGAATTGGGAATCTGTGTCAAAACTTTGTTAGGAATTATGTGATCCTTACTAGCTGGAAGTAAGGGAGATGGGGCATGAAGTTATTTCTAGGACTTGGAGACATACAACGTTTAACTCAGTTCTGGGCATCTTTGAAATACCTATAGAAACTTCTTCCTACATAGTAACTTGCTACTTGGAATGAGAAAGTGCTTGCTTAAAGCAACATGCTACATGTTCTGAATGCCCGAATTGGGAATCTGTGTCAAAACTTTGTTAGGAATTATGTGATCCTTACTAGCTGGAAGTAAGGGTGTTGGGGCATGAAGTTATTTCTAGAGGTTGGACACATACCAAGTTTAGCTCAGTTCTGGGCATCTTTGAAATACCTATACAAACTTGTTCCTTCATAGTAACTTGAAACTTTGAATGAGAATGTGCTTGCTTACAGCAACGTGCTATATGTTCTGAAGGCCCGAATTGGGAATCTGTGTCAAAACTTTGTTAGGAATTATGGGATCCTTACCAGCTGGAAGTAAGGGAGATGGGGCATGAAGTTATTTCTAGGAGTTGGATACATACCACGTTTAGCTCAGTTCTGGGCATCTTTGAAATACCTATACAAACTTGTTCCTACATAGTAACTTGCAACTTTGAATGAGAATGTGCTTGCTTACAGCAACGTGCTACATGTTCTGAATGCCCTAATTGGGAATCTGTGTCAAAATTTTGTTAGAAATTATGTGATGCTTACTAGATGGAAGTAAGGGAGATGGGGCATGAAGTTATTTCTAGGAGTTGGAGACATACCAAGTTTAGCTCAGTTCTGGGCATCTTTGAAATACCTATACAAACTTGTTCCTACATAGTAACTTGCAACTTTGAATGAGAATGTGCTTGCTTACAGCAACGTGCTACATGTTCTGAATGCCCGAATTGGGAATCTGTGTCAAAACTTTGTCAGGAATTATGTGATCCATTCAGAACATGTGTGTCAAAACTTTGTCAGGAATTATGTGATCCTTACTAGCTGGAAGTAAGGGAGATGGGGCATGAAGTTATTTCTAGCAGTTGGAGACATACCAAGTTTAGCTCAGTTCTGGGCATCTTTGAAATACCTATACAAACTTGTTCATACATAGTAACATGCAACTTTGAATGAGAATGTGCTTACTTACAGCAACGTGCTATATGTTCTGAATGCCCGAATTGGGAATCTGTGTCAAATCTTTCTTAGGAATTATGTGATCCTTACTAGCTGGAAGTAAGGGAGATGGGGCATGAAGTTATTTCTAGGAGTTGGAGACATACCAAGTTTAGCTCAGTTCTGGGTATCTTTGAAATACCTATACAAACTTGTTCCTACATAGTAACTTGCAACTTTGAATGAGAATGTGCTTGCTTACAGCAACGTGCTATATGTTCTGAATGCCCGAATTGGGAATCTGTGTCAAAACTTTGTTAGTATTTATGTGATCCTTGCTAGCTGGAAGTAAGGGAGATGGGGCATGAATTTATTTCTAGGAGTTGGAGACATACCCACTTTAGCTCAGTACTGGGCATCTTTGAAATACCTATACAAACTTGTTCCTACATAGTAACATGCAACTTTGAATGAGAATGTGCTTACTTACAGCAACGTGCTATATGTTCTGAATGCCCGAATTGGGAATCTGTGTCAAAACTTTGTTAGTAATTATGTGATCCTTGCTAGCTGGAAGTAAGGGAGATGGGGCATGAAGTTATTTCTAGGAGTTGGAGACATACCCACTTTAGCTCAGTACTGGGCATCTTTGAAATACCTATACAAACTTGTTCCTACATAGTAACATGCAACTTTGAATGAGAATGTGCTTACTTACAGCAACGTGCTATATGTTCTGAATGCCCGAATTGGGAATCTGTGTCAAATCTTTCTTAGGAATTATGTGATCCTTACTAGCTGGAAGTAAGGGAGATGGGGCATGAAGTTATTTCTAGGAGTTGGAGACATACCAAGTTTAGCTCAGTTCTGGGCATCCTTGAAATACCTATACAAACTTGTTCCTTCATAGTAACTTGCAACTTTGAATGAGAATGTGCTTGCTTACAGCAACGTGCTATATGTTCAGATGGCCCGAATTGGGAATCTGTGTCAAAACTTTGTTAGGAATTATGTGATCCTTACTAGCTGGAAGTAAGGGAGATGGGGCATGAAGTTATTTCTAGGAGTTGGAGACATACCAAGTTTAGCTCAGTTCTGGGCATCTTTGATATAACTATACAAACTTGTTCCTACATAGTAACTTGCAACTTTGAATGAGAATGTGCTTGCTTACAGCAACGTGCTACATGTTCTGAATGCCCGAATTGGGAATCTGTGTCAAAACTTTGTTAGGAATTATGTGATCCTTACTAGCTGGAAGTAAGGGAGATGGGGCATGAAGTTATTTCTAGGACTTGGAGACATACAACGTTTAACTCAGTTCTGGGCATCTTTGAAATACCTATAGAAACTTCTTCCTACATAGTAACTTGCTACTTGGAATGAGAAAGTGCTTGCTTAAAGCAACATGCTACATGTTCTGAATGCCCGAATTGGGAATCTGTGTCAAAACTTTGTTAGGAATTATGTGATCCTTACTAGCTGGAAGTAAGGGAGATGGGGCATGGAGTTATTTCTAGGAGTTGGAGCCATACAACGTATAGCTCAGTTCTGGGCATCTTTGAAATACCTATACAAACTTGTTCCTACATAGTAACTTGCAACTTTGAATGAGAATGTGCTTGCTTACAGCAACGTGCTATATGTTCTGAATGCCCGAATTGGGAATCTGTGTCCAAACTTTGTTAGGAATTATGTGATCCTTACTAGCTGGAAGTAAGGGAGATGGGGCATGAAGTTATTTCTAGCAGTTGGAGACATACCCACTGTAGCTCAGTTCTGGGCATCTTTGAAATACCTATACAAACTTGTTCCTACATAGTAACATGCAACTTTGAATGAGAATGTGCTTACTTACAGCAACGTGCTATATGTTCTGAATGCCCGAATTGGGAATCTTTGTCAAATCTTTCTTAGGAATTATGTGATCCTTACTAGCTGGAAGTAAGGGAGATGGGGCATGAAGTTATTTCTAGGAGATGGAGACATACCAAGTTTAGCTCAGTTCTGGGTATCTTTGAAATACCTGTACAAACTTGTTCCTACATAGTAACTTGCAACTTTGAATGAGAGTGTGCTTTCTTACAGCAACGTGCTATATGTTCTGAATGCCCGAATTGGGAATCTGTGTCAAAACTTTGTTAGTAATTATGTGATCCTTGCTAGCTGGAAGTAAGGGAGATGGGGCATGAAGTTATTTCTAGGAGTTGGAGACATACCCACTTTAGCTCAGTTCTGGGCATCTTTGAAATACCTATACAAACTTGTTCCTACATAATAACATGCAACTTTGAATGAGAATGTGCTTACTTACAGCAACGTGCTATATGTTCTGAATGCCCGAATTAGGAATCTGTGTCAAATCTTCCTTAGGAATTATGTGATCCTTACTAGCGGGAAGTAAGGGAGATGGGGCATGAAGTTATTTCTAGGAGTTGGAGACATACCAAGTTTAGCTCAGTTCTGGGCATCTTTGAAATACCTATACAAACTTGTTCCTACATAGTAACTTGCAACTTTGAATGAGAATGTGCTTGCTTACAGCAACGTGCTATATGTTCAGATGGCCCGAATTGGGAATCTGTGTCAAAACTTTGTTAGGAATTATGTGATCCTTACTAGCTGGAAGTAAGAGTGTTGGGGCATGAAATTATTTATAGAGCTTGGACACATACCAAGTTTAGCTCAGTTCTGGGCATCTTTGAAATACCTATACAAACTTGTTCCTTCATAGTAACTTGCAACTTTGAATGAGAATGTGCTTGCTTACAGCAACGTGCTATATGATCTGAAGGCCCGAACTGGGAATCTGTGTGAAAACTTTGTTAGGAATTATGTGATCCTTACTAGCTGGAAGTAAGGGAGATGGGGCATGAAGTTATTTCTAGGAGTTGGAGACATACAACGTTTAACTCAGTTCTGGGCATCTTTGAAATACCTATAGTAACTTCTTCCTACATAGTAACTTGCTACTTGGAATGAGAATGTGCTTGCTTACAGCAACGTGCTATATGTTCTGAATGCCCGAATTGGGAATCTGTGTCAAAACTTTGTTAGGAATTATGTGATCCTTACTAGCTGGAAGTAAGGGAGATGGGGCATGAAGTTATTTCTAGGAGTTGTAGACATACCCACTTTAGCTCAGTTCTGGGCATCTTTGAAATACCTATACAAACTTGTTCCTACATAGTAACATGCAACTTTTAATGAGAATGTGCTTACTTACAGCAACGTGCTATATGTTCTGAATGCCCGAATTGGGAATCTGTGTCAAATCTTTCTTAGGAATTATGTGATCCTTACTAGCTGGAAGTAAGGGAGATGGGGCATGAAGTTATTTCTAGGAGTTGGAGACATACCAAGTTTAGCTCAGTACTGGGCATCTTTGAAATACCTATACAAACTTGTTCCTACACAGTAACTTGCAACTTTGAATGAGAATGTACTTGCTTGCAGCAACGTGCTATATGTTCTGAATGCCCGAATTGGGAATCTGTGTCAAATCTTTCTTAGGAATTATGTGATCCTTACTAGCTGGAAGTAAGGGAGATGGGGCATGAAGTTATTTCTAGGAGTTGGAGACATACCAAGTTTAGCTCAGTTCTGGGCATCTTTGATATAACTCTACAAACTTGTTCCCCCATAGTAACTTGCAACTTTGAATGAGAATGTGCTTGCTTACAGCAACGTGCTATATGTTCTGAATGCCCGAATTGGGAATCTGTGTCAAAACTTTGTTAGGAATTATGTGATCCTTACTAGCTGGAAGTAAGGGAGATGGGGCATGAAGTTATTTCTAGGATTGGAGACATATCAAGTTTAGCTCAGTTCTGGGCATCTTTGAAATACCTATACAAACTTGTTCCTTCATCATAACTTGCAACTTTGAATGAGAATGTGCTTGCTTACAGCAACGTGCTATATGTTCTGAATGCCCGAATTGGGAATCTGTGTCAAAACTTTGTTAGGAATTATGTGATCATTACTAGATGGAAGTAACGGAGATGGGGCATGAAGTTATTTCTAGGAGTTGGAGACATACCCACTTTAGCTCAGTTCTGGGCATCTTTGAAATACCTATACAAACTTGTTCCTACATAGTAACTTGCAACTTTGAATGAGAATGTGCTTGCTTACAGCAACGTGCTATATGTTCTGAATGCCCGAATTGGGAATCTGTGTCAAAACTTTGTTAGGAATTATGTGATCCTTACTAGCTGGAAGTAAGGGTGTTGGGGCATGAAGTTATTTCTAGAGGTTGGACACATACCAAGTTTAGCTCAGTTCTGGGCATCTTTGAAATACCTATACAAACTTGTTCCTTCATAGTAACTTGCAACTTTGAATGAGAATGTGCTTGCTTACAGCAACGTGCTATATGTTCTGAAGGCCCGAATTGGGAATCTGTGTGAAAACTTTGTTAGGAATTATGTGATCCTTACTAGCTGGAAGTAAGGGAGATGGGGCATGAAGTTATTTCTAGGAGTTGGAGACATACAACGTTTAGCTCAGTTCTGGGCATCTTTGATATACCTATACAAACTTGTTCCTACATAGTAACTTGCAACTTTGAATGAGAATGTGCTTGCTTACAGCAACGTGCTCTATGTTCTGAATGCCCGAATTTTGAATCTGTGTCAAAACATTGTTAGAAATTATGTGATCCTTACTAGCTGGAAGTAAGGGAGATGGGGCATGAAGTTATTTCTAGGAGTTGGAGACATACCAAGTTTAGCTCAGTTCTGGGCATCCTTGAAATACCTATACAAACTTGTTCCTTCATAGTAACTTGCAACTTTGAATGAGAATGTGCTTGCTTACAGCAACGTGCTATATGTTCAGATGGCCCGAATTGGGAATCTGTGTCAAAACTTTGTTCGGAATTATGTGATCCTTACTAGCTGGAAGTAAGGGAGATGGGGCATGAAGTTATTTCTAGGAGTTGGAGACATACCAAGTTTAGCTCAGTTCTGGGCATCTTTGATATAACTATACAAACTTGTTCCTACATAGTAACTTGCAACTTTGAATGAGAATGTGCTTGCTTACAGCAACGTGCTACATGTTCTGAATGCCCGAATTGGGAATCTGTGTCAAAACTTTGTTCGGAATTATGTGATCCTTACTAGCTGGAAGTAAGGGAG
Source organism: Diceros bicornis minor (assembly GCF_020826845.1). Classification (NCBI taxonomy): domain Eukaryota; kingdom Metazoa; phylum Chordata; class Mammalia; order Perissodactyla; family Rhinocerotidae; genus Diceros; species Diceros bicornis. The sequence continues at coordinate 275,094 of NW_026691170.1, read as the reverse complement.
ATGGGGCATGAAGTTATTTCTAGGAGTTGGAGACATACAACGTTTAACTCAGTTCTGGGCATCTTTGAAATACCTATAGAAACTTCTTCCTACATAGTAACTTGCTACTTGGAATGAGAAAGTGCTTGCTTAAAGCAACATGCTACATGTTCTGAATGCCCGAATTGGGAATCTGTGTCAAAACTTTGTTAGGAATTATGTGATCCTTACTAGCTGGAAGTAAGGGAGATGGGGCATGGAGTTATTTCTAGGAGTTGGAGCCATACAACGTATAGCTCAGTTCGGGCATCTTTGAAATACCTATACAAACTTGTTCCTACATAGTAACTTGCAACTTTGAATGAGAATGTGCTTGCTTACAGCAACGTGCTATATGTTCTGAATGCCCGAATTGGGAATCTGTGTCAAAACTTTGTTAGGAATTATGTGATCCTTACTAGCTGGAAGTAAGGGAGATGGGGCATGAAGTTATTTCTCGGAGTTGGAGACATACCCACTGTAGCTCATTTCTGGGCATCTTTGAAATACCTATACAAACTTGTTCCTACATAGTAACATGCAACTTTGAATGAGAATGTGCTTACTTACAGCAACGTGCTATATGTTCTGAATGCCCGAATTGGGAATCTGTGTCAAATCTTTCTTAGGAATTATGTGATCCTTACTAGCTGGAAGTAAGGGAGATGGGGCATGAAGTTATTTCTAGGAGATGGAGACATACCAAGTTTAGCTCAGTTCTGGGCATCTTTGAAATACCTATACAAACTTGTTCCTACATAGTAACTTGCAACTTTGAATGAGAATGTGCTTGCTTACAGCAACGTGCTATATGTTCAGATGGCCCGAATTGGGAATCTGTGTCAAAACTTTGTTAGGAATTATGTGATCCTTACTAGCTGGAAGTAAGGGAGAAGGGGCATGAAGTTATTTCTAGGAGCTGGAGACATACCATGTTTAGCTCAGTTCTGGGCATCTTTGAAAGTCCTATACACACTTGTTCCTAGGTAGTAACTTGCAACTTTGAATGAGAATGTACTTGCTTACAGCAACGTGCTACATGTTCTGAATGCCCGAATTGGGAATCTGTGTCAAAACTTTGTCAAGAATTATGCGATCCATTCAGAACATGTGTGAATTCTTTGTCAGAAATTATGTGATCCTTACTAGCTGGAAGTAAGGGAGATGGGGCATGAAGTTATTTCTAGCAGTTGGAGACATACCAAGTTTAGCTCAGTTCTAGGCATCTTTGAAATACCTATACAAACTTGTTCCTACATAGTAACTTGCAACTTTGAATGAGAATGTACTTGCTTACAGCAACGTGCTACATGTTCTGAATGCCCGAATTGGGAATCTGTGTCAAAACTTTGTTAGGAATTATGTGATCCTTACTAGCTGGCAGTAAGTGTGTTGGGGCATGAAGTTATTTCTAGAGGTTGGACACATACCAAGATTAGCTCTGTTCTGGGCATCTTTGAAATACCTATACAAACTTGTTGCTTCATAGTAACTTGCAACATTGAATGAGAATGTGCTTGCTTACAGCAACGTGGTATATATTCTGAAGGCCCGAATTGGGAATCTGTGTCAAAACTTTGTTAGGAATTATGTGATCCTTACTAGCTGGAAGTAAGGGAGATGGGGCATGAAGTTATTTCTAGGAGTTGGAGACATACCAAGTTTAGCTCAGTTCTGGGCATCTTTGATATACCTATACAAACTTGTTCCTACATAGAAACTTGCAACTTTGAATGAGAATGTGCTTGCTTACAGCAACGTGCTATATGTTCTGAATGCCCGAATTGGGAATCTGTGTCAAAACATTGTTAGGAATTATGTGATCCTTACTAGCTGGAAGTAAGGGAGATGGGGCATGAAGTTATTTCTAGGTGTTGGAGACAGACAAAGTTTAGTTCAGTTCTGGGCATCTTTGAAATACCTATACAAACTTGTTCCTACATACTAACTTGAAACGTTGAATGATAATGTGCTTGCTTACAGCAACGTGCTACATGTTCTGAATGCCCGAATTGGGAATCTGTGTCAAAACTTTGTTAGGAATTATGTGATCCTTACTAGCTGGAAGTAAGGGAGATGGGGCATGAAGTTATTTCTAGGAGTTGGAGACATAGCCACTTTAGCTCAGTTCTGGCCATCTTTGAAATACCTATACAAACTTGTTCCTACATAGTAACATGCAACTTTGAATGAGAATGTGCTTACTTACAGCAACGTGCTATATGTTCTGAATGCCCGAATTGGGAATCTGTGTCAAATCTTGCTTAGGAATTATGTGATCCTTACTAGCTGGAAGTAAGGGAGATGGGGCATGAAGTTATTTCTAGGAGTTGGAGACATACCAAGTTTAGCTCAGTTCTGGGCATCTTTGAAATACCTATACAAACTTGTTCCCACATAGTAACTTGCAACTTTGAATGAGAATGTGCTTGCTTACAGCAACGTGCTATATGTTCTGAATGCCCGAATTGGGAATCTGTGTCAAAACTTTGTTAGGAATTATGTGATCCTTACTAGCTGGAAGTAAGGGAGATGGGGCATGAAGTTATTTCTAGGATTGGAGACATATCAAGTTTAGCTCAGTTCTGGGCATCTTTGAAATACCTATACAAACTTGTTCCTTCATCATAACTTGCAACTTTGAATGAGAATGTGCTTGCTTACAGCAACGTGCTATATGTTCTGAATGCCCGAATTGGGAATCTGTGTCAAAACTTTGTTAGGAATTATGTGATCATTACTAGATGGAAGTAACGGAGATGGGGCATGAAGTTATTTCTAGGAGTTGGAGACATACCCACTTTAGCTCAGTTCTGGGCATCTTTGAAATACCTATACAAACTTGTTCCTACATAGTAACTTGCAACTTTGAATGAGAATGTGCTTGCTTACAGCAACGTGCTATATGTTCTGAATGCCCGAATTGGGAATCTGTGTCAAAACTTTGTTAGGAATTATGTGATCCTTACTAGCTGGAAGTAAGGGTGTTGGGGCATGAAGTTATTTCTAGAGGTTGGACACATACCAAGTTTAGCTCAGTTCTGGGCATCTTTGAAATACCTATACAAACTTGTTCCTTCATAGTAACTTGCAACTTTGAATGAGAATGTGCTTGCTTACAGCAACGTGCTCTATGTTCTGAAGGACCGAATTGGGAATCTGTGTCAAAACTTTGTTAGGAATTATGTGATCCTTACTAGCTGGAAGTAAGGGAGATGGGGCATGAAGTTATTTCTAGGAGTTGGAGACATACAACGTTTAGCTCAGTTCTGGGCATCTTTGATATACCTATACAAACTTGTTCCTACATAGTAACTTGCAACTTTGAATGAGAATGTGCTTGCTTACAGCAACGTGCTCTATGTTCTGAATGCCCGAATTGGGAATCTGTGTCAAAACTTTGTTAGGAATTATGTGATCCTTACTAGCTGGAAGTAAGGGTGTTGGGGCATGAAGTTATTTCTAGAGGTTGGACACATACCAAGTTTAGCTCAGTTCTGGGCATCTTTGAAATACCTATGCAAACTTGTTCCTTCATAGTAACTTGCAACTTTGAATGAGAATGTGCTTGCTTACAGCAACGTGCTATGTGTTCTGAATGCCCGATTTGGGAATCTGTGTCAAAACTTTGTTAGGAATTATGTGATCATTACTAGCTGGAAGTAAGGGAGATGGGGCATGAAGTTATTTCTAGGAGTTGGAGACATACCCACGTTAGCTCAGTTCTGGGCATCTTTGAAATACCTATACAAACTTGTTCCTACATAGTAACTTGCAACTTTGAATGAGAATGTGCTTACTTACAGCAACGTGCTATATGTTCTCAATGCCCGAATTGGGAATCTGTGTCAAATCTTTCTTAGGAATTATGTGATCCTTACTAGCTGGAAGTAAGGGAGATGGGGCATGAAGTTATTTCTAGGAGTTGGAGACATACCAAGTTTAGCTCAGTTCTGGGCATCTTTGAAATACCTATACAAACTTGATCCTACATCGTAACTTGCGACTTTGAATGAGAATCTGCTTGCTTACAGCAACGTGCTATATGTTCTGAATGCCCGAATTGGGAATCTGTGTCAAAAGTTTGTTAGGAATTATGTGATCCTTACTACCTGGAAGTAAGGGAGATGGGGCATGAAGTTATTTCTAGGAGTTGGAGACATACCAAGTTTAGCTCAGTTCTGGGGATCTTTGAAATACCTATACAAACTTGTTCCTACATAGTAACTTGCAACTTTGAATGAGAATGTGCTTGCTTACAGCAACGTGCTATATTTTCTGAATGCCCGAATTGGGAATCTGTGTCAAAACTTTGTTAGGAATTATGTGATCCTTACTAGCTGGAAGTAATGGTGTTGGGGCATGATGTTATTTCTAGAGGTTAGACACATACCAAGTTTAGCTCAGTTCTGGGCATCATTGAAATATCTATACAAACTTGTTCCTTCATAGTAACTTGCAACTTTGAATGAGAATGTGCTTGCTTACAGCAACGTGCTATATGTTCTGAATGCCCGAATTGGGAATCTGTGTCATATCTTTCTTAGGAATTATGTGATCCTTACTAGCTGGAAGTAAGGGAGATGGGGCATGAAGTTATTTCTAGGAGTTGGACACATACCAAGTTTAGCTCAGCTCTGGGCATCTTTGAAATACCTATACAAACTTGTTCCTACATAGTAACTTGCAACTTTGAATGAGAATGTGCTTGCTTACAGCAAAGTGCTATATGTTCTGAATGCCCGAATTGGGAATCTGTGTCAAAACGTTGTTAGGAATTATGTGATCCTTACTACCTGGAAGTAAGTGAGATGGGGCATGAAGTTATTTCTAGGAGTTGGAGACATATCCACTTTAGCTCAGTTCTGGGCATCGTTGAAATACCTATACAAACTTATTCCTACATAGTAACATGCAACTTTGAATGAGAATGTGCTTACTTACAGCAACGTGCTATATGTTCTGAATGCCCGAATTGGGAATCTGTGTAAAATCTTTGTTAGGAATTATGTGATCCTTACTAGATGGAAGTAAGGGAGATGGGGCATGAAGTTATTTCTAGGAGTTGGACACATACCAAGTTTAGCTCAGTTCTGGGCATCTTTGAAATACCTATACAAACTTGTTCCCACATAGTAACTTGCAACATTGAATGAGAATGTGCTTGCTTACAGCAACGTGCTATATGTTCTGAATGCCTGAATTGGGAATCTGTGTCAAAACTTTGTTAGGAATTATGTGATCCTTACTAGCTGGAAGTAAGGGAGATGGGGCATGGAGTTATTACTAGGAGTTGGAGCCATAGAACGTATAGCTCAGTTCTGGGCATCTTTGAAATACCTATACAAACTTATTCCTACATAGTAACTTGCAACTTTGAATGAGAATGTGCTTGCTTACAGCAACGTGCTATATGTTCTGAATGCCCGAATTGGGAATCTGTGTTAAAACTTTGTTAGGAATTATGTGATCCTTACTAGCTGGAAGTAAGGGAGATGGGGCATGAAGTTATTTCTAGGAGTTGGAGACATACCAAGTTTATCTCAGTTCTGGGCATCTTTGAAATACCTATACAAACTTGTTCCTACATAGTAACTTGCAACTTTGAATGAGAATGTGCTTGCTTTCAGCAACGTGCTATATGTTCTGAATGCCCGAATTGGGAATCTGTGTCATAACTTTGTTAGCAATTTTGTGATCCTTACTAGCTGGAAGTAAGGGAGATGGGGCATGAAGTTATTTCTAGGAGTTGGAGCCATACCCACTTTAGCTCAGTTCTGGGGATCATTGAAATACCTATACAAACTTGTTCCTACATAGTAACTTGCCACTTTGAATGAGAATGTGCTTGCTTACAGCAACGTGCTATATGTTCTGAATGCCCGAATTGGGAATCTGTGTCAAAAATTTGTTAGGAATTATGTGATCCTTACTAGCTGGAAGTAAGGGAGATGGGGCATGAAGTTATTTCTAGGAGTTGGAGACATACCAAGTTTAGCTCAGTTCTGGGCATCTTTGAAATACCTATACAAACTTGTTCCTACATAGTAACTTGCAACTTTGAATGAGAATGTGCTTGCTTACAGCAACTTGCTACATGTTCTTAATGCCCGAATTGGGAATCGGTGTCAAAACTGTGTTCGGAATTATGTGATAATTACTAGCTGGAAATAAGGGAGATGGGGCATGAAGTTATTTCTAGAGGTTGGACACATACCAAGTTTAGCTCAGTTCTGGGCATCTTTGAAATACCTATACAAACTTGTTCCTTCATAGTAACTTGCAACTTTGAATGAGAATGTGCTTGCTTACAGCAACGTGCTATATCTTCTGAATGCCCGAATTGGGAATCTGTGTCAAAACTTTGTTAGGAATTATGTGATCCTTACTAGCTGGAAGTAAGGGAGATGGGGAATGAAGTTATTTCTAGGAGTTGGAGACATACCAAGTTTAGCTCAGTTCTGGGCATCCTTGAAATACCTATACAAACTTGTTCCTACATAGTAACTTGCAACTTTGAATGAGAATGTGCTTGCTTACAGCAACGTGCTATATGTTCTGAATGCACGAATTGGGAATCTGTGTCAAAACTTTGTTAGGAATTATGTGATCCTTACTAGCTGGAAGTAAGGGAGATGGGGCATGAAGTTATTTCTAGGAGTTGGAGACATACCAAGTTTAGCTCAGTTCTGGGCATCTTTGAAATACCTATACAAACTTGTTCCTACATAGTAACTTGCAACTTTGAATGAGAATGTGCTTGCTTACAGCAACGTGCTATATGTTCTGAATGCCCGAATTGGGAATTTGTGTCAAATCTTTGTTAGGAATTATGTGATCCTTACTAGCTGGAAGTAAGGGAGATGGGGCATGAAGTTATTTCTAGGAGTTGGAGACATACCAAGTTTATCTCAGTTCTGGGCATCTTTGAAATACCTATACAAACTTGTTCCTACATAGTAACTTGCAACTTTGAATGAGAATGTGCTTGCTTTCAGCAACGTGCTATATGTTCTGAATGCCCGAATTGGGAATCTGTGTCATAACTTTGTTAGGAATTATGTGATCCTTACTAGCTGGAAGTAAGGGAGATGGGGCATGAAGTTATTTCTAGGAGTTGGAGACATACCCACTTTAGCTCAGTTCTGGGGATCTTTGAAATACTTATACAAACTTGTTCCTACATAGTAACTTGCAACTTTGAATGAGAATGTGCTTGCTTACAGCAACGTGCTATATGTTCTGAATGCCCGAATTGGGAATCTGTGTCAAAACTTTGTTAGGAATTATGTGATCCTTACTAGCTGGAAGTAAGGGAGATGGGGCATGAAGTTATTTCTAGGAGTTGGAGACATACCAAGTTTAGCTCAGTTCTGGGCATCTTTGAAATACCTATACAAACTTGTTCCTACATAGTAACTTGCAACTTTGAATGAGAATGTGCTTGCTTACAGCAACGTGCTATATGTTCTGAATGCCCGAATTCGGAATCTGTGTCAAATCTTTGTTAGGAATTATGTGATCCTTACTAGCTGGAAGTAAGGGAGATGGGGCATGAAGTTATTTCTAGGAGTTGGAGACATACCAAGTTTAGCTCAGTTCTGGGCATCTTTGAAATACCTATACAAACTTGTTCCTACATAGTAACTTGCAACTTTGAATGAGAATGTGCTTGCTTACAGCAGCGTGCTATATGTTCTGAATGCCCGAATTGGGAATCTGTGTCAAAACTTTGTTAGAAATTATGTTATCCTTACTAGCTGGAAGTAAGGGAGATGGGGCATGAAGTTATTTCTAGGAGTTGGAGACATACCAAGTTTAGCTCAGTTCTGGGCATCTTTGAAATACCTATACAAACTTGTTCCTACATCGTAACTTGCAACTTTGAATGAGAATGTGCTTGCTTACAGCAACGTTCTATATGTTCTGAATGCCCGAATTGGGAATCTGTGTCAAAACTTTGTTAGGAATTATGAGATCCTTACTAGCTGGAAGTAAGGGAGATGGGGCATGAAGTTATTTCTAGGAGTTGGAGACATACCAAGTTTAGCTCAGTTCTGGGCATCTTTGAAATACCTATACAAACTTGTTCCTACATCGTAACTTGCAACTTTGAATGAGAATGTGCTTGCTTACAGCAACGTGCTATATGTTCTGAATGCCCGAATTGGGAATCTGTGTCAAAACCTTGTGAGGAATTATGTGATCCTTACTAGCTGGAAGTAAAGGAGATGGGGCATGAAGTTATTTCTAGGAGTTGGAGACATACCAAGTTTAGCTCAGTTCTGGGCATCTTTGAAATACCTATACAAACTTGTTCCTTCATAGTAACTTGCAACTTTGAATGAGAATGTTCTTGCTTACAGCAACGTGCTATATCTTCTGAATGCCCGAATTGGGAATCTGTGTCAAAACTTTGTTAGGAATTATGTGATCCTTACTAGCTGGAAGTAAGGGAGATGGGGCATGAAGTTATTTCTAGGAGTTGGAGACATACCAAGTTTAGCTCAATTCTGGGCATCTTTGAAATACCTATACAAACTTGTTCCTACATAGTAACTTGCAACTTTGAATGAGAATGTGCTTGCGTACAGCAACGTGCTATATGTTCTGAATGCCCGAATTCGGAATCTGTGTCAAATCTTTGTTAGGAATTATGTGATCCTTACTAGCTGGAAGTAAGGGAGATGGGGCATGAAGTTATTTCTAGGAGTTGGAGACATACCAAGTTTAGCTCAGTTCTGGGCATCTTTGAAATACCTATACAAACTTGTTCCTACATCGTAACTTGCAACTTTGAATGAGAATGTGCTTGCTTACAGCAACGTGCTATATGTTCTGAATGCCCGAATTGGGAATCTGTGTCAAAACTTTTTAGGAATTATGTGATCCTTACAAGCTGGAAGTAAGGGAGATGGGGCATGGAGTTATTACTAGGAGTTGGAGCCATAGAACGTATAGCTCAGTTCTGGGCATCTTTGAAATAAATATACAAACTTATTCCTACATAGTAACTTGCAACTTTGAATGAGAATGTGCTTGCTTACAGCAACGTGCTATATGTTCTGAATGCCCGAATTGGGAATCTGTGTTAAAACTTTGTTAGGAATTATGTGATCCTTACTAGCTGGAAGTAAGGGAGATGGGGCATGAAGTTATTTCTAGGAGTTGGAGACATACCAAGTTTATCTCAGTTCTGGGCATCTTTGAAATACCTATACAAACTTGTTCCTACATAGTAACTTGCAACTTTGAATGAGAATGTGCTTGCTTTCAGCAACGTGCTATATGTTCTGAATGCCCGAATTGGGAATCTGTGTCATAACTTTGTTAGCAATTTTGTGATCCTTACTAGCTGGAAGTAAGGGAGATGGGGCATGAAGTTATTTCTAGGAATTGGAGACATACCCACTTTAGCTCAGTTCTGGGGATCTTTGAAATACTTATACAAACTTGTTCCTACATAGTAACTTGCAACTTTGAATGAGAATGTGCTTGCTTACAGCAACGTGCTATATGTTCTGAATGCCCGAATTGGGAATCTGTGTCAAAAATTTGTTAGGAATTATGTGATCCTTACTAGCTGGAAGTAAGGGAGATGGGGCATGAAGTTATTTCTAGGAGTTGGAGACATACAACGTTTAGCTCAGTTCTGGGCATCTTTGAAATACCTATACAAACTTGTTCCTACATAGTAACTTGCAACTTTGAATGAGAATGTGCTTGCTTACAGCAACTTGCTACATGTTCTTAATGCCCGAATTGGGAATCGGTGTCAAAACTGTGTTCGGAATTATGTGATAATTACTAGCTGGAAATAAGGGAGCTGGGGCATGAAGTTATTTCTAGAGGTTGGACACATACCAAGTTTAGCTCAGTTCTGGGCATCTTTGAAATACCTATACAAACTTGTTCCTTCATAGTAACTTGCAACTTTGAATGAGAATGTGCTTGCTTACAGCAACGTGCTATATCTTCTGAATGCCCGAATTGGGAATCTGTGTCAAAACTTTGTTAGGAATTATGTGATCCTTACTAGCTGGAAGTAAGGGAGATGTGGCATGAAGTTATTTCTAGGAGTTGGAGACATACCAAGTTTAGCTCAGTTCTGGGCATCTTTGAAATACCTATACAAACTTGACCCTACATAGTAACTTGCAACTTTGAATGAGAATGTGCTTGCTTACAGCAACGTGCTATATGTTGTGAATGCCCGAATTCGGAATCTGTGTCAAATCTTTGTTAGGAATTATGTGATCCTTACTAGCTGGAAGTAAGGGAGATGGGGCATGAAGTTATTTCTAGGAGTTGGAGACATACCAAGTTTAGCTCAGTTCTGGGCATCTTTGAAATACCTATACAAACTTGTTCCTACATCGTAACTTGCAACATTGAATGAGAATGTGCTTGCTTACAGCAACGTGCTATATGTTCTGAATGCCCGAATTGGGAATCTGTGTCAAAACTTTGTTAGGAATTATGTGATCCTTACTAGCTGGAAGTAAGGGAGATGGGGCATGAAGTTATTTCTAGGAGTTGGAGACATACCAAGTTTATCTCAGTTCTGGGCATCTTTGAAATACCTATACAAACTTGTTCCTACATAGTAACTTGCAACTTTGAATGAGAATGTGCTTGCTTTCAGCAACGTGCTATATGTTCTGAATGCCCGAATTGGGAATCTGTGTCATAACTTTGTTAGCAATTTTGTGATCCTTACTAGCTGGAAGTAAGGGAGATGGGGCATGAAGTTATTTCTAGGAGTTGGAGACATACCCACTTTAGCTCAGTTCTGGGGATCTTTGAAATACTTATACAAACTTGTTCCTACATAGTAACTTGCAACTTTGAATGAGAATGTGCTTGCTTACAGCAACGTGCTATATGTTCTGAATGCCCGAATTGGGAATCTGTGTCAAAAATTTCTTAGGAATTATGTGATCCTTACTAGCTGGAAGTAAGGGAGATGGGGCATGAAGTTATTTCTAGGAGTTGGAGACATACCAAGTTTAGCTCAGTTCTGGGCATCTTTGAATTACCTATACAAACTTGTTCCTACATAGTAACCTGCAACTTTGAATGAGAATGTGCTTGCTTACAGCAACTTGCTACATGTTCTTAATGCCCGAATTGGGAATCTGTGTCAAAACTGTGTTCGGAATTATGTGATAATTACTAGCTGGAAATAAGGGAGATGGGGCATGAAGTTATTTCTAGAGGTTAGGACACATACCAAGTTTAGCTCAGTTCTGGGCATCTTTGAAATACCTATACAAACTTGTTCCTTCATAGTAACTTGCAACTTTGAATGAGAATGTGCTTGCTTACAGCAACGTGCTATATCTTCTGAATGCCCGAATTGGGAATCTGTGTCAAAACTTTGTTAGGAATTATGTGATCCTTACTAGCTGGAAGTAAGGGAGATGGGGCATGAAGTTATTTCTAGGAGTTGGAGACATACCAAGTTTAGCTCAGTTCTGGGCATCTTTGAAATACCTATACAAACTTGTTCCTACATAGTAACTTGCAACTTTGAATGAGAATGTGCTTGCTTACAGCAACGTGCTATATGTTGTGAATGCCCGAATTCGGAATCTGTGTCAAATCTTTGTTAGGAATTATGTGATCCTTAGTAGCTGGAAGTAAGGGAGATGGGGCATGAAGTTATTTCTAGGAGTTGGAGACATACCAAGTTTAGCTCAGTTCTGGGCATCTTTGAAATACCTATACAAACTTGTTCCTACATCGTAACTTGCAACTTTGAATGAGAATGTGCTTGCTTACAGCAACGTGCTATATGTTCTGAATGCCCGAATTGGGAATCTGTGTCAAAACTTTGTTAGTAATTATGTGATCCTTGCTAGCTGGAAGTAAGGGAGATGGGGCATGAAGTTATTTCTAGGAGTTGGAGACATACCAAGTTTAGCTCAGTTCTGGGCATCTTTGAAATACCTATACAAACTTGTTCCTTCATAGTAACTTGCAACTTTGAATGAGAATGTGCTTGCTTACAGCAACGTGCTATATCTTCTGAATGCACGAATTGGGAATCTGTGTCAATACTTTGTTAGGAATTATGTGATCCTTACTAGCTGGAAGTAAGGGAGATGGGGCATGAAGTTATTTCTAGGAGTTGGAGACATACCAAGTTTAGCTCAGTTCTGGGCATCTTTGAAATACCTATACAAACTTGTTCCTACATAGTAACTTGCAACTTTGAATGAGAATGTGCTTGCTTACAGCAACGTGCTATATGTTCTGAATGCCCGAATTCGGAATCTGTGTCAAATCTTTGTTAGGAATTATGTGATCCTTACTAGCTGGAAGTAAGGGAGATGGGGCATGAAGTTATTTCTAGGAGTTGGAAACATACCAAGTTTAGCTCAGTTCTGGGCATCTTTGAAATACCTATACAAACTTGTTCCTACATAGTAACTTGCAACTTTGAATGACAATGTGCTTTCTTACAGCAACGTGCTATATGTTCTGAATGCCCGAATTCGGAATCTGTGTCAAAACTTTGTTAGAAATTATGTGATCCTTACTAGCTGGAAGTAAGGGAGATGGGGCATGAAGTTATTTCTAGGAGTTGGAGACATACCAAGTTTAGCTCAGTTCTGGGCATCTTTGAAATACCTATACAAACTTGTTCCTACATCGTAACTTGCAACTTTGAATGAGAATGTGCTTGCTTACAGCAACGTGCTATATGTTCTGAATGCCCGAATTGGGAATCTGTGTCAAAACTTTGTCAGGAATTATGTGATCCATTCAGAACATGTGTGTCAAAACTTTGTCAGGAATTATGTGATCCTTACTAGCTGGAAGTAAGGGAGATGGGGCATGAAGTTATTTCTAGCAGTTGGAGACATACCAAGTTTAGCTCAGTTCTGGGCATCTTTGAAATACCTATACAAACTTGTTCCTACATAGTAACTTGCTACTTGGAATGAGAATGTGCTTGCTTACAGCAACGTGCTATATGTTCTGAATGCCCGAACTGGGAATCTGTGTCAAAACTTTGTTAGGAATTTTGTGATCCTTACTAGCTGCAAGTAAGTGAGTTGGGGCATGAAGTTATTTATGGGAGTTGGAGACATACCAAGTTTAGCTCAGTATGGGCATCTTTGAAAGTCCTATACAAACTTGTTCCTACATAGTAACTTGCAACTTTGAATGAGAATGTGCTTGCTTACAGCAACGTGCTATATGTTCTGAATGCCCGAATTGGGAATCTGTGTCAAATATTTCTTAGGAATTATTTGATCCTTACTAGCTGGAAGTAAGGGAGATGGGGCATGAAGTTATTTCTAGGAGTTGGAGACATACCAAGTTTAGCTCAGTTCTGGGCATCTTTGAAATACCTATACAAACTTGTTCCTACATAGTAACTTGCAACTTTGAATGAGAATGTGCTTTCTTACAGCAACGTGCTATATGTTGTGAATGCCCGAATTCGGAGTCTGTGTCAAATCTTTGTTAGGAATTATGTGATCCTTAGTAGCTGGAAGTAAGGGAGATGGGGCATGAAGTTATTTCTAGGAGTTGGAGACATACCAAGTTTAGCTCAGTTCTGGGCATCTTTGAAATACCTATACAAACTTGTTCCTACATCGTAACTTGCAACTTTGAATGAGAATGTGCTTGCTTACAGCAACGTGCTATATGTTCTGAATGCCCGAATTGGGAATCTGTGTCAAAACTTTGTTAGGAATTATGTGATCCTTACTAGCTGGAAGTAAGGGAGATGGGGCATGAAGTTATTTCTACGAGTTGGAGACATACCAAGTTTAGCTCAGTTCTGGGCATCTTTGAAATACCGATACAAACTTGTTCCTTCATAGTAACTTGCAACTTTGAATGAGAATGTGCTTGCTTACAGCAACGTGCTATATCTTCTGAATGCCCGAATTGGGAATCTGTGTCAATACTTTGTTAGGAATTATGTGATCCTTACTAGCTGGAAGTAAGGGAGATGGGGCATGAAGTTATTTCTAGGAGTTGGAGACAGACAACGTTTAGTTCAGTTCTGGGCATCTTTGAAATACCTATACAAACTTGTTCCTACATAGTAACTTGAAAATTTGAATGAGAATGTGCTTGCTTACAGCAAAGTGCTACATGTTCCGAATGCCCGAATTGGGAATCTGTGTCAAAACTTTGTTAGGAATTATGTGATCCTTACTAGCTGGAAGTAAGGGAGTTGGGGCATGAAGTTATTTCTAGGAGTTGGAGACATACAACGTTTAACTCAGTTCTGGGCATCTTTGAAATACCTATAGAAACTTCTTCCTACATAGTAACTTGCTACTTGGAATGAGAAAGTGCTTGCTTAAAGCAACATGCTACATGTTCTGAATGCCCGAATTGGGAATTTGTGTCAAAACTTTGTTAGGAATTATGTGATCCTTACTAGCTGGAAGTAAGGGAGATGGGGCATGGAGTTATTTCTAGGAGTTGGAGCCATACAACGTATAGCTCAGTTCCTGGCATCTTTGAAATACCTATGCAAACTTGTTCCTACATAGTAACTTGCAACTTTGAATGAGAATGTGCTTGCTTACAGCAACGTGCTATATGTTCTGAATGCCCGAATTGGGAATCTGTGTCAAAACTTTGTTAGGAATTATGTGATCCTTACTAGCTGGAAGTAAGGGAGATGGGGCATGAAGTTATTTCTCGGAGTTGGAGACATACCCACTTTAGCTCAGTTCTGGGCATCTTTGAAATACCTATACAAACTTGTTCCTACATAGTAACATGCAACTTTGAATGAGAATGTGCTTACTTACAGCAACGTGCTATATGTTCTGAATGCCCGAATTGGGAATCTGTGTCAAATCTTTCTTAGGAATTATGTGATCCTTACTAGCTGGAAGTAAGGGAGATGGGGCATGAAGTTATTTCTAGGAGATGGAGACATACCAAGTTTAGCTCAGTTCTGGGTATTTTTGAAATACCTATACAAACTTGTTCCTACATAGTAACTTGCAACTTTGAATGAGAATGTGCTTTCTTACAGCAACGTGCTATATGTTCTGAATGCCCGAATTGGGAATCTGTGTCAAAACTTTGTTAGTAATTATGTGATCCTTGCTAGCTGGAAGTAAGGGAGATGGGGCATGAAGTTATTTCTAGGAGTTGGAGACATACCCACTTTAGCTCAGTTCTGGGCATCTTTGAAATACCTATACAAACTTGTTCCTACATAGTAACTTGCAACTTTGAATGAGAATGTGCTTGCTTACGGCAACGTGTTATATGTTCAGATGGCCCGAATTGGGAATCTGTGTCAAAACTTTGTTAGGAATTATGTGATCCTTACTAGCTGGAAGTAAGGGAGATGGGGCATGAAGTTATTTCTAGGAGTTGGAGACATACCAAGTTTAGCTCAGTTCTGGGCATCTTTGATATAACTATACAAACTTGTTCCTACATAGTAACTTGCAACTTTGAATGAGAATGTGCTTGCATACAGCAACGTGCTACATGTTCTGAATGCCCGAATTGGGAATCTGTGTCAAAACTTTGTTAGGAATTATGTGATCCTTACTAGCTGGAAGTAAGGGAGATGGGGCATGAAGATATTTCTAGGAGTTGGAGACATACAACGTTTAACTCAGTTCTGGGCATCTTTGAAATACCTATAGAAACTTCTTCCTACATAGTAACTTGCTTCTTGGAATGAGAAAGTGCTTGCTTAAAGCAACATGCTACATGTTCTGAATGCCCGAATTGGGAATCTGTGTCAAAACTTTGTTAGGAATTATGTGATCCTTACTAGATGGAAGTAAGGGAGATGGGGCATGAAGTTATTTCTAGGAGTTGGAGACATACCAAGTTTAGCTCAGTTCTGGGCATCCTTGAAATACCTATACAAACTTGTTCCTTCATAGTAACTTGCAACTTTGAATGAGAATGTGCTTGCTTACAGCAACGTGCTATATGTTCTGAAGTCCCGAATTGGGAATCTGTGTCAAAACTTTGTTAGGAATTATGTGATCCTTACTAGCTGAAAGTAAGGGAGATGGGGCATGAAGTTATTTCTAGGAGTTGGAGACAGACAACGTTTAGTTCAGTTCTGGGCATCTTTGAAATACCTATACAAACTTGTTCCTACATAGTAACTTGAAAATTTGAATGAGAATGTGCTTGCTTACAGCAACGTGCTACATGTTCCGAATGCCCGAATTGGGAATCTGTGTCAAAACTTTGTTAGGAATTATGTGATCCTTACTAGCTGGAAGTAAGGGAGTTGGGGCATGAAGTTATTTCTAGGAGTTGGAGACATACAACGTTTAACTCAGTTCTGGGCATCTTTGAAATACCTATAGAAACTTCTTCCTACATAGTAACTTGCTACTTGGAATGAGAAAGTGCTTGCTTAAAGCAACATGCTACATGTTCTGAATGCCCGAATTGGGAATCTGTGTCAAAACTTTGTTAGGAATTATGTGATCCTTACTAGCTGGAAGTAAGGGAGATGGGGCATGGAGTTATTTCTAGGAGTTGGAGCCATACAACGTATAGCTCAGTTCCTGGCATCTTTGAAATACCTATGCAAACTTGTTCCTACATAGTAACTTGCAACTTTGAATGAGAATGTGCTTGCTTACAGCAACGTGCTATATGTTCTGAATGCCCGAATTGGGAATCTGTGTCAAAACTTTGTTAGGAATTATGTGATCCTTACTAGCTGGAAGTAAGGGAGATGGGGCATGAAGTTATTTCTCGGAGTTGGAGACATACCCACTTTAGCTCAGTTCTGGGCATCTTTGAAATACCTATACAAACTTGTTCCTACATAGTAACATGCAACTTTGAATGAGAATGTGCTTACTTACAGCAACGTGCTATATGTTCTGAATGCCCGAATTGGGAATCTGTGTCAAATCTTTCTTAGGAATTATGTGATCCTTACTAGCTGGAAGTAAGGGAGATGGGGCATGAAGTTATTTCTAGGAGATGGAGACATACCAAGTTTAGCTCAGTTCTGGGTATCTTTGAAATACCTATACAAACTTGTTCCTACATAGTAACTTGCAACTTTGAATGAGAATGTGCTTTCTTACAGCAACGTGCTATACCTTCTGAATGCCCGAATTGGGAATCTGTGTCAAAACTTTGTTAGTAATTATGTGATCCTTGCTAGCTGGAAGTAAGGGAGATGGGGCATGAAGTTATTTCTAGGAGTTGGAGACATACCCACTTTAGCTCAGTTCTGGGCATCTTTGAAATACCTATACAAACTTGTTCCTACATAGTAACTTGCAACTTTGAATGAGAATGTGCTTGCTTACGGCAACGTGTTATATGTTCAGATGGCCCGAATTGGGAATCTGTGTCAAAACTTTGTTAGGAATTATGTGATCCTTACTAGCTGGAAGTAAGGGAGATGGGGCATGAAGTTATTTCTAGGAGTTGGAGACATACCAAGTTTAGCTCAGTTCTGGGCATCTTTGATATAACTATACAAACTTGTTCCTACATAGTAACTTGCAACTTTGAATGAGAATGTGCTTGCTTACAGCAACGTGCTACATGTTCTGAATGCCCGAATTGGGAATCTGTGTCAAAACTTTGTTAGGAATTATGTGATCCTTACTAGCTGGAAGTAAGGGAGATGGGGCATGAAGTTATTTCTAGGAGTTGGAGACATACAACGTTTAACTCAGTTCTGGGCATCTTTGAAATACCTATAGAAACTTCTTCCTACATAGTAACTTGCTTCTTGGAATGAGAAAGTGCTTGCTTAAAGCAACATGCTACATGTTCTGAATGCCCGAATTGGGAATCTGTGTCAAAACTTTGTTAGGAATTATGTGATCCTTACTAGATGGAAGTAAGGGAGATGGGGCATGAAGTTATTTCTAGGAGTTGGAGACATACCAAGTTTAGCTCAGTTCTGGGCATCTTTGATATACCTATACAAACTTGTTCCTACATCGTAACTTGCAACTTTGAATGAGAATGTGCTTGCTTACAGCAACGTGCTACATGTTCTGAATGCCCGAATTGGGAATCTGTGTCAAAACTTTGTTAGAAATTATGTGATCCTTACTAGCTGGAAGTAAGGGAGGTGGGGCATGAAGTTATTTCTAGGAGTTGGAGACATACCCACTTTAGCTCAGTTCTGGGCATCTTTGAAATACCGATACAAACTTGTTCCTACATAGTAACCTGCAACTTTGAATGAGAATGTGCTTGCTTACAGCAACGTGCTATATCTTCTGAATGCCCGAATTGGGAATCTGTGTCAATACTTTGTTAGGAATTATGTGATCCTTACTAGCTGGAAGTAAGGGAGATGGGGCATGAAGTTATTTCTAGGAGTTGGAGACATACCAAGTTTAGCTCAGTTCTGGGCATCTTTGAAATACCTATACAAACTTGTTCCTACATAGTAACTTGCAACTTTGAATGAGAATGTGCTTGCTTACAGCAACGTGCTATATGTTCTGAATGCCCGAATTCGGAATCTGTGTCAAATCTTTGTTAGGAATTATGTGATCCTTACTAGCTGGAAGTAAGGGAGATGGGGCATGAAGTTATTTCTAGGAGTTGGAAACATACCAAGTTTAGCTCAGTTCTGGGCATCTTTGAAATACCTATACAAACTTGCTCCTACATAGTAACTTGCAACTTTGAATGACAATGTGCTTTCTTACAGCAACGTGCTATATGTTCTGAATGCCCGAATTCGGAATCTGTGTCAAAACTTTGTTAGAAATTATGTGATCCTTACTAGCTGGAAGTAAGGGAGATGGGGCATGAAGTTATTTCTAGGAGTTGGAGACATACCAAGTTTAGCTCAGTTCTGGGCATCTTTGAAATACCTATACAAACTTGTTCCTACATCGTAACTTGCAACTTTGAATGAGAATGTGCTTGCTTACAGCAACGTGCTATATGTTCTGAATGCCCGAATTGGGAATCTGTGTCAAAACTTTGTCAGGAATTATGTGATCCATTCAGAACATGTGTGTCAAAACTTTGTCAGGAATTATGTGATCCTTACTAGCTGGAAGTAAGGGAGATGGGGCATGAAGTTATTTCTAGCAGTTGGAGACATACCAAGTTTAGCTCAGTTCTGGGCATCTTTGAAATACCTATACAAACTTGTTCCTACATAGTAACTTGCTACTTGGAACGAGAATGTGCTTGCTTACAGCAACGTGCTATATGTTCTGAATGCCCGAACTGGGAATCTGTGTCAAAACTTTGTTAGGAATTTTGTGATCCTTACTAGCTGGAAGTAAGGGAGTTGGGGCATGAAGTTATTTATGGGAGTTGGAGACATACCAAGTTTAGCTCAGTATGGGCATCTTTGAAAGTCCTATACAAACTTGTTCCTACATAGTAACTTGCAACTTTGAATGAGAATGTGCTTGCTTAC
Source organism: Diceros bicornis minor (assembly GCF_020826845.1). NCBI lineage: Eukaryota > Metazoa > Chordata > Mammalia > Perissodactyla > Rhinocerotidae > Diceros > Diceros bicornis. Next base: position 255,680 of record NW_026691170.1, on the reverse strand, counting down.
AGCAACGTGCTATATGTTCTGAATGCCCGAATTGGGAATCTGTGTCAAATCTTTCTTAGGAATTATTTGATCCTTACTAGCTGGAAGTAAGGGAGATGGGGCATGAAGTTATTTCTAGGAGTTGGAGACATACCAAGTTTAGCTCAGTTCTGGGCATCTTTGAAATACCTATACAAACTTGTTCCTACATAGTAACTTGCAACTTTGAATGAGAATGTGCTTTCTTACAGCAACGTGCTATATGTTGTGAATGCCCGAATTCGGAATCTGTGTCAAATCTTTGTTAGGAATTATGTGATCCTTACTAGCTGGAAGTAAGGGAGATGGGGCATGAAGTTATTTCTAGGAGTTGGAGACATACCAAGTTTAGCTCAGTTCTGGGCATCTTTGAAATACCTATACAAACTTGTTCCTACATCGTAACTTGCAACTTTGAATGAGAATGTGCTTGCTTACAGCAACGTGCTATATGTTCTGAATGCCCGAATTGGGAATCTGTGTCAAAACTTTTTTAGGAATTATGTGATACTTACTAGCTGGAAGTAAGGGAGATGGGGCTTCAAGTTATTTCTAGGAGTTGGAGACATACCAAGTTTAGCTCAGTTCTGGGGATCTTTGAAATACCTATACAAACTTGTTCCTACATCGTAACTTGCAACTTTGAATGAGAATGTGCTTGCTTACAGCAACGTGCTATATGTTCTGAATGCCCGAATTGGGAATCTGTGTCAAAACTTTGTCAGGAATTATGTGATCCATTCAGAACATGTGTGTCAAAACTTTGTCAGGAATTATGTGATCCTTACTAGCTGGAAGTAAGGGAGATGGGGCATGAAGTTATTTCTAGCAGTTGGAGACACACCAAGTTTAGCTCAGTTCTGGGCATCTTTGAAATACCTATACAAACTTGTTCCTACATAGTAACTTGCTACTTGGAATGAGAATGTGCTTGCTTACAGCAACGTGCTATATGTTCTGAATGCCCGAACTGGGAATCTGTGTCAAAACTTTGTTAGGAATTTTGTGATCCTCACTAGCTGGAAGTAAGGGAGTTGGGGCATGAAGTTATTTATAGGAGTTGGAGACATACCAAGTTTAGCTCAGTATGGGCATCTTTGAAAGTCCTATACAAACTTGTTCCTACATAGTACCTTGCAACTTTGAATGAGAATGTGCTTGCTTACAGCAACGTGCTATATGTTCTGAATGCCCGAATTGGGAATCTGTGTCAAATCTTTCTTAGGAATTATGTGATCCTTACTAGCTGGAAGTAAGGGAGATGGGGCATGAAGTTATTTCTAGGAGTTGGAGACATACCAAGTTTAGCTCAGTTCTGGGTATCTTTGAAATACCTATACAAACTTGTTCCTACATAGTAACTTGCAACTTTGAATGAGAATGTGCTTGCTTACAGCAACGTGCTATATGTTCTGAATGCCCGAATTGGGAATCTGTGTCAAAACTTTGTTAGGAATTATGTGATCCTTACTAGCTGGAAGTAAGGGAGATGGGGCATGAAGTTATTTCTAGGAGCTGGAGACATACCATGTTTAGCTCAGTTCTGGGCATCTTTGAAAGTCCTATACAAACTTGTTCCTACGTAGTAACTTGCAACTTTGAATGAGAATGTACTTGCTTACAGCAACGTGCTACATGTTCTGAATGCCCGAATTGGGAATCTGTGTCAAAACTTTGTCAGGAATTATGCGATCCATTCAGAACATGTGTGTCAATACTTTGTCAGAAATTATGTGATCCTTAATAGCTGGAAGTAAGGGAGATGGGGCATGAAGTTAGTTCTAGGAGTTGGAGACATACCAAGTTTAGCTCAGTTCTGGGCATCTTTGAAATACCTATACAAACTTGTTCCTACATAGTAACTTGCAACTTTGAATGAGAATGTACTTGCTTACAGCAACGTGCTACATGTTCTGAATGCCCGAATTGGGAATCTGTGTCAAAACTTTGTTAGGAATTATGTGATCCTTACTAGCTGGAAGTAAGGGTGTTGGGGCATGAAGTTACTTCTAGAGGTTGGACACATACCAAGTTTAGCTCTGTTCTGGGCATCTTTGAAATACCTATACAAACTTGTTGCTTCATAGTAACTTGCAACTTTGAATGAGAATGTGCTTGCTTACAGCAACGTTGTATATGTTCTGAAGGCCCGAATTGGGAATCTGTGTCAAAACTTTGTTAGGAATTATGTGATCCTTACTAGCTGGAAGTAAGGGAGATGGGGCATGAAGTTATTTCTAGCAGTTGGAGACATACCAAGTTTAGCTCAGTTCTGGGCATCTTGATATACCTATACATACTTGTTCCTACATAGAAACTTGCAACTTTGAATGAGAATGTGCTTGCTTACAGCAACGTGCTATATGTTATGAATACCCGAATTGGGAATCTGTGTCAAAACATTGTTAGGAATTATGTGATCCTTACTAGCTGGAAGTAAGGGAGATGGGGCATGAAGTTATTTCTAGGAGTTGGAGACAGACAAAGTTTAGTTCAGTTCTGGGCATCTTTGAAATACCTATACAAACTTGTTCCTACATAGTAACTTGAAACATTGAATGATAATGTGCTTGCTTACAGCAACGTGCTACATGTTCTGAATGCCAGAATTGGGAATCTGTGTCAAAACTTTGTTAGGAATTATGTGATCCTTACTAGCTGGAAGTAAGGGAGATGGGGCATGAAGTTATTTCTAGGAGTTGTAGACATACCCACTTTAGCTCAGTTCTGGGCATCTTTGAAATACCTATACAAACTTGTTCCTACATAGTAACATGCAACTTTTAATGAGAATGTGCTTACTTACAGCAACGTGCTGTATGTTCTGAATGCCCGAATTGGGAATCTGTTTCAAATCTTTCTTAGGATTTATGTGATCCTTACTAGCTGGAAGTAAGGGAGATGGGGCATGAAGTTATTTCTAGGAGTTGGACACATACCAAGTTTAGCTCAGTTCTGGGCATCTTTGAAATACCTATACAAACTTGTTCCTACATAGTAACTTGCAACTTTGAATGAGAATGTACTTGCTTGCAGCAACTTGCTATATGTTCTGAATGCCCGAATTGGGAATCTGTGTCAAAACTTTGTTAGGAATTATGTGATCCTTACTAGCTGGAAGTAAGGGAGATGGGGCATGAAGTTACTTCTAGGAGTTGGAGACATAGCCACTTTAGCACAGTTCTGGCCATCTTTGAAATACCTATACAAACTTGTTCCTACATAGTAACATGCAACTTTGAATGAGAATGTGCTTACTTACAGCAACGTGCTATATGTTCTGAATGCCCGAATTGGGAATCTGTGTCAAATCTTTCTTAGGAATTATGTGATCCTTACTAGCTGGAAGTAAGGGAGATGGGGCATGAAGTTATTTCTAGGAGTTGGAGACATACCAAGTTTAGCTCAGTTCTGGGCATCTTTGAAATACCTATACAAACTTGTTCCCACATAGTAACTTGCAACTTTGAATGAGAATGTGCTTGCTTACAGCAACGTGCTATATGTTCTGAATGCCCGAATTGGGAATCTGTGTCAAAACTTTGTTAGGAATTACTTGATCCTTACAAGCTGGAAGTAAGGGAGATGGGGCATGAAGTTATTTCTAGAATTGGAGACATACCAAGTTTAGCTCAGTTCTGGGCATCTTTGAAATACCTATACAAACTTGTTCCTTCATCATAACTTGCAACTTTGAATGAGAATGTGCTTGCTTACAGCAACGTGCTATATGTTCTGAATGCCCGAATTGGGAATCTGTGTCAAAACTTTGTTAGGAATTATGTGATCATTACTAGATGGAAGTAAGGGAGATGGGGCATGAAGTTATTTCTAGGAGTTGGAGACATACCCACTTTAGCTCAGTTCTGGGCATCTTTGAAATACCTATACAAACTTGTTCCTACATAGTAACTTGCAACTTTGAATGAGAATGTGCTTGCTTACAGCAACGTGCTATATGTTCTGAATGCCCGAATTGGGAATCTGTGTCAAAAATTTGTTAGGAATTATGTGATCCTTACTAGCTGGAAGTAAGGGTGTTGGGGCATGAAGTTATTTCTAGATGTTGGACACATACCAAGTTTAGCTCAGTTCTGGGCATCTTTGAAATACCTATACAAACTTGTTCCTTCATAGTAACTTGCAACTTTGAATGAGAATGTGCTTGCTTACAGCAACGTGCTATATGATCTGAAGGCCCGAATTGGGAATCTGTGTGAAAACTTTGTTAGGAATTATGTGATCCTTACTAGCTGGAAGTAAGGGAGATGGGGCATGATGTTATTTCTAGGAGTTGGAGACATACAACGTTTAGCTCAGTTCTGAGGCATCTTTGATATACCTATACAAACTTGTTCCTACATAGTAACTTGCAACTTTGAATGAGAATGTGCTTGCTTACAGCAACGTGCTCTATGTTCTGAATGCCCGAATTTTGAATCTGTGTCAAATCATTGTTAGAAATTATGTGATCCTTACTAGCTGGAAGTAAGGGAGATGGGGCATGAAGTTATTTCTAGGAGTTGGAGACATACCAAGTTTAGCTCAGTTCTGGGCATCTTTGAAATACCTATACAAACTTGTTCCTACGTAGTATCTTGAAACTTTGAATGAGAATGTGCTTGCTTACAACAACGTGCTATATGTTCTGAATGCCCGAATTGGGAATCTGTGTCAAATCTTTGTTAGGAATTATGTGATCCTTACTAGCTGGAAGTAAGGGAGATGGGGCATGAAGTTATTTCTAGGAGTTGGAGACATACCAAGTTTAGCTCAGTTCTGGGCATCTTTGAAAGTCCTATACAAACTTGTTCCTACATAGTAACTTGCAACTTTGAATGAGAATGTGCTTGCTTACAGCAACGTGCTATAGGTTCTGAATGCCCGAATTGGGAATCTGTGTCAAAACTTTGTTAGTAATTATGTGATCCTTGCTAGCTGGAAGTAAGGGAGATGGGGCATGAAGTTATTTCTAGGAGTTGGAGACATAACCACTTTAGCTCAGTACTGGGCATCTTTGAAATACCTATACAAACTTGTTCCTACATAGTAACATGCAACTTTGAATGAGAATGTGCTTGCTTACAGCAACGTGCTATATGTTCTGAATGCCCGAATTGGGAATCTGTGTCAAATCTTTCTTAGGAATTATGTGATCCTTACTAGCTGGAAGTAAGGGAGATGGGGCATGAAGTTATTTCTAGGAGTTGGAGACAGACAACGTTTAGTTCAGTTCTGGGCATCTTTGAAATACCTATACAAACTTGTTCCTACATAGTAACTTGCAACTTTGAATGAGAATGTGCTTGCTTACAGCAACGTGCTACATGATCTGAATGCCCTAATTGGGAATCTGTGTCAAAATTTTGTTAGAAATTATGTGATCCTTACTAGATGGAATTAAGGGAGATGGGGCATGAAGTTATTTCTAGGAGTTGGAGACATACCAAGTTTAGCTCAGTTCTGGGCATCTTTGAAATACCTATACAAACTTGTTCCTACATAGTAACTTGCTACTTTAATTGAGAATGTGCTTGCTTACAGCAACGTGCTATATGTTCTGAATGCCCGAATTGGGAATCTGTGTCAAAACTTTGTTAGGAATTATGTGATCCTTACTAGCTGGAAGTAAGGGTGTTGGGGCATGAAGTTATTTCTAGAGGTTGGACACATACCAAGTTTAGCTCAGTTCTGGGCATCTTTGAAATACCTATACAAACTTGTTCCTTCATAGTAACTTGAAACTTTGAATGAGAATGTGCTTGCTTACAGCAACGTGCTATATATTCTGAATTCCCGAATTGGGAATCTGTGTCAAAACTTTGTTAGGAATTATGGGATCCTTACTAGCTGGAAGTAAGTGAGATGGGGCATGAAGTTATTTCTAGGAGTTGGATACATACCACGTTTAGCTCAGTTCTGGGCATCTTTGAAATACCTATACAAACTTGTTCCTACATAGTAACTTGCAACTTTGAATGAGAATGTGCTTGCTTACAGCAACGTGCTACATGTTCTGAATGCCCTAATTGGGAATCTGTGTCAAAATTTTGTTAGAAATTATGTGATGCTTACTAGATGGAAGTAAGGGAGATGGGGCATGAAGTTATTTCTAGGAGTTGGAGACATACCAAGTTTAGCTCAGTTCTGGGCATCTTTGAAATACCTATACAAACTTGTTCCTACATAGTAACTTGCAACTTTGAATGAGAATGTGCTTGCTTACAGCAACGTGCTACATGTTCTGAATGCCCGAATTGGGAATCTGTGTCAAAACTTTGTCAGGAATTATGTGATCAATTCAGAACATGTGTGTCAAAACTTTGTCAGGAATTATGTGATCCTTACTAGCTGGAAGTAAGGGAGTTGGGGCATGAAGTTATTTATAGGAGTTGGAGACATACCAAGTTTAGCTCAGTATGGGCATCTTTGAAAGTCCTATACAAACTTGTTCCTACATAGTAACTTGCAACTTTGAATGAGAATGTGCTTGCTTACAGCAACGTGCTATATGTTCTGAATGCCCGAATTGGGAATCTGTGTCAAATCTTTCTTAGGAATTATGTGATCCTTACTAGCTGGAAGTAAGGGAGATGGGGCATGAAGTTATTTCTAGGAGTTGGAGACATACCAAGTTTAGCTCAGTTCTGGGTATCTTTGAAATACCTATACAAACTTGTTCCTACATAGTAACTTGCAACTTTGAATGAGAATGTGCTTGCTTACAGCAACGTGCTATATGTTCTGAATGCCCGAATTGGGAATCTGTGTCAAAACTTTGTTAGTATTTATGTGATCCTTGCTAGCTGGAAGTAAGGGAGATGGGGCATGAATTTATTTCTAGGAGTTGGAGACATTCCCACTTTAGCTCAGTACTGGGCATCTTTGAAATACCTATACAAACTTGTTCCTACATAGTAACATGCAACTTTGAATGAGAATGTGCTTACTTACAGCAACGTGCTATATGTTCTGAATGCCCGAATTGGGAATCTGTGTCAAATCTTTCTTAGGAATTATGTGATCCTTACTAGCTGGAAGTAAGGGAGATGGGGCATGAAGTTATTTCTAGGAGTTGGAGACATACCCACTTTAGCTCAGTTCTGGGCATCTTTGAAATACCTATACAAACTTGTTCCTACATAGTAACACGCAACTTTTAATGAGAATGTGCTTACTTACAGCAACGTGCTATATGTTCTGAATGCCCGAATTGGGAATCTGTGTCAAATCTTTCTTAGGAATTATGTGATCCTTACTAGCTGGAAGTAAGGGAGATGGGGCATGAAGTTATTTCTAGGAGTTGGAGACATACCAAGTTTAGCTCAGTTCTGGGTATCTTTGAAACTCTATACAAACTTGTTCCTACATAGTAACTTGCAACTTTGAATGAGAATGTGCTTGCTTACAGCAACGTGCTATATGTTCTGAATGCCCGAATTGGGAATCTGTGTCAAAACTTTGTTAGTAATTATGTGATCCTTGCTAGCTGGAAGTAAGGGAGATGGGGCATGAAGTTATTTCTAGGAGTTGGACACATACCCACTTTAGCTCAGTACTGGGCATCTTTGAAATACCTATACAAACTTGTTCCTTCATAGTAACATGCAACTTTGAATGAGAATGTGCTTACTTACAGCAACGTGCTATATGTTCTGAATGCCCGAATTGGGAATCTGTGTCAAATCTTTCTTAGGAATTATGTGATCCTTACTAGCTGGAAGTAAGGGAGATGGGGCATGAAGTTATTTCTAGGAGTTGGAGACATACCAAGTTTAGCTCAGTTCTGGGCATCCTTGAAATACCTATACAAACTTGTTCCTTCATAGTAACTTGCAACTTTGAATGAGAATGTGCTTGCTTACAGCAACGTGCTATATGTTCAAATGGCCCGAATTGGGAATCTGTGTCAAAACTTTGTTAGGAATTATGTGATCCTTACTAGCTGGAAGTAAGGGAGATGGGGCATGAAATTATTTCTAGGAGTTGGAGACATACCAAGTTTAGCTCAGTTCTGGGCATCTTTGATATAACTATACAAACTTGTCCCTACATAGTAACTTGCAACTTTGAATGAGAATGTGCTTGCTTACAGCAACGTGCTACATGTTCTGAATGCCCGAATTGGGAATCTGTGTCAAAACTTTGTTAGGAATTATGTGATCCTTACTAGCTGGAAGTAAGGGAGATGGGGCATGAAGTTATTTCTAGGAGTTGGAGACATACCCACTTTAGCTCAGTACTAGGCATCTTTGAAATACCTATACAAACTTGTTCCTACATAGTAACATGCAACTTTGAATGAGAATGTGCTTACTTACAGCAACGTGCTATATGTTCTGAATGCCCGAATTGGGAATCTGTGTCAAATCTTTCTTAGGAATTATGTGATCCTTACTAGCTGGAAGTAAGGGAGATGGGGCATGAAGTTATTTCTAGGAGTTGGAGACATACCAAGTTTAGCTCAGTTCTGGGCATCCTTGAAATACCTATACAAACTTGTTCCTTCATAGTAACTTGCAACTTTGAATGAGAATGTGCTTGCTTACAGCAACGTGCTATATGTTCTGAAGGCCCGAATTGGGAATCTGTGTCAAAACTTTGTTAGGAATTATGTGATCCTTACTAGCTGAATGTAAGGGAGATGGGGCATGAAGTTATTTCTAGGAGTTGGAGACAGACAACGTTTAGTTCAGTTCTGGGCATCTTTGAAATACCTATACAAACTTGTTCCTACATAGTAACTTGAAAATTTGAATGAGAATGTGCTTGCTTACAGCAACGTGCTACATGTCCCGAATGCCCGAATTGGGAATCTGTGTCAAAACTTTGTTAGGAATTATGTGATCCTTACTAGCTGGAAGTAAGGGAGTTGGGGCATGAAGATATTTCTAGGAGTGGAGACATACAACGTTTAACTCAGTTCTGGGCATCTTTGAAATACCTCTAGAAACTTCTTCCTACATAGTAACTTGCTACTTGGAATGAGAAAGTGCTTGCTTAAAGCAACATGCTACATGTTCTGAATGCCCGAATTGGGAATCTGTGTCAAAACTTTGTTAGGAATTATGTGATCCTTACTAGCTGGAAGTAAGGGAGATGGGGCATGGAGTTATTTCTAGGAGTTGGAGCCATACAACGTATAGCTCAGTTCTGGGCATCTTTGAAATACCTATACAAACTTGTTCCTACATAGTAACTTGCAACTTTGAATGAAAATGTGCTTGCTTACAGCAACGTGCTATATGTTCTGAATGCCCGAATTGGGAATCTGTGTCAAAACTTTGTTAGTAATTATGTGATCCTTGCTAGCTGGAAGTAAGGGAGACTGTGCATGAAGTTATTTCTAGGAGTTGGAGACATACCCACTTTAGCTCAGTTCTGGGCATCTTTGAAATACCTATACAAACTTGTTCCTACATAGTAACATGCAACTTTGAATGAGAATGTGCTTACTTACAGCAACGTGCTATATGTTCTGAATGCCCGAATTAGGAATCTGTGTCAAATCTTTCTTAGGAATTATGTGATCCTTACTAGATGGAAGTAAGGGAGATGGGGCATGAAGTTATTTCTAGGAGTTGGAGACATACCAAGTTTAGCTCAGTTCTGGGCATCTTTGAAATACCTATACAAACTTGTTCCTACATAGTAACTTGCAACTTTGAATGAGAATGTGCTTGCTTACAGCAACGTGCTATATGTTCAGATGGCCCGAATTGGGAATCTGTGTCAAAACTTTGTTAGGAATTATGTGATCCTTACTAGCTGGAAGTAAGGTAGATGGGGCATGAAGTTATTTCTAGGAGTTGGAGACATACCAAGTTTAGCTCAATTCTGGGCATCTTTGATATACCTATACATACTTGTTCCTACATAGTAACTTGCAACTTTGAATGAGAATGTGCTTGCTTACAGCAACGTGCTACATGTTCTGAATGCCCGAATTGGGAATCTGTGTCAAAACTTTGTTAGGAATTATGTGATCATTACTAGATGGAAGTAAGGGAGATGGGGCATGAAGTTATTTCTAGGAGTTGGAGACATACCCACTTTAGCTCAGTTCTGGGGATCTTTGAAATACCTATACAAACTTGTTCCTACATAGTAACTTGCAACTTTGAATGAGAATGTGCTTGCTTACAGCAACGTGCTACATGTTCTGAATGCCCTAATTGGGAATCTGTGTCAAAATTTTGTTAGAAGTTATGTGATCCTTACTAGATGGAAGTAAGGGAGATGGGGCATGAAGTTATTTCTAGGAGTTGGAGACATACCAAGTTTAGCTCAGTTCTGGGCATCTTTCAAATACCTATGCAAACTTGTTCCTACATCGTAACTTGCAACTTTGATTGAGAATATGCTTGCTTACAACAACGTGCTATATGTTCTGAATGCCCGAATTGGGAATCTGTGTCAAAACTTTGTCAGGAATTATGCGATCCCTTCAGAACATGTGTGTCAATACTTGTCAGAAATTATGTGATCCTTACTAGCTGGAAGTAAGGGAGATGGGGCATGAAGTTATTTCTAGCAGTTGGAGACATACCAAGTTTAGCTCAGTTCTGGGCATCTTTGAAATACCTATACAAACTTGTTCCTACATAGTAACTTGCAACTTTGAATGAGAATGTACTTGCTTACAGCAACGTGCTACATGTTCTGAATGCCCGAATTGGGAATCTGTGTCAAAACTTTGTTAGGAATTATGTGATCCTTACTAGCTGGAAGTAAGTGTGTTGGGGTATGAAATTACTTCTAGAGGTTGGACACATACCAAGTTTAGCTCTGATCTGGGCATCTTTGAAATACCTATACAAACTTGTTGCTTCATAATAACTTGCAACTTTGAATGAGAATGTGCTTGCTTACAGCAACGTGCTATATGTTCTGAATGCCCGAATTGGGAATCTGTGTCAAAACATTGTTAGGAATTATGTGATCCTTACTAGCTGGAAGTAAGGGAGATGCGGCATGAAGTTATTTCTAGGAGTTGGAGACAGACAAAGTTTAGCTCAGTTCTGGGCATCTTTGAAATACCTATACAAACTTGTTCCTACATAGTAACTTGAAACATTGAATGATAATGTGCTTGCTTACAGCAACGTGCTACATGTTCTGAATGCCCGAATTGGGAATCTGTGTCAAAACTTTGTTAGGAATTATGTGATCCTTACTAGCTGGAAGTAAGGGAGATGGGGCATGAAGTTATTTCTAGGAGTTGTAGACATACCCACTTTAGCTCAGTTCTGGGCATCTTTGAAATACCTATACAAACTTGTTCCTACATAGTAACATGCAACTTTTAATGAGAATGTGCTTACTTACAGCAACGTGCTATATGTTCTGAATGCCCGAATTGGGAATCTGTGTCAAATCTTTCTTAGGAATTATGTGATCCTTACTAGCTGGAAGTAAGGGAGATGGGGCATGAAGTTATTTCTAGGAGTTGGAGACATACCAAGTTTAGCTCAGTTCTGGGGATCTTTGAAATACCTATACAAACTTGTTCCTACATAGTAACTTGCAACTTTGAATGAGAATGTACTTGCTTGCAGCAACGTGCTATATGTTCTGAATGCCCGAATTGGGAATCTGTGTCAAAACTTTGTTAGGAATTATGTGATCCTTACTAGCTGGAAGTAAGGGAGATGGGGCATGAAGTTATTTCTAGGAGTTGGAGACATAGCCACTTTAGCTCAGTTCTGGCCATCTTTGAAATACCTATACAAACTTGTTCCTACATAGTAACATGCAACTTTGAATGAGAATGTGCTTACTTACAGCAACGTGCTATATGTTCTGAATGCCCGAATTGGGAATCTGTGTCAAATCTTTCTTAGGAATTATGTGATCCTTACTAGCTGGAAGTAAGGGAGATGGGGCATGAAGATATTTCTAGAAGTTGGACACATACCAAGTTTAGCTCAGTTCTGGGCATCTTTGAAATACCTATACAAACTTGTTCCTTCATAGTAACTTGAAACTTTGAATGAGAATGTGCTTGCTTACAGCAACGTGGAATATATTCTGAAGGCCCGAATAGGGAATCTGTGTCAAAACTTTGTTAGGAATTATGGGATCCTTACTAGCTGGAAGTAAGGGAGATGGGGCATGAAGTTATTTCTAGGAGTTGGATACATACCACGTTTAGCTCAGTTCTGGGCATCTTTGAAATTCCTATACAAACTTGTTCCTACATAGTAACTTGCAACTTTGAATGAGAATGTGCTTGCTTACAGCAACGTGCTACATGTTCTGAATGCCCTAATTGGGAATCTGTGTCAAAATTTTGTTAGAAATTATGTGATGCTTACTAGATGGAAGTAAGGGAGATGGGGCATGAAGTAATTTCTAGGAGTTGGAGACATACCAAGTTTAGCTCAGTTCTGGGCATCTTTGAAATACCTATACAAACTTGTTCCTACATAGTAACTTGCAACTTTGAATGAGAATGTGCTTGCTTACAGCAACGTGCTACATGTTCTGAATGCCCGAATTGGGAATCTGTGTCAAAACTTTGTCAGGAATTATGTGATCCATTCAGAACATGTGTGTCAAAACTTTGTCAGGAATTATGTGATCCTTACTAGCTGGAAGTAAGGGAGATGGGGCATGAACTTATTTCTAGGAGTTGGAGACATACCAAGTTTAGCTCAGTTCTGGGTATCTTTGAAATACCTATACAAACTTCTTCCTACATAGTAACTTGCAACTTTGAATGAGAATGTGCTTGCTTACAGCAACGTGCTATATGTTCTGAATGCCCGAATTGGGAATCTGTGTCAAAACTTTGTTAGTATTTATGTGATCCTTGCTAGCTGGAAGTAAGGGAGATGGGGTATGAATTTATTTCTAGGAGTTGGAGACATTCCCACTTTAGCTCAGTACTGGGCATCTTTGAAATACCTATACAAACTTGTTCCTACATAGTAACATGCAACTTTGAATGAGAATGTGCTTACTTACAGCAACGTGCTATATGTTCTGAATGCCCGAATTGGGAATCTGTGTCAAATCTTTCTTAGGAATTATGTGATCCTTACTAGCTGGAAGTAAGGGAGATGGGGCATGAAGTTATTTCTAGGAGTTGGAGACATACCCACTTTAGCTCAGTTCTGGGCATCTTTGAAATACCTATACAAACTTGTTCCTACATAGTAACATGCAACTTTTAATGAGAATGTGCTTGCTTACAGCAACGTGCTATATGTTCTGAATGCCCGAATTGGGAATCTGTGTCAAATCTTTCTTAGGAATTATGTGATCCTTACTAGCTGGAAGTAAGGGAGATGGGGCATGAAGTTATTTCTAGAAGTTGGAGACATACCAAGTTTAGCTCAGTTCTGGGTATCTTTGAAATACCTATACAAACTTGTTCCTACATAGTAACTTGCAAGTTTGAATGCGAATGTGCTTGCTTACAGCAACGTGCTATATGTTCTGAATGCCCGAATTGGGAATCTGTGTCAAAACTTTGTTAGTAATTATGTGATCCTTGCTAGCTGGAAGTAAGGGAGATGGGGCATGAAGTTATTTCTAGGAGTTGGAGACATACCCACTTTAGCTCAGTTCTGGGCATCTTTGAAATACCTATACAAACTTGTTCCTACATAGTATCTTGCAACTTTGAATGAGAATGTGCTTGCTTTCAGCAACGTGCTATATGTTCTCAATGCCCGAATTGGGAATCTGTGTCAAAACTTTGTTAGGAATTATGTGATCCTTACTAGCTGGAAGTAAGGGAGATGGGGCATGGAGTTATTTCTATGAGTTGGAGCCATAGAACGTATAGCTCAGTTCTGGGGATCTTTGAAATACCTATACAAACTTGTTCCTACAGAGTAACTTGCAACTTTGAATGAGAATGTGCTTGCTTTCAGCAACGTGCTATATGTTTTGAATGCCCGAATTGGGAATCTGTGTCATAACTTTGTTAGGAATTTTGTGATCCTTACTAGCTGGAAGTAAGGGAGATGGGGCATGAAGTTATTTCTAGGAGTTGGAGACATACCCACTTTAGCTCAGTTCTGTGGATCTTTGAAATACCTATACAAACTTGTTCCTACATAGTAACTTGCAACTTTGAATGAGAATGTGCTTGCTTAGAGCAACGTGCTACATGTTCTGAATGCCCTAATTGGGAATCTGTGTCAAAATTTTGTTAGAAATTATGTGATGCTTACTAGATGGAAGTAAGGGAGATGGGGCATGAAGTAATTTCTAGGAGTTGGAGACATACCAAGTTTAGCTCAGTTCTGGGCATCTTTGAAATACCTATAAAAACTTGTTCCTACATAGTAACTTGCAACTTTGAATGAGAATGTGCTTGCTTACAGCAACGTGCTACATGTTCTGAATGCCCGAATTGGGAATCTGTGTCAAAACTTTGTCAGGAATTATGTGATCCATTCAGAACATGTGTGTCAAAACTTTGTCAGGAATTATGTGATCCTTACTAGCTGGAAGTAAGGGAGATGGGGCATGAAGTTATTTCTAGCAGTTGGAGACATACCAAGTTTAGCTCAGTTCTGGGCATCTTTGAAATACCTATACAAACTTGTTCCTTCATCGTAACTTGCAACTTTGAATGAGAATGTGCTTGCTTACAGCAACGTGCTATATGTTCTGAATGCCCGAACTGGGAATCTGTGTCAAAACTTTGTTAGGAATTATGTGATCCTTACTAGCTGGAAGTAAGGGAGTTGGGGCATGAAGTTATTTATAGGAGTTGGAGACATACCAAGTTTAGCTCAGTATGGGCATCTTTGAAAGTCCTATACAAACTTGTTCCTACATAGTAACTTGCAACTTTGAATGAGAATGTGCTTGCTTACAGCAACGTGCTATATGTTCTGAATGCCCGAATTGGGAATCTGTGTCAAATCTTTCTTAGGATTTATGTGATCCTTACTAGCTGGAAGTAAGTGAGATGGGGCATGAACTTATTTCTAGGAGTTGGAGACATACCAAGTTTAGCTCAGTTCTGGGTATCTTTGAAATACCTATACAAACTTGTTCCTACATAGTAACTTGCAACTTTGAATGAGAATGTGCTTGCTTACAGCAACGTGCTATATGTTCTGAATGCCCGAATTGGGAATCTGTGTCAAAACTTTGTTAGTATTTATGTGATCCTTGCTAGCTGGAAGTAAGGGAGATGGGGTATGAATTTATTTCTAGGAGTTGGAGACATTCCCACTTTAGCTCAGTACTGGGCATCTTTGAAATACCTATACAAACTTGTTCCTACATAGTAACATGCAACTTTGAATGAGAATGTGCTTACTTACAGCAACGTGCTATATGTTCTGAATGCCCGAATTGGGAATCTGTGTCAAATCTTTCTTAGGAATTATGTGATCCTTACTAGCTGGAAGTAAGGGAGATGGGGCGTGAAGTTATTTCTAGGAGTTGGAGACATACCCACTTTAGCTCAGTTCTGGGCATCTTTGAAATACCTATACAAACTTGTTCCTACATAGTAACATGCAACTTTTAATGAGAATGTGCTTACTTACAGCAACGTGCTATATGTTCTGAATGCCCGAATTGGGAATCTGTGTCAAATCTTTCTTAGGAATTATGTGATCCTTACTAGCTGGAAGTAAGGGAGATGGGGCATGAAGTTATTTCTAGAAGTTGGAGACATACCAAGTTTAGCTCAGTTCTGGGTATCTTTGAAATACCTATACAAACTTGTTCCTACATAGTAACTTGCAAGTTTGAATGAGAATGTGCTTGCTTACAGCAACGTGCTATATGTTCTGAATGCCCGAATTGGGAATCTGTGTCAAAACTTTGTTAGTAATTATGTGATCCTTGCTAGCTGGAAGTAAGGGAGATGGGGCATGAAGTTATTTCTAGGAGTTGGAGACATACCCACTTTAGCTCAGTTCTGGGCATCTTTGAAATACCTATACAAACTTGTTCCTAAATAGTATCTTGCAACTTTGAATGAGAATGTGCTTGCTTTCAGCAACGTGCTATATGTTCTCAATGCCCGAATTGGGAATCTGTGTCAAAACTTTGTTAGGAATTATGTGATCCTTACTAGCTGGAAGTAAGGGAGATGGGGCATGGAGTTATTTCTATGAGTTGGAGCCATAGAACGTATAGCTCAGTTCTGGGGATCTTTGAAAATCCTATACAAACTTGTTCCTACATAGTAACTTGCAACTTTGAATGAGAATGTTCTTGCTTACAGCAACGTGCTATATGTTCTGAATGCCCGAATTGGGAATCTGTGTCAAAACTTTGTTAGGAATTATGTGATCCTTACTAGCTGGAAGTAAGGGAGATGGGGCATGAAGTTATTTCTAGGAGTTGGAGACATACCAAGTTTAGCTCAGTTCTGGGCATCTTTGAAATACCTATACAAACTTGTTCCTACAGAGTAACTTGCAACTTTGAATGAGAATGTGCTTGCTTTCAGCAACGTGCTATATGTTTTGAATGCCCGAATTGGGAATCTGTGTCATAACTTTGTTAGGAATTTTGTGATCCTTACTAGCTGGAAGTAAGGGAGATGGGGCATGAAGTTATTTCTAGGAGTTGGAGACATACCCACTTTAGCTCAGTTCTGTGGATCTTTGATATACCTATACAAACTTGTTCCTACATAGTAACTTGCAACTTTGAATGAGAATGTGCTTGCTTACAGCAACGTGCTATATGTTCTGAATGCCCGAATTGGGAATCTGTGTCAAAACATTGTTAGGAATTATGTGATCCTTACTAGCTGGAAGTAAGGGAGATGGGGCATGAAGTTATTTCTAGGAGTTGGAGACATACCAAGTTTAGCTCAGTTCTGGGCATCTTTGAAATACCTGTACAAACTTGTTCCTACATAGTAACTTGCAACTTTGAATGAGAATGTGCTTGCTTACAGCAACTTGCTACATGTTCTTAATGCCCGAATTGGGAATCTGTGTCAAAACTGTGTTCGGAATTATGTGATAATTACTAGCTGGAAATAAGGGAGATGGGGCATGAAGTTATTTCTAGAGGTTGGACACATACCAAGTTTAGCTCAGTTCTGGGCATCTTTGAAATACCTATACAAACTTGTTCCTTCATAGTAACTTGCAACTTTGAATGAGAATGTGCTTGCTTACAGCAAAGTGCTATATCTTCTGAATGCCCGAATTGGGAATCTGTGTCAAAACTTTGTTAGGAATTATGTGATCCTTACTAGCTGGAAGTAAGGGAGATGGGGCATGAAGTTATTTCTAGGAGTTGGAGACATACCAAGTTTAGCTCAGTTCTGGGCATCTTTGAAATTCCTATACAAACTTGTTCCTACATAGTAACTTGCAACTTTGAATGAGAATGTGCTTGCTTACAGCAGCGTGCTATATGTTCTGAATGCCCGAATTGGGAATCTGTGTCAAAACTTTGTTAGAAATTATGTGATCCTTACTAGCTGGAAGTAAGGGAGATGGGGCATGAAGTTATTTCTAGGAGTTGGAGACATACCAAGTTTAGCTCAGTTCTGGGCATCTTTGAACTACCTATACAAACTTGTTCCTACATCATAACTTGCAACTTTGAATGAGAATGTGCTTGCTTACAGCAACGTGCTATATGTTCAGAATGCACTAATTGGGAATCTGTGTCAAAACTTTGTTAGGAATTATGTGATCCTTACTAGCTGGAAGTAATGGAGATGGGGCATGAAGTTATTTCTAGGAGTTGGAGACATACCAAGTTTAGCTCAGTTCTGGGCATCTTTGAAATACCTATACAAACTTGTTCCTACATAGTAACTTTCAACTTTGAATGAGAATGTGCTTGCTTACAGCAGCGTGCTATATGTTCTGAATGCCCGAATTGGGAATCTGTGTCAAAACTTTGTTAGAAATTATGTTATCCTTACTAGCTGGAAGTAAGGGAGATGGGGCATGAAGTTATTTCTAGGAGTTGGAGACATACCAAGTTTAGCTCCGTTCTGGGCATCTTTGAAATACCTATACAAACTTGTTCCTACATCGTAACTTGCAACTTTGAATGAGAATGTGCTTGCTTACAGCAACGTTCTATATGTTCTGAATGCCCGAATTGGGAATCTGTGTCAAAACTTTGTTAGGAATTATGTGATCCTTACTAGCTGGAAGTAAGGGAGATGGGGCATGAAGTTATTTCTAGGAGTTGGAGACATACAACGTTTAGCTCAGTTCTAGGCATCTTTGAAATACCTATACAAACTTGTTCCTACATCGTAACTTGCAACTTTGAATGAGAATGTGCTTGCTTACAGCAACGTGCTATATGTTCTGAATGCCCGAATTGGGAATCTGTGTCAAAACTTTGTTAGGAATTATGTGATCCTTACTAGCTGGAAGTAAGGGAGATGGGGCATGAAGTTATTTCTAGGAGTTGGAGACATACCAAGTTTAGCTCAGTTCTGGGCATCTTTGAAATACCTATACAAACTTGTTCCTTCATAGTAACTTGCAACTTTGAATGAGAATGTTCTTGCTTACAGCAACGTGCTATATCTTCTGAATGCCCGAATTGGGAATCTGTGTCAAAACTTTGTTAGGAATTATGTGATCCTCACTAGCTGGAAGTAAGGGAGATGGGGCATGAAGTTATTTCTAGGAGTTGGAGACATACCAAGTTTAGCTCAGTTCTGGGCATCTTTGAAATACCTATACAAACTTGTTCCTACATAGTAACTTGCAACTTTGAATGAGAATGTGCTTGCTTACAGCAACGTGCTATATGTTCTGTTGCCCGAATTGGGAATCTGTGTCAAAACTTTGTTAGGAATTATGTGATCCTTACTAGCTGGAAGTAAGGGAGATGGGGCATGAAGTTATTTCTAGGAGTTGGAGACATACCAAGTTTAGCTCAGTTCTGGGCATCTTTGAAAAACCTATACAAACTTGTTCCTACATAGTAACTTGCAACTTTGAATGAGAATGTGCTTGCTTACAGCAACGTGCTATATCTTCTGAATGCCCGAATTGGGAATCTGTGTCAAAACTTTGTTAGGAATTATGTGATCCTTACTAGCTTTAAGTAAGGGAGATGGGGCATGAAGTTATTTCTAGGAGTTGGAGACATACCAAGTTTAGCTCAGTTCTGGGCATCTTTGAAATACCGATACAAACTTGTTCCTTCATAGTAACTTGCAACTTTGAATGAGAATGTGCTTGCTTACAGCAACGTGCTATATCTTCTGAATGCCCGAATTGGGAATCTGTGTCAATACATTGTTAGGAATTATGTGATCCTTACTAGCTGGAAGTAAGGGAGATGGGGCATGAAGTTATTTCTAGGAGTTGGAGACATACCAAGTTTAGCTCAGTTCTGGGCATCTTTGAAATACCTATACAAACTTGTTCCTACATAGTAACTTGCAACTTTGAATGAGAATGTGCTTGCTTACAGCAACGTGCTATATGTTCTGAATGCCCGAATTCGGAATCTGTGTCAAATCTTTGTTAGGAATTATGTGATCCTTACTAGCTGGAAGTAAGGGAGATGGGGCATGAAGTTATTTCTAGGAGTTGGAAACATACCAAGTTTAGCTCAGTTCTGGGCATCTTTGAAATACCTATACAAACTTGTTCCTACATAGTAACTTGCAACTTTGAATGAGAATGTGCTTGCTTACAGCAACGTGCTATATGTTCTGAATGCCCGAATTCGGAATCTGTGTCAAAACTTTGTTAGAAATTATGTGATCCTTACTAGCTGGAAGTAAGGGAGATGGGGCATGAAGTTATTTCTAGGAGTTGGAGACATACCAAGTTTAGCTCAGTTCTGGGCATCTTGGAAATACCTATACAAACTTGTTCCTACATCGTAACTTGCAACTTTGAATGAGAATGTGCTTGCTTACAGCAACGTGCTATATGTTCTGAATGCCCGAATTCGGAATCTGTGTCAAATCTTTGTTAGGAATTATGTGATCCTTACTAGCTGGAAGTAAGGGAGATGGGGCATGAAGTTATTTCTAGGAGTTGGAGACATACCAAGATTAGCTCAGTTCTGGGCATCTTTGAAATACCTATACAAACTTGTTCCTACATCGTAACTTGCAACTTTGAATGAGAATGTGCTTGCTTACAGCAACGTGCTATATGTTCTGAATGCCCGAATTGGGAATCTGTGTCAAAACTTTGTCAGGAATTATGTGATCCATTCAGAACATGTGTGTCAAAACTTTGTCAGGAATTATGTGATCCTTACTAGCTGGAAGTAAGGGAGATGGGGCATGAAGTTATTTCTAGCAGTTGGAGACATACCAAGTTTAGCTCAGTTCTGGGCATCTTTGAAATACCTATACAAACTTGTTCCTACATAGTAACTTGCTACTTGGAATGAGAATGTGCTTGCTTACAGCAACGTGCTATATGTTCTGAATGCCCGAACTGGGAATCTGTGTCAAAACTTTGTTAGGAATTATGTGATCCTTACTAGCTGGAAGTAAGGGAGTTGGGGCATGAAGTTATTTCTAGGAGTTGGAGACATACAACGTTTAACTCAGTTCTGGGCATCTTTGAAATACCTATAGAAACTTCTTCCTACATAGTAACTTGCTACTTGGAATGAGAAAGTGCTTGCTTAAAGCAACATGCTACATGTTCTGAATTCCCGAATTGGGAATCTGTGTCAAAAATTTGTTAGGAATTATGTGATCCTTACTAGCTGGAAGTAAGGGAGATGGGGCATGGAGTTATTTCTAGGAGCTGGAGCCATACAACGTATAGCTCAGTTCCTGGCATCTTTGAAATACCTATGCAAACTTGTTCCTACATAGTAACTTGCAACTTTGAATGAGAATGTGCTTGCTTACAGCAACGTGCTATATGTTCTGAATGCCCGAATTGGGAATCTGTGTCAAAACTTTGTTAGGAATTATGTGATCCTTACTAGCTGGACGTAAGGGAGATGGGGCATGAAGTTATTTCTCGGAGTTGGAGACATACCCACTTTAGCTCAGTTCTGGGCATCTTTGAAATACCTATACAAACTTGTTCCTACATAGTAACATGCAACTTTGAATGAGAATGTGCTTACTTACAGCAACGTGCTATATGTTCTGAATGCCCGAATTGGGAATCTGTGTCAAATCTTTCTTAGGAATTATGTGATCCTTACTAGCTGGAAGTAAGGGAGATGGGGCATGAAGTTATTTCTAGGAGATGGAGACATACCAAGTTTAGCTCAGTTCTGGGTATCTTTGAAATACCTATACAAACTTGTTCCTACATAGTAACTTGCAACTTTGAATGAGAATGTGCTTTCTTACAGCAACGTGCTATATGTTCTGAATGCCCGAATTGGGAATCTGTGTCAAAACTTTGTTAGTAATTATGTGATCCTTGCTAGCTGGAAGTAAGGGAGATGGGGCATGAAGTTATTTCTAGGAGTTGGAGACATACCCACTTTAGCTCAGTTCTGGGCATCTTTGAAATACCTATACAAACTTGTTCCTACATAGTAACATGCAACTTTGAATGAGAATGTGCTTACTTACAGCAACGTGCTATATGTTCTGAATGCCCGAATTAGGAATCTGTGGCAAATCTTTCTTAGGAATTATGTGATCCTTACTAGCTGGAAGTAAGGGAGATGGGGCATGAAGTTATTTCTAGGAGTTGGAGACATACCAAGTTTAGCTCAGTTCTGGGCATCTTTGAAATACCTATACAAACTTGTTCCTACATAGTAACTTGCAACTTTGAATGAGAATGTGCTTGCTTACGGCAACGTGTTATATGTTCAGATGGCCCGAATTGGGAATCTGTGTCAAAACTTTGTTAGGAATTATGTGATCCTTACTAGCTGTAAGTAAGGGAGATGGGGCATGAAGTTATTTCTAGGAGTTGGAGACATACCAAGTTTAGCTCAGTTCTGGGCATCTTTGATATAACTATACAAACTTGTTCCTACATAGTAACTTGCAACTTTGAATGAGAATGTGCTTGCTTACAGCAACGTGCTCCATGTTCTGAATGCCCGAATTGGGAATCTGTGTCAAAACTTTGTTAAGAATTATGTGATCCTTACTAGCTGGAAGTAAGTGAGATGGGGCATGAAGTTATTTCTAGGAGTTGGAGACATACAACGTTTAACTCAGTTCTGGGCATCTTTGAAATACCTATAGAAACTTCTTCCTACATAGTAACTTGCTACTTGGAATGAGAAAGTGCTTGCTTAAAGCAACATGCTACATGTTCTGAATGCCCGAATTGGGAATCTGTGTCAAAACTTTGTTAGGAATTATGTGATCCTTACTAGCTGGAAGTAAGGGAGATGGGGCATGAAGTTATTTCTCGGAGTTGGAGACATACCCACTTTAGCTCAGTTCTGGGCATCTTTGAAATACCTATACAAACTTGTTCCTACATAGTAACATGCAACTTTGAATGAGAATGTGCTTACATACAGCAACGTGCTATATGTTCTGAATGCCCGAATTGGGAATATGTGTCAAATCTTTCTTAGGAATTATGTGATCCTTACTAGCTGGAAGTAAGGGAGATGGGGCATGATGTTATTTCTAGGAGATGGAGACATACAAAGTTTAGCTCAGTTCTGGGTATCTTTGAAATACCTATACAAACTTGTTCCTACATAGTAACTTGCAACTTTGAATGAGAATGTGCTTTCTTACAGCAACGTGCTACTTGTTCTGAATGCCCGAATTGGGAATCTGTGTCAAAACTTTGTTAGGAATTATGTGATCCTTACTAGCTGGAAGTAAGGGAGATGGGGCATGAAGTTATTTCTAGGAGTTGGAGACATACCAAGTTTAGCTCAGTTCTGGGCATCTTTGATATACCTATACAAACTTGTTCCTACATAGTAACTTGCAACTTTGAATGAGAATGTGCTTGCTTACAGCAACGTGCTACATGTTCTGAATGCCCGAATTGGGAATCTGTGTCAAAACTTTGTTAGGAATTATGTGATCATTACTAGATGGAAGTAAGGGAGATGGGGCATGAAGTTATTTCTAGGAGTTGGAGACAGACAACGTTTAGTTCAGTTCTGGGCATCTTTGAAATACCTATACAAACTTGTTCCTACATAGTAACTTGCAACTTTGAATGAGAATGTGCTTGCTTACAGCCACGTGCTACATGTTCTGAATGCCCTAATTGGAAATCTGTGTCAAAATTTTGTTAGAAGTTATGTGATCCTTAATAGATGGAAGTAAGGGAGATGGGGCATGAAGTTATTTCTAGGAGTTGGAGACATACCAAGTTTAGCTCAGTTCTGGGCATCTTTGAAATACCTATACAAACTTGTTCCTACATAGTAACTTGCAACTTTGATTGAGAATGTGCTTGCTTACAGCAACGTGCTATATGTTCTGAATGCCCGAATTGGGAATCTGTGTCAAAACTTTGTTAGGAATTATGTGATCCTTACTAGCTGGAAGTAAGGGAGATGGGGCATGAAGTTATTTCTAGGAGTTGGAGACATACCAAGTTTAGCTCAGTTCTGGGCATCTTTGAAATACCTATACAAACTTGTTCCTACATAGTAACTTGCAACTTTGAATGAGAATGTGCTTGCTTACAGCAATGTGCTATATGTTCTGAATGCCCGAATTGGGAATCTGTGTCAAAACTTTGTTAGGAATTATGTGATCCTTACTAGCTGGAAGTAAGGGAGATGGGGCATGAAGTTATTTCTAGGAGCTGGAGACATACCATGTTTAGCTCAGTTCTGGGCATCTTTGAAAGTCCTATACAAACTTGTTCCTACGTAGTAACTTCCAACTTTGAATGAGAATGTACTTGCTTACAGCAACGTGCTACATGTTCTGAATGCCCGAATTGGGAATCTGTGTCAAAACTTTGTCAGGAATTATGCGATCCATTCAGAACATGTGTGTCAATACTTTGTCAGAAATTATGTGATCCTTACTAGCTGGAAGTAAGGGAGATGGGGCATGAAGTTATTTCTAGGAGTTGGAGACATACCAAGTTTAGCTCAGTTCTGGGCATCTTTGAAATACCTATACAAACTTGTTCCTACGTAGTATCTCGGAACTTTGAATGAGAATGTGCTTGCTTGCAACAACGTGCTATATGTTCTGAATGCCCGAATTGGGAATCTGTGTCAAATCATTGTTAGGAATTATGTGATCCTTACTAGCTGGAAGTAAGGGAGATGGGGCATGAAGTTATTTCTAGGAGTTGGAGACATACCAAGTTTAGCTCAGTTCTGCGCATCTTTGAAAGTCCTATACAAACTTGTTCCTACATAGTAACTTGCAACTTTGAATGAGAATGTGCTTGCTTACAGCAACGTGCTATATGTTCTGAATGCCCGAATTGGGAATCTGTGTCAAAACTTTGTTAGTAATTATGTGATCCTTGCTAGCTGGAAGTAAGGGAGATGGGGCATGAAGTTATTTCTAGGAGTTGGAGACATACAACGTTTAGCTCAGTACTGGGCATCTTTGAAATACCTATACAAACTTGTTCCTACATAGTAACATGCAACTTTGAATGAGAATGTGCTTGCTTACAGCAACGTGCTATATGTTCTGAATGCCCGAATTGGGAATCTGTGTCAAATCTTTCTTAGGAATTATGTGATCCTTTCTAGCTGAAAGTAAGGGAGATGGGGCATGAAGTTATTTCTAGGAGTTGGAGACATACCAAGTTTAGCTCAGTTCTGGGCATCATTGAAATACCTATATAAACTTGTTCCTTCATAGTAACTTGCAACTTTGAATGAGAATGTGCTTGCTTACAGCAACGTGCTATATGTTCTGAAGGCCCGAATTGGGAATCTGTGTCAAAACTTTGTTAGCAATTATGTGATCCTTACTAGCTGAAAGTAAGGGAGATGGTGCATGAAGATATTTCTAGGAGTTGGAGACATACCAAGTTTAGCTCAGTTCTTGGCATCTTTGATATACCTATACACACTTGTTCCTACATAGTAACATGCAACTTTGAATGAGAATGTGCTTGCTTACAGCAACGTGCTATATGTTCTGAATGCCCGAATTGGGAATCTGTGTCAAAACTTTGTTAGGAATTATGTGATCCTTACTAGCTGGAAGTAAGGGAGATGGGGCATGAAGTTATTTCTAGGAGTTGGAGACAGACAACGTTTAGTTCAGTTCTGGGCATCTTTGAAATACCTATACAAACTTGTTCCTACATAGTAACTTGCAACTTTGAATGAGAATGTGCTTTCTTACAGCAACGTGCTACATGATCTGAATGCCCTAATTGGGAATCTGTGTCAAAATTTTGTTAGAAATTATGTGATCCTTACTAGATGGAAGTAAGGGAGATGGGGCATGAAGTTATTTCTAGGAGTTGGAGACATACCAAGTTTAGCTCAGTTCTGGGCATCTTTGAAATACCTATACAAACTTGTTCCTACATAGTAACTTGCAACTTTAATTGAGAATGTGCTTGCTTACAGCAACGTGCTATATGTTCTGAATGCCCGAATTGGGAATCTGTGTCAAAACTTTGTTAGGAATTATGTGATCCTTACTAGCTGGATGTAAGGGTGTTGGGGCATGAAGTTATTTCTAGAGGTTGGACACATACCAAGTTTAGCTCAGTTCTGGGCATCTTTTAAATACCTATACAAACTTGTTCCTTCATAGTAACTTGAAACTTTGAATGAGAATGTGCTTGCTTACAGCAACGTGCTATATATTCTGAAGGCCCGAATTGGGAATCTGTGTCAAAACTTTGTTAGGAATTATGGGATCCTTACTAGCTGGAAGTAAGGGAGATGGGGCATGAAGTTATTTCTAGGAGTTGGATACATACCACGTTTAGCTCAGTTCTGGGCATCTTTGAAATACCTATACAAACTTGTTCCTACATAGTAACTTGCAACTTTGAATGAGAATGTGCTTGCTTACAGCAACGTGCTACATGTTCTGAATGCCCTAATTGGGAATCTGTGTCAAAATTTTGTTAGAAATTATGTGATGCTTACTAGATGGAAGTAAGGGAGATGGGGCATGAAGGTATTTCTAGGAGTTGGAGACATACCAAGTTTAGCTAAGTTCTGGGCATCTTTGAAATACCTATACAAACTTGTTCCTACATAGTAACTTGCAACTTTGAATGAGAATGTGCTTGCTTACAGCAACGTGCTACATGTTCTGAATGCCCGAATTGGGAATCTGTGTCAAAACTTTGTCAGGAATTATGTGATCCATTCAGAACTCGTGTGTCAAAACTTTGTCAGGAATTATGTGATCCTTACTAGCTGGAAGTAAGGGAGATGGGGCATGAAGTTATTTCTAGCAGTTGGAGACATACCAAGTTTAGCTCAGTTCTGGGCATCTTTGAAATACCTATACAAACTTGTTCCTTCATAGTAACTTGCTACTTGGAATGAGAATGTGCTTGCTTACAGCAACGTGCTATATGTTCTGAATGCCCGAACTGGGAATCTGTGTCAAAACTTTGTTAGGAATTATGTGATCCTTACTAGCTGGAAGTAAGGGAGTTGGGGCATGAAGTTATTTATAGGAGTTGGAGACATACCAAGTTTAGCTCAGTATGGGCATCTTTGAACGTCCTATACAAACTTGTTCCTACATAGTAACTTGCAACTTTGAATGAGAATGTGCTTGCTTACAGCAACGTGCTATATGTTCTGAATGCCCGAATTGGGAATCTGTGTCAAATCTTTCTTAGGAATTATGTGATCCTTACTAGCTGGAAGTAAGGGAGATGGGGCATGAAGTTATTTCTAGGAGTTGGAGACATACCAAGTTTTGCTCAGTTCTGGGTATCTTTGAAATACCTATACAAACCTGTTCCTACATAGTAACTTGCAACTTTGAATGAGAATGTGCTTGCTTACAGCAACGTGCTATATGTTCTGAATGCCCGAATTGGGAATCTGTGTCAAAACTTTGTTAGTATTTATGTGATCCTTGCTAGCTGGAAGTAAGGGAGATGGGGCATGAAGTTATTTCTAGGAGTTGGAGACATTCCCACTTTAGCTCAGTACTGGGCATCTTTGAAATACCTATACAAACTTGTTCCTACATAGTAACATGCAACTTTGAATGAGAATGTGCTTACTTACAGCAACGTGCTATATGTTCTGAATG
Organism: Diceros bicornis minor; assembly: GCF_020826845.1. NCBI lineage: Eukaryota > Metazoa > Chordata > Mammalia > Perissodactyla > Rhinocerotidae > Diceros > Diceros bicornis. Next base: position 228,583 of record NW_026691170.1, on the reverse strand, counting down.
CCCGAATTGGGAATCTGTGTCAAATCTTTCTTAGGAATTATGTGATCCTTACTAGCTGGAAGTAAGGGAGATGGGGCATGAAGTTATTTCTAGGAGTTGGAGACATACCCACTTGAGCTCAGTTCTGGGCATCTTTGAAATACCTATACAAACTTGTTCCTACATAGTAACATGCAACTTTGAATGAGAATGTGCTTACTTACAGCAACGTGCTATATGTTCTGAATGCCCGAATTGGGAATCTGTGTCAAATCTTTCTTAGGAATTATGTGATCCTTACTAGCTGGAAGTAAGGGAGATGGGGCATGAAGTTATTTCTAGGAGTTGGAGACATACCAAGTTTAGCTCAGTTCTGGGTATCTTTGAAATACCTATACAAACTTGTTCCTACATAGTAACTTGCAACTTTGAATGAGAATGTGCTTGCTTACAGCAACGTGCTATATGTTCTGAATGCCCGAATTGGGAATCTGTGTCAAAACTTTGTTAGGAATTATGTGATCCTTGCTAGCTGGAAGTAAGGGAGATGGGGCATGAAGTTATTTCTAGGAGTTGGAGACATACCCACTTTAGCTCAGTACTGGGCATCTTTGAAATACCTATACAAACTTGTTCCTACATAGTAACATGCAACTTTGAATGAGAATGTGCTTACTTACAGCAACGTGCTATATGTTCTGAATGCCCGAATTGGGAATCTGTGTCAAATCTTTCTTAGGAATTATGTGATCCTTACTAGCTGGAAGTAAGGGAGATGGGGCATGAAGTTATTTCTAGGAGTTGGAGACATACCAAGTTTAGCTCAGATCTGGGCATCCTTGAAATACCTATACAAACTTGTTCCTTCATAGTAACTTGCAACTTTGAATGAGAATGTGCTTGCTTACAGCAACGTGCTATATGTTCAGATGGCCCGAATTGGGAATCTGTGTCAAAACTTTGTTAGGAATTATGTGATCCTTACTAGCTGGAAGTAAGGGAGATGGGGCATGAAGGTATTTCTAGGAGTTGGAGACATACCAAGTTAGGTCAGTTCTGGGCATCTTTGATATAACTATACAAACTTGTCCCTACATAGTAACTTGCAACTTTGAATGAGAATGTGCTTGCTTACAGCAACGTGCTACATGTTCTGAATGCCCGAATTGGGAATCAGTGTCAAAACTTTGTTAGGAATTATGTGATCCTTACTAGCTGGAAGTAAGGGAGATGGGGCATGAAGTTATTTCTAGGAGTTGGAGACATACCCACTTTAGCTCAGTACTAGGCATCTTTGAAATACCTATACAAACTTGTTCCTACATAGTAACATGCAACTTTGTATGAGAATGTGCTTACTTACAGCAACGTGCTATATGTTCTGAATGCCCGAATTGGGAATCTGTGTCAAATCTTTCTTAGGAATTATGTGATCCTTACTAGCTGGAAGTAAGGGAGATGGGGCATGAAGTTATTTCTAGGAGTTGGAGACATACCAAGTTTCGCTCAGTTCTGGGCATCCTTGAAATACCTATACAAACTTGTTCCTTCATAGTAACTTGCAACTTTGAATGAGAATGTGCTTGCTTACAGCAACGTGCTATATGTTCTGAAGGCCCGAATTGGGAATCTGTGTCAAAACTTTGTTAGGAATTATGTGATCCTTACTAGCTGAAAGTAAGGGAGATGGGGCATGAAGTTATTTCTAGGAGTTGGAGACAGACAACGTTTAGTTCAGTTCTGGGCATCTTTGAAATACCTATACAAACTTGTTCCTACATAGTAACTTGCTACTTGGAATGAGAAAGTGCTTGCTTAAAGCAACATGCTACATGTTCTGAATGCCCGAATTGGGAATCTGTGTCAAAACTTTGTTAGGAATTATGTGATCCTTACTAGCTGGAAGTAAGGGAGATGGGGCATGGAGTTATTTCTAGGAGTTGGAGCCATACAACGTATAGCTCAGTTCCTGGCATCTTTGAAATACCTAAGCAAACTTGTTCCTACATAGTAACTTGCAACTTTGAATGAGAATGTGCTTGCTTAGAGCAACGTGCTATATGTTCTGAATGCCCGAATTGGGAATCTGTGTCAAAACTTTGTTAGGAATTATGTGATCCTTACTAGCTGGAAGTAAGGGAGATGGGGCATGAAGTTATTTCTCGGAGTTGGAGACATACCCACTTTAGCTTAGTTCTGGGCATCTTTGAAATACCTATACAAACTTTTTCCTACATAGTAACATGCAACTTTGAATGAGAATGTGCTTACTTACAGCAACGTGCTATATGTTCTGAATGCCCGAATTGGGAATCTGTGTCAAATCTTTCTTAGGAATTATGTGATCCTTACTAGCTGGAAGTAAGGGAGATGGGGCATGAAGTTATTTCTAGGAGATGGAGACATACCAAGTTTAGCTCAGTTCTGGGTATCTTTGAAATACCTATACAAACTTGTTCCTACATAGTAACTTGCAACTTTGAATGAGAATGTGCTTTCTTACAGCAACGTGCTATATGTTCTGAATGCCCGAATTGGGAATCTGTGTCAAAACTTTGTTAGTAATTATGTGATCCTTGCTAGCTGGAAGTAAGGGAGATGGGGCATGAAGTTATTTCTAGGAGTTGGAGACATACCCACTTTAGCTCAGTTCTGGGCATCTTTGAAATACCTATACAAACTTGTTCCCACATAGTAACATGCAACTTTGAATGAGAATGTGCTTACTTACAGCAACGTGCTATATGTTCTGAATGCCCGAATTAGGAATCTGTGTCAAATCTTTCTTAGGAATTATGTGATCCTTACTAGCTGGAAGTAAGGGAGATGGGGCATGAAGTTATTTCTAGGAGTTGGAGACATACCAAGTTTAGCTCAGTTCTGGGCATCTTTGAAATACCTATACAAACTTGTTCCTACATAGTAACTTGCAACTTTGAATGAGAATGTGCTTGCTTACAGCAACGTGCTATATGTTCAGATGGCCCGAATTGGGAATCTGTGTCAAAACTTTGTTAGGAATTATGTGATCCTTACTAGCTGGAAGTAAGGGAGATGGGGCATGAAGTTATTTCTAGGAGTTGGAGACATACCAAGTTTAGCTCAGTTCTGGGCATCTTTGATATAACTATACAAACTTGTTCCTACATAGTAACTTGCAACTTTGAATGAGAATGTGCTTGCTTACAGCAACGTGCTATATGTTCTGAATGCCCGAATTGGGAATCTGTGTCAAAACTTTGTTAGGAATTATGTGATCCTTACTAGCTGGAAGTAAGGGAGATGGGGCATGAAGTTATTTCTAGGAGTTGGAGACATACAACGTTTAACTCAGTTCTGGGCATCTTTGAAATACCTATAGAAACTTCTTGCTACATAGTAACTTGCTACTTGGAATGAGAAAGTGCTTGCTTAAAGCAACATGCTACATGTTCTGAATGCCCGAATTGGGAATCTGTGTCAAAACTTTGTTAGGAATTATGTGATCCTTACTAGCTGGAAGTAAGGGAGATGGGGCATGGAGTTATTTCTAGGAGTTGGAGCCATACAACGTATAGCTCAGTTCTGGGTATCTTTGAAATACCTATACAAACTTGTTCCTACATAGTAACTTGCAACTTTGAATGAGAATGTGCTTACTTACAGCAACGTGCTATATGTTCTGAATGCCCGAATTGGGAATCTGTGTCAAAACTTTGTTAGGAATTATGTGATCCATACTAGCTGGAAGTAAGGGAGATGGGGCATGAAGTTATTTCTCGGAGTTGGAGACCTACCCACTTTAGCTCAGTTGTGGGCTTCTTTGAAATACCTATACAAACTTGTTCCTACATAGTAACATGCAACTTTGAATGAGAATGTGCTTGCTTACAGCAACGTGCTATATGTTCTGAATGCCCGAATTGGGAATCTGTGTCAAATCTTTCTTAGGAATTATGTGATCCTTACCTGCTGGAAGTAAGGGAGATGGGGCATGAAGTTATTTCTAGGAGATGGAGACATACCAAGTTTAGCTCAGTTCTGGGTATCTTTGAAATACCTATACAAACTTGTTCCTACATAGTAACTTGCAACTTTGAATGAGAATGTGCTTTCTTACAGCAACGTGCTATATGTTCTGAATGCCCGAATTGGGAATCTGTGTCAAATTTTGTTAGTAATTATGTGATCCTTGCTAGCTGGAAGTAAGGGAGATGGGGCATGAAGTTATTTCTAGGAGTTGCAGACATACCCACTTTAGCTCAGTTCTGGGCATCTTTGAAATACCTATACAAACTTGTTCCTACATAGTAACATGCAACTTTGAATGAGAATGTGCTTGCTTACAGCAACGTGCTATATGTTCTGAATGCCCGAATTAGGAATCTGTGTCAAATCTTTCTTAGGATTTATGTGATCCTTACTAGCTGGAAGTAAGGGAGATGGGGCATGAAGTTATTTCTAGGAGTTGGAGACATACCCACTTTAGCTCAGTACTAGGCATCTTTGAAATACCTATACAAACTTGTTCCTACATAGTAACATGCAACTTTGTATGAGAATGTGCTTACTTACAGCAACGTGCTATATGTTCTGAATGCCCGAATTGGGAATCTGTGTCAAATCTTTCTTAGGAATTATGTGATCCTTACTAGCTGGAAGTAAGGGAGATGGGGCATGAAGTTATTTCTAGGAGTTGGAGACATACCAAGTTTCGCTCAGTTCTGGGCATCCTTGAAATACCTATACAAACTTGTTCCTTCATAGTAACTTGCAACTTTGAATGAGAATGTGCTTGCTTACAGCAACGTGCTATATGTTCTGAAGGCCCGAATTGGGAATCTGTGTCAAAACTTTGTTAGGAATTATGTGATCCTTACTAGCTGAAAGTAAGGGAGATGGGGCATGAAGTTATTTCTAGGAGTTGGAGACAGACAACGTTTAGTTCAGTTCTGGGCATCTTTGAAATACCTATACAAACTTGTTCCTACATAGTAACTTGCTACTTGGAATGAGAAAGTGCTTGCTTAAAGCAACATGCTACATGTTCTGAATGCCCGAATTGGGAATCTGTGTCAAAACTTTGTTAGGAATTATGTGATCCTTACTAGCTGGAAGTAAGGGAGATGGGGCATGGAGTTATTTCTAGGAGTTGGAGCCATACAACGTATAGCTCAGTTCCTGGCATCTTTGAAATACCTAAGCAAACTTGTTCCTACATAGTAACTTGCAACGTTGAATGAGAATGTGCTTGCTTACAGCAACGTGCTATATGTTCTGAATGCCCGAATTGGGAATCTGTGTCAAAACTTTGTTAGGAATTATGTGATCCTTACTAGCTGGAAGTAAGGGAGATGGGGCATGAAGTTATTTCTCGGAGTTGGAGACATACCCACTTTAGCTTAGTTCTGGGCATCTTTGAAATACCTATACAAACTTTTTCCTACATAGTAACATGCAACTTTGAATGAGAATGTGCTTACTTACAGCAACGTGCTATATGTTCTGAATGCCCGAATTGGGAATCTGTGTCAAATCTTTCTTAGGAATTATGTGATCCTTACTAGCTGGAAGTAAGGGAGATGGGGCATGAAGTTATTTCTAGGAGATGGAGACATACCAAGTTTAGCTCAGTTCTGGGTATCTTTGAAATACCTATACAAACTTGTTCCTACATAGTAACTTGCAACTTTGAATGAGAATGTGCTTTCTTACAGCAACGTGCTATATGTTCTGAATGCCCGAATTGGGAATCTGTGTCAAAACTTTGTTAGTAATTATGTGATCCTTGCTAGCTGGAAGTAAGGGAGATGGTGCATGAAGTTATTTCTAGGAGTTGGAGACATACCCACTTTAGCTCAGTTCTGGGCATCTTTGAAATACCTATACAAACTTGTTCCCACATAGTAACATGCAACTTTGAATGAGAATGTGCTTACTTACAGCAACGTGCTATATGTTCTGAATGCCCGAATTAGGAATCTGTGTCAAATCTTTCTTAGGAATTATGTGATCCTTACTAGCTGGAAGTAAGGGAGATGGGGCATGAAGTTATTTCTAGGAGTTGGAGACATACCAAGTTTAGCTCAGTTCTGGGCATCTTTGAAATACCTATACAAACTTGTTCCTACATAGTAACTTGCAACTTTGAATGAGAATGTGCTTGCTTACAGCAACGTGCTATATGTTCAGATGGCCCGAATTGGGAATCTGTGTCAAAACTTTGTTAGGAATTATGTGATCCTTACTAGCTGGAAGTAAGGGAGATGGGGCATGAAGTTATTTCTAGGAGTTGGAGACATACCAAGTTTAGCTCAGTTCTGGGCATCTTTGATATAACTATACAAACTTGTTCCTACATAGTAACTTGCAACTTTGAATGAGAATGTGCTTGCTTACAGCAACGTGCTATATGTTCTGAATGCCCGAATTGGGAATCTGTGTCAAAACTTTGTTAGGAATTATGTGATCCTTACTAGCTGGAAGTAAGGGAGATGGGGCATGAAGTTATTTCTAGGAGTTGGAGACATACAACGTTTAACTCAGTTCTGGGCATCTTTGAAATACCTATAGAAACTTCTTGCTACATAGTAACTTGCTACTTGGAATGAGAAAGTGCTTGCTTAAAGCAACATGCTACATGTTCTAAATGCCCGAATTGGGAATCTGTGTCAAAACTTTGTTAGGAATTATGTGATCCTTACTAGCTGGAAGTAAGTGAGATGGGGCATGGAGTTATTTCTAGGAGTTGGAGCCATACAACGTATAGCTCAGTTCTGGGTATCTTTGAAATACCTATACAAACTTGTTCCTACATAGTAACTTGCAACTTTGAATGAGAATGTGCTTACTTACAGCAACGTGCTATATGTTCTGAATGCCCGAATTGGGAATCTGTGTCAAAACTTTGTTAGGAATTTTGTGATCCATACTAGCTGGAAGTAAGGGAGATGGGGCATGAAGTTATTTCTCGGAGTTGGAGACCTACCCACTTTAGCTCAGTTCTGGGCTTCTTTGAAATACCTATACAAACTTGTTCCTACATAGTAACATGCAACTTTGAATGAGAATGTGCTTGCTTACAGCAACGTGCTATATGTTCTGAATGCCCGAATTGGGAATCTGTGTCAAATCTTTCTTAGGAATTATGTGATCCTTACCTGCTGGAAGTAAGGGAGATGGGGCATGAAGTTATTTCTAGGAGATGGAGACATACCAAGTTTAGCTCAGTTCTGGGTATCTTTGAAATACCTATACAAACTTGTTCCTACATAGTAACTTGCAACTTTGAATGAGAATGTGCTTTCTTACAGCAACGTGCTATATGTTCTGAATGCCCGAATTGGGAATCTGTGTCAAATTTTGTTAGTAATTATGTGATCCTTGCTAGCTGGAAGTAAGGGAGATGGGGCATGAAGTTATTTCTAGGAGTTGCAGACATACCAACTTTAGCTCAGTTCTGGGCATCTTTGAAATACCTATACAAACTTGTTCCTACATAGTAACATGCAACTTTGAATGAGAATGTGCTTGCTTACAGCAACGTGCTATATGTTCTGAATGCCCGAATTAGGAATCTGTGTCAAATCTTTCTTAGGATTTATGTGATCCTTACTAGCTGGAAGTAAGGGAGATGGGGCATAAAGTTATTTCTAGGAGTTGGAGACATACCAAGTTTAGCTCAGTTCTGGGCATCTTTGAAATACCTATACAAACTTGTTCCTACATAGTAACTTGCAACTTTGAATGAGAATGTGCTTGCTTACAGCAACGTGCTATATGTTCAGATGGCCCGAATTGGGAATCTGTGTCAAAACTTTGTTAGGAATTATGTGATCCTTACTAGCTGGAAGTAAGGGAGATGGGGCATGAAGTTATTTCTAGGAGTTGGAGACATACCAAGTTTAGCTCAGTTCTGGGCATCTTTGATATACCTATACAAACTTGTTCCTACATAGTAACTTGCAACTTTGAATGAGAATGTGCTTGCTTACATCAACGTGCTACATGTTCTGAATGCCCGAATTGGGAATCTGTGTCAAAACTTTGTTAGGAATTATGTGATCATTACTAGATGGAAGTAAGGGAGATGGGGCATGAAGATATTTCTAGGAGTTGGAGACATACCCACTTTAGCTCAGTTCTGGGCATCTTTGAAATACCTATACAAACTTGTTCCTACATAGTAACTTGCAACTTTGAATGAGAATGTGCTTGCTTACAGCAACGTGCTACATGTTCTGAATGCACTAATTGGGAATCTGTGTCAAAATTTTGTTAGAAGTTATGTGATCCTTACTAGATGGAAGTAAGGGAGATGGGGCATGAAGTTATTTCTAGGAGTTGGAGACATACCAAGTTTAGCTCAGTTCTGGGCATCTCTCAAATACCTATACAAACTTGTTCCTACATCGTAACTTGCAACTTTGATTGAGAATGTGCTTGCTTACAGCAACGTGCTATATGTTCTGAATGCCCGAATTGGGAATCTGTGTCAAAACTTTGTTAGGAATTATGTGATCCTTACTAGCTGGAAGTAAGGGAGATGGGGCATGAAGTTATTTCTAGGAGTTGGAGACATACCAAGTTTAGCTCAGTTCTGGGCATCTTTGAAATACCTATACAAACTTGTTCCTACATAGTAACTTGCAACTTTGAATGAGAATTTGCTTGCTTACAGCAACGTGCTATATGTTCTGAATGCCCGAATTGGGAATCTGTGTCAAAACTTTGTTAGGAATTATGTGATCCTTACTAGCTGGAAGTAAGGGAGATGGGGCATGAAGTTATTTCTAGGAGCTGGAGACATTCCATGTTTAGCTCAGTTCTGGGCATCTTTGAAAGTCCTATACAAACTTGTTCCTACGTAGTAACTTGCAACTTTGAATGAGAATGTACTTGCTTACAGCAACGTGCTACATGTTCTGAATGCCCGAATTGGGAATCTGTGTCAAAACTTTGTCAGGAATTATGCGATCCATTCAGAACATGTGAGTCAATACTTTGTCAGAAATTATGTGATCCTTACTAGCTGGAAGTAAGGGAGATGGGGCATGAAGTTATTTCTAGCAGTTGGAGACATACCAAGTTTAGCTCAGTTCTGGGCATCTTTGAAATACCTATACAAACTTGTTCCTACATAGTAACTTGCAACTTTGAATGAGAATGTACTTGCTTACAGCAACGTGCTACATGTTCTGAATGCCCGAATTGGGAATCTGTGTCAAAACTTTGTTAGGAATTATGTGATCCTTACTAGCTGGAAGTAAGGGTGTTGGGGCATGAAGTTACTTCTAGAGGTTGGACACATACCAAGTTTAGCTCTGATCTGGGCATCTTTGAAATACCTATACAAACTTGTTGCTTCATAGTAACTTGCAACTTTGAATGAGAATGTGCTTGCTTACAGCAACGTGGTATATGTTCTGAAGGCCCGAATTGGGAATCTTTGTGAAAACTTTGTTAGGAATTATGTGATCCTTACTAGCTGGAAGTAAGGGAGATGGGGCATGAAGTTATTTCTAGCAGTTGGAGACATACCAAGTTTAGCTCAGTTCTGGACATCTTTGATATACCTATACAAACTTGTTCCTACATAGAAACTTGCAACTTTGAATGAGAATGTGCTTGCTTACAGCAACGTGCTATATGTTCTGAATGCCCGAATTGGGAATCTGTGTCAAAACATTGTTAGGAATTATGTGATCCTTACTTGCTGGAAGTAAGGGAGATTCGGCATGAAGTTATTTCTAGCAGTTGGAGACAGACAAAGTTTAGTTCAGTTCTGGGCATCTTTGAAATACCTATACAAACTTGTTCCTACATAGTAACTTGAAACATTGAATGATAATGTGCTTGCTTACAGCAACGTGCTACATGTTCTGAATGCCAGAATTTGGAATCTGTGTCAAAACTTTGTTAGGAATTATGTGATCCTTACTAGCTGGAAGTAAGGGAGATGGGGCATGAAGTTATTTCTAGGAGTTGTAGACATACCCACTTTAGCTCAGTTCTGAGCATCTTTGAAATACCTATACAAACTTGTTCCTACATAGTAACATGCAACTTTGAATGAGAATGTGCTTACTTACAGCAACGTGCTATATGTTGTGAATGCCCGAATTGGGAATCTGTGTCAAATCTTTCTTAGGAATTATGTGATCCTTACTAGCTGGAAGTAAGGGAGATGGGGCATGAAGTTATTTCTAGGAGTTGGAGACATACCAAGTTTAGCTCAGTTCTGGGCATCTTTGAAATACCTATACAAACTTGTTCCCACATAGTAACTTGCAACTTTGAATGAGAATGTGTTTGCTTACAGCAACGTGCTATATGTTCTGAATGCCCGAATTGGGAATCTGTGTCAAAACTTTGTTAGGAATTATGTGATCCTTACTAGCTGGAAGTAAGGGAGATGGGGCATGAAGTTATTTCTAGGATTGGAGACATACCAAGTTTAGCTCAGTGCTGGGCATCTTTGAAATACCTATACAAACTTGTTCCTTCATCATAACTTGCAACTTTGAATGAGAATGTGCTTGCTTACAGCAACGTGCTATATGATCTGAATGCCCGAATTGGGAATCTGTGTCAAATCTTTGTTAGGAATTATGTGATCATTACTAGATGGAAGTAAGGGAGATGGGGCATGAAGTTATTTCTAGGAGTTGGAGACATACCCACTTTAGCTCAGTTCTGGGCATCTTTGAAATACCTATACAAACGTGTTCCTACATAGTAACTTGCAACTTTGAATGAGAATGTGCTTGCTTACAGCAACGTGCTATATGTTCTGAATGCCCAAATTGGGAATCTGTGTCAAAACTTTGTTAGGAATTATGTGATCCTTACTAGCTGGAAGTAAGGGTGTTGGGGCATGAAGTTATTTCTAGAGGTTGGACACATACCAAGTTTAGCTCAGTTCTGGGCATCTTTGAAATACCTATACAAACTTGTTCCTTCATAGTAACTTGCAACTTTGAATGAGAATATGCTTGCTTACAGCAACGTGCTATATGATCTGAAGGCCCGAATTGGGAATCTGTGTGAAAACTTTGTTAGGAATTATGTGATCCTTACTAGCTGGAAGTAAGGGAGATGGGGCATGAAGTTATTTCTAGGAGTTGGAGACATACAACGTTTAGCTCAGTTCTGGGCATCTTTGATATACCTATTCAAACTTGTTCCTACATAGTAACTTGCAACTTTGAATGAGAATGTGCTTGCTTACAGCAACGTGCTCTATGTTCTGAATGCCCGAATTTTGAATCTGTGTCAAAACATTGTTAGAAATTATGTGATCCTTACTAGCTGGAAGTAAGGGAGATGGGGCATGAAGTTATTTCTAGGAGTTGGAGACATACCAAGTTTAGCTCAGTTCTGGGCATCTTTGAAATACCTATACAAACTTGTTCCTACGTAGTATCTTGCAACTTTGAATGAGAATGTGCTTGCTTACAACAACGTGCTATATGTTCTGAATACCCGAATTGGGAATCTGTGTCAAATCTTTGTTAGGAATTATGTGATCCTTACTAGCTGGAAGTAAGGGAGATGGGGCATGAAGTTATTTCTAGGAGTTGGAGACATACCAAGTTTAGCTCAGTTCTGGGCATCTTTGAAAGTCCTATACAAACTTGTTCCTACATAGTAACTTGCAACTTTGAATGAGAATGTGCTTGCTTACAGCAACGTGCTATATGTTCTGAATGCCCGAATTGGGAATCTGTGTCAAAACTTTGTTAGTAATTATGTGATCCTTGCTAGCTGGAAGTAAGGGAGATGGGGCATGAAGTTATTTCTAGGAGTTGGAGACATACCCACTTTAGCTCAGTACTTGGCATCTTTGAAATACCTATACAAACTTGTTCCTACATAGTAACATGCAACTTTGAATGAGAATGTGCTTGCTTACAGCAACGTGCTATATGTTCTGAATGCCCGAATTGGGAATCTGTGTCAAATCTTTCTTAGGAATTATGTGATCTCTACTAGCTGAAAGTAAGGGAGATGGGGCATGAAGTTATTTCTAGGAGTTGGAGACATACCAAGTTTAGCTCAGTTCTGGGCATCCTTTAAATACCTATATAAACTTGTTCCTTCATAGTATCTTGCAACTTTGAATCAGAATGTGCTTGCTTACAGCAACGTGCTATATGTTCTGAAGGCCCGAATTGGGAATCTGTGTCAAAACTTTGTTAGGAATTATGTGATCCTTACTAGCTGGAAGTAAGGGAGATGGGGCATGAAGTTATTTCTAGGAGTTTGAAACATACCAAGTTTAGCTCAGTTCTGGGCATCTTTGATATACCTTTACAAACTTGTTCCTACATAGTTACTTGCAACTTTGAATGAGAATGTGCTTGCTTACAGCAACGTGCTATATGTTCTGAATGCCCGAATTGGGAATCTGTGTCAAAACTTTGTTAGGAATTATGTGATCCTTACTAGCTGGAAGTAAGGGAGATGGGGCATGAAGTTATTTCTAGGAGTTGGAGACACACAACGTTTAGTTCAGTTCTGGGCATCTTTGAAATACCTATACAAACTTGTTCCTACATAGTAACTTGCAACTTTGAATGAGAATGTGCTTGCTTACAGCAACGTGCTACATGTTCTGAATGCCCTAATTGGGAATCTGTGTCAAAATTTTGTTAGAAATTATGTGATCCTTACTAGATGGAAGTAAGGGAGATGGGGCATGAAGTTATTTCTAGGAGTTGGAGACATACCAAGTTTAGCTCAGTTCTGGGCATCTTTGAAATACCTATACAAACTTGTTCCTACATAGTAACTTGCAACTTTAATTGAGAATGTGCTTGCTTACAGCAACGTGCTATATGTTCTGAATGCCCGAATTGGGAATCTGTGTCAAAACTTTGTTAGGAATTATGTGATCCTTACTAGCTGGAAGTAAGTGTGTTGGGGCATGAAGATATTTCTAGAGGTTGGACACATACCAAGTTTAGCTCAGTTCTGGGCATCTTTGAAATACCTATACAAACTTGTTCCTTCATAGTAACTTGAAACTTTGAATGAGAATGTGCTTGCTTACAGCAACGTGCTACATGTTCTGAATGCCCGAATTGGGAATCTGTGTCAAAACTTTGTTAGGAATTATGGGATCCTTACTAGCTGGAAGTAAGGGAGATGGGGCATGAAGTTATTTCTAGGAGTTGGAGACAGACAAAGTTTAGTTCAGTTCTGGGCATCTTTGAAATACCTATACAAACTTGTTCCTACATAGTAACTTGAAACATTGAATGATAATGTGCTTGCTTACAGCAACGTGCTACATGTTCTGAATGCCCGAATTGGGAATCTGTGTCAAAACTTTGTTAGGAGTTATGTGATCCTTACTAGCTGGAAGTAAGGGAGATGGGGCATGAAGTTATTTCTAGGAGTTGTAGACATACCCACTTTAGCTCAGTTCTGGGCATCTTTGAAATACCTATACAAACTTGTTCCTACATAGTAACATGCAACTTTTAATGAGAATGTGCTTACATACAGCAACGTGCTATATGTTCTGAATGCCCGAATTGGGAATCTGTGTCAAATCTTTCTTAGGAATTATGTGATCCTTACTAGCTGGAAGTAAGGGAGATGGGGCATGAAGTTAATTCTAGGAGTTGGAGACATACCAAGTTTAGCTCAGTTCTGGGCATCTTTGAAATACCTATACAAACTTGTTCCTACATAGTAACTTGCAACTTTGAATGAGAATGTACTTGCTTGCAGCAACGTGCTATATGTTCTGAATGCCCGAATTGGGAATCTGTGTCAAAACTTTGTTAGGAATTATGTGATCCTTACTAGCTGGAAGTAAGGGAGATGGGGCATGAAGTTATTTCTAGGAGTTGGAGACATAGCCACTTTAGCTCAGTTCTGGCCATCTTTGAAATACCTATACAAACTTGTTCCTACATAGTAACATGCAACTTTGAATGAGAATGTGCTTACTTACAGCAACGTGCTATATGTTCTGAATGCCCGAATTGGGAATCTGTGTCAAATCTTTCTTAGGAATTATGTGATCCTTACTAGCTGGAAGTAAGGGAGATGGGGCATGAAGTTATTTCTAGGAGTTGGAGACATACCAAGTTTAGCTCAGTTCTGGGCATCTTTGAAATACCTATACAAACTTGTTCCCACATAGTAACTTGCAACTTTGAATGAGAATGTGCTTGCTTACAGCAACGTGCTATATGTTCTGAATGCCCGAATTGGGAATCTGTGTCAAAACTTTGTTAGGAATTATGTGATCCTTACTAGCTGGAATTAAGGGAGATGGGGCATGAAGTTGTTTCTAGGATTGGAGACATACCAAGTTTAGCTCAGTTCTGGGCATCTTTGAAATACCTATAAAAACTTGTTCCTTCATCATAACTTGCAACTTTAAATGAGAATGTTCTTGCTTACAGCAACGTGCTATATGTTCTGAATGCCCGAATTGGGAATCTGTGTCAAAACTTTGTTAGGAATTATGTGATCATTACTAGATGGAAGTAAGGGAGATGGGGCATGAAGTTATTTCTAGGAGTTGGAGACATACCCACTTTAGCTCAGTTCTGGGCATCTTTGAAATACCTATACAAACTTGTTCCTACATAGTAACTTGCAACTTTTGAATGAGAATGTGCTTGCTTACAGCAACGTGCTATATGTTCTGAATGCCCGAATTGGGAATCTGTGTCAAAACTTTGTTAGGAATTATGTGATCCTTACTAGCTGGAAGTAAGGGTGTTGGGGCATGAAGTTATTTCTAGAGGTTGGACACATACCAAGTTTAGCTCAGTTCTGGGCATCTTTGAAATACCTATACAAACTTGTTCCTTCATAGTAACTTGCAACTTTGAATGAGAATGTGCTTGCTTACAGCAACGTGCTATATGATCTGAAGGCCCGAATTTGGAATCTGTGTGAAAACTTTGTTAGGAATTATGTGATCCTTACTAGCTGGAAGTAAGGGAGATGGGGCATGGTGTTATTTCTAGGTGTTGGAGACATACAACGTTTAGCTCAGTTCTGGGCATCTTTGATATACC
This sequence comes from Diceros bicornis minor, assembly GCF_020826845.1. Taxonomy (NCBI): domain Eukaryota; kingdom Metazoa; phylum Chordata; class Mammalia; order Perissodactyla; family Rhinocerotidae; genus Diceros; species Diceros bicornis. Next base: position 213,578 of record NW_026691170.1, on the reverse strand, counting down.
TATACAAACTTGTTCCTACATAGAAACTTGCAACTTTGAATGAGAATGTGCTTGCTTACAGCAACGTGCTCTATGTTCTGAATGCCCGAATTTTGAATCTGTGTCAAAACATTGTTAGAAATTATGTGATCCTTACTAGCTGCAAGTAAGGGAGATGGGGCATGAAGTTATTTCTAGGAGTTGGAGACATACCAAGTTTAGCTCAGTTCTGGGCATCTTTGAAATACCTATACAAACTTGTTCCTACGTAGTATCTTGCAACTTTGAATGAGAATGTGCTTGCTTACAACAACGTGCTATATGATCTGAATGCCCGAATTGGGAATCTGTGTCAAATCTTTGTTAGGAATTATGTGATCCTTACTAGCTGGAAGTAAGGGAGATGGGGCATGAAGTTATTTCTAGGAGTTGGAGACATACCAAGTTTAGCTCAGTTCTGGGCATCTTTGAAAGTCCTATACAAACTTGTTCCTACGTAGTAACTTGCAACTTTGAATGAGAATGTGCTTGCTTACAGCAACGTGCTATATGTTCTAAATGCCCGAATTGGGAATCTGTGTCAAAACTTTGTTAGTAATTATGTGATCCTTGCTAGCTGGAAGTAAGGGAGATGGGGCATGAAGTTATTTCTAGGAGTTGGAGACATACCCACTTTAGCTCAGTACTGGGCATCGTTGAAATACCTATACAAACTTGTTCCTACATAGTAACATGCAACTTTGAATGAGAATGTGCTTGCTTACAGCAACGTGCTATATGTTCTGAATGCCCGAATTGGGAATCTGTGTCAAATCTTTCTTAGGAATTATGTGATCCATACTAGCTGAAAGTAAGGGAGATGGGGCATGAAGTTATTTCTAGGAGATGGAGACATACCAAGTTTAGCTCAGTACTGGGCATCTTTGAAATACCTATACAAACTTGTTCCTACATAGTAACTTGCAACTTTGAATGAGAATGTACTTGCTTGCAACAACGTGCTATATATTCTGAATGCCCGAATTGGGAATCTGTGTCAAAACTTTGTTAGGAATTATGTGATCCTTACTAGCTGGAAGTAAGGGAGATGGGGCATGAAGTTATTTCTAGGAGTTGGAGACATAGCCACTTTAGCTCAGTTCTGGCCATCTTTGAAAGTCCTATACAAACTTGTTCCTACATAGTAACATGCAACTTTGAATAAGAATGTGCTTACTTACAGCAACGTGCTATATGTTCTGAATGCCCGAATTGGGAATCTGTGTCAAATCTTTCTTAGGAATTATTTGATCCTTACTAGCTGGAAGTAAGGGAGATGGGGCATGAAGTTATTTCTAGGAGTTTGAGACATACCAAGTTTAGCTCAGTTCTGGGCATCTTTGAAATACCTATACAAACTTGTTCCCACATAGTAACTTGCAACTTTGAATGAGAATGTGCTTGCTTACAGCAACGTGCTATATGTTCTGAATGGCCGAATTGGGAATCTGTGTCAAAACTTTCTTAGGAATTATGTAATCCTTACTAGCTGGAAGTAAGGGAGATGGGGCATGAAGTTATTTCTAGGATTGGAGACATATCAAGTTTAGCTCAGTTCTGGGCATCTTTGAAATACCTATACAAACTTGTTCCTTCATCATAACTTGCAACTTTGAATGAGAATGTGCTTGCTTACAGCAACGTGCTATATGTTCTGAATGCCCGAATTGGGAATCTGTGTCAAAACTTTGTTAGGAATTATGTGATCATTACTAGATGGAAGTAAGGGAGATGGGGCATGAAGTTATTTCTAGGAGTTGGAGACATACAACGTTTAGCTCAGTTCTGGGCATCTTTGATATACCTATTCAAACTTGTTCCTACATAGTAACTTGCAACTTTGAATGAGAATGTGCTTGCTTACAGCAACGTGCTCTATGTTCTGAATGCCCGAATTTTGAATCTGTGTCAAAACATTGTTAGAAATTATGTGATCCTTACTAGCTGGAAGTAAGGGAGATGGGGCATGAAGTTATTTCTAGGAGTTGGAGACATACCAAGTTTAGCTCAGTTCTGGGCATCTTTGAAATACCTATACAAACTTGTTCCTACGTAGTATCTTGCAACTTTGAATGAGAATGTGCTTGCTTACAACAACGTGCTATATGTTCTGAATACCCGAATTGGGAATCTGTGTCAAATCTTTGTTAGGAATTATGTGATCCTTACTAGCTGGAAGTAAGGGAGATGGGGCATGAAGTTATTTCTAGGAGTTGGAGACATACCAAGTTTAGCTCAGTTCTGGGCATCTTTGAAAGTCCTATACAAACTTGTTCCTACATAGTAACTTGCAACTTTGAATGAGAATGTGCTTGCTTACAGCAACGTGCTATATGTTCTGAATGCCCGAATTGGGAATCTGTGTCAAAACTTTGTTAGTAATTATGTGATCCTTGCTAGCTGGAAGTAAGGGAGATGGGGCATGAAGTTATTTCTAGGAGTTGGAGACATACCCACTTTAGCTCAGTACTTGGCATCTTTGAAATACCTATACAAACTTGTTCCTACATAGTAACATGCAACTTTGAATGAGAATGTGCTTGCTTACAGCAACGTGCTATATGTTCTGAATGCCCGAATTGGGAATCTGTGTCAAATCTTTCTTAGGAATTATGTGATCTCTACTAGCTGAAAGTAAGGGAGATGGGGCATGAAGTTATTTCTAGGAGTTGGAGACATACCAAGTTTAGCTCAGTTCTGGGCATCCTTTAAATACCTATATAAACTTGTTCCTTCATAGTATCTTGCAACTTTGAATCAGAATGTGCTTGCTTACAGCAACGTGCTATATGTTCTGAAGGCCCGAATTGGGAATCTGTGTCAAAACTTTGTTAGGAATTATGTGATCCTTACTAGCTGGAAGTAAGGGAGATGGGGCATGAAGTTATTTCTAGGAGTTTGAAACATACCAAGTTTAGCTCAGTTCTGGGCATCTTTGATATACCTTTACAAACTTGTTCCTACATAGTTACTTGCAACTTTGAATGAGAATGTGCTTGCTTACAGCAACGTGCTATATGTTCTGAATGCCCGAATTGGGAATCTGTGTCAAAACTTTGTTAGGAATTATGTGATCCTTACTAGCTGGAAGTAAGGGAGATGGGGCATGAAGTTATTTCTAGGAGTTGGAGACACACAACGTTTAGTTCAGTTCTGGGCATCTTTGAAATACCTATACAAACTTGTTCCTACATAGTAACTTGCAACTTTGAATGAGAATGTGCTTGCTTACAGCAACGTGCTACATGTTCTGAATGCCCTAATTGGGAATCTGTGTCAAAATTTTGTTAGAAATTATGTGATCCTTACTAGATGGAAGTAAGGGAGATGGGGCATGAAGTTATTTCTAGGAGTTGGAGACATACCAAGTTTAGCTCAGTTCTGGGCATCTTTGAAATACCTATACAAACTTGTTCCTACATAGTAACTTGCAACTTTAATTGAGAATGTGCTTGCTTACAGCAACGTGCTATATGTTCTGAATGCCCGAATTGGGAATCTGTGTCAAAACTTTGTTAGGAATTATGTGATCCTTACTAGCTGGAAGTAAGTGTGTTGGGGCATGAAGATATTTCTAGAGGTTGGACACATACCAAGTTTAGCTCAGTTCTGGGCATCTTTGAAATACCTATACAAACTTGTTCCTTCATAGTAACTTGAAACTTTGAATGAGAATGTGCTTGCTTACAGCAACGTGCTACATGTTCTGAATGCCCGAATTGGGAATCTGTGTCAAAACTTTGTTAGGAATTATGGGATCCTTACTAGCTGGAAGTAAGGGAGATGGGGCATGAAGTTATTTCTAGGAGTTGGAGACAGACAAAGTTTAGTTCAGTTCTGGGCATCTTTGAAATACCTATACAAACTTGTTCCTACATAGTAACTTGAAACATTGAATGATAATGTGCTTGCTTACAGCAACGTGCTACATGTTCTGAATGCCCGAATTGGGAATCTGTGTCAAAACTTTGTTAGGAGTTATGTGATCCTTACTAGCTGGAAGTAAGGGAGATGGGGCATGAAGTTATTTCTAGGAGTTGTAGACATACCCACTTTAGCTCAGTTCTGGGCATCTTTGAAATACCTATACAAACTTGTTCCTACATAGTAACATGCAACTTTTAATGAGAATGTGCTTACATACAGCAACGTGCTATATGTTCTGAATGCCCGAATTGGGAATCTGTGTCAAATCTTTCTTAGGAATTATGTGATCCTTACTAGCTGGAAGTAAGGGAGATGGGGCATGAAGTTAATTCTAGGAGTTGGACACATACCAAGTTTAGCTCAGTTCTGGGCATCTTTGAAATACCTATACAAACTTGTTCCTACATAGTAACTTGCAACTTTGAATGAGAATGTACTTGCTTGCAGCAACGTGCTATATGTTCTGAATGCCCGAATTGGGAATCTGTGTCAAAACTTTGTTAGGAATTATGTGATCCTTACTAGCTGGAAGTAAGGGAGATGGGGCATGAAGTTATTTCTAGGAGTTGGAGACATAGCCACTTTAGCTCAGTTCTGGCCATCTTTGAAATACCTATACAAACTTGTTCCTACATAGTAACATGCAACTTTGAATGAGAATGTGCTTACTTACAGCAACGTGCTATATGTTCTGAATGCCCGAATTGGGAATCTGTGTCAAATCTTTCTTAGGAATTATGTGATCCTTACTAGCTGGAAGTAAGGGAGATGGGGCATGAAGTTATTTCTAGGAGTTGGAGACATACCAAGTTTAGCTCAGTTCTGGGCATCTTTGAAATACCTATACAAACTTGTTCCCACATAGTAACTTGCAACTTTGAATGAGAATGTGCTTGCTTACAGCAACGTGCTATATGTTCTGAATGCCCGAATTGGGAATCTGTGTCAAAACTTTGTTAGGAATTATGTGATCCTTACTAGCTGGAATTAAGGGAGATGGGGCATGAAGTTGTTTCTAGGATTGGAGACATACCAAGTTTAGCTCAGTTCTGGGCATCTTTGAAATACCTATAAAAACTTGTTCCTTCATCATAACTTGCAACTTTAAATGAGAATGTTCTTGCTTACAACAACGTGCTATATGTTCTGAATGCCCGAATTGGGAATCTGTGTCAAAACTTTGTTAGGAATTATGTGATCATTACTAGATGGAAGTAAGGGAGATGGGGCATGAAGTTATTTCTAGGAGTTGGAGACATACCCACTTTAGCTCAGTTCTGGGCATCTTTGAAATACCTATACAAACTTGTTCCTACATAGTAACTTGCAACTTTTGAATGAGAATGTGCTTGCTTACAGCAACGTGCTATATGTTCTGAATGCCCGAATTGGGAATCTGTGTCAAAACTTTGTTAGGAATTATGTGATCCTTACTAGCTGGAAGTAAGGGTGTTGGGGCATGAAGTTATTTCTAGAGGTTGGACACATACCAAGTTTAGCTCAGTTCTGGGCATCTTTGAAATACCTATACAAACTTGTTCCTTCATAGTAACTTGCAACTTTGAATGAGAATGTGCTTGCTTACAGCAACGTGCTATATGATCTGAAGGCCCGAATTTGGAATCTGTGTGAAAACTTTGTTAGGAATTATGTGATCCTTACTAGCTGGAAGTAAGGGAGATGGGGCATGGTGTTATTTCTAGGTGTTGGAGACATACAACGTTTAGCTCAGTTCTGGGCATCTTTGATATACCTATACAAACTTGTTCCTACATAGAAACTTGCAACTTTGAATGAGAATGTGCTTGCTTACAGCAACGTGCTCTATGTTCTGAATGCCCGAATTTTGAATCTGTGTCAAAACATTGTTAGAAATTATGTGATCCTTACTAGCTGGAAGTAAGGGAGATGGGGCATGAAGTTATTTCTAGGAGTTGGAGACATACCAAGTTTAGCTCAGTTCTGGGCATCTTTGAAATACCTATACAAACTTGTTCCTACGTAGTATCTTGCAACTTTGAATGAGAATGTGCTTGCTTACAACAACGTGCTATATGATCTGAATGCCCGAATTGGGAATCTGTGTCAAATCTTTGTTAGGAATTATGTGATCCTTACTAGCTGGAAGTAAGGGAGATGGGGCATGAAGTTATTTCTAGGAGTTGGAGACATACCAAGTTTAGCTCAGTTCTGGGCATCTTTGAAAGTCCTATACAAACTTGTTCCTACGTAGTAACTTGCAACTTTGAATGAGAATGTGCTTGCTTACAGCAACGTGCTATATGTTCTAAATGCCCGAATTGGGAATCTGTGTCAAAACTTTGTTAGTAATTATGTGATCCTTGCTAGCTGGAAGTAAGGGAGATGGGGCATGAAGTTATTTCTAGGAGTTGGAGACATACCCACTTTAGCTCAGTACTGGGCATCGTTGAAATACCTATACAAACTTGTTCCTACATAGTAACATGCAACTTTGAATGAGAATGTGCTTGCTTACAGCAACGTGCTATATGTTCTGAATGCCCGAATTGGGAATCTGTGTCAAATCTTTCTTAGGAATTATGTGATCCATACTAGCTGAAAGTAAGGGAGATGGGGCATGAAGTTATTTCTAGGAGATGGAGACATACCAAGTTTAGCTCAGTACTGGGCATCTTTGAAATACCTATACAAACTTGTTCCTACATAGTAACTTGCAACTTTGAATGAGAATGTACTTGCTTGCAACAACGTGCTATATATTCTGAATGCCCGAATTGGGAATCTGTGTCAAAACTTTGTTAGGAATTATGTGATCCTTACTAGCTGGAAGTAAGGGAGATGGGGCATGAAGTTATTTCTAGGAGTTGGAGACATAGCCACTTTAGCTGAGTTCTGGCCATCTTTGAAAGTCCTATACAAACTTGTTCCTACATAGTAACATGCAACTTTGAATAAGAATGTGCTTACTTACAGCAACGTGCTATATGTTCTGAATGCCCGAATTGGGAATCTGTGTCAAATCTTTCTTAGGAATTATTTGATCCTTACTAGCTGGAAGTAAGGGAGATGGGGCATGAAGTTATTTCTAGGAGTTTGAGACATACCAAGTTTAGCTCAGTTCTGGGCATCTTTGAAATACCTATACAAACTTGTTCCCACATAGTAACTTGCAACTTTGAATGAGAATGTGCTTGCTTACAGCAACGTGCTATATGTTCTGAATGGCCGAATTGGGAATCTGTGTCAAAACTTTCTTAGGAATTATGTAATCCTTACTAGCTGGAAGTAAGGGAGATGGGGCATGAAGTTATTTCTAGGATTGGAGACATATCAAGTTTAGCTCAGTTCTGGGCATCTTTGAAATACCTATACAAACTTGTTCCTTCATCATAACTTGCAACTTTGAATGAGAATGTGCTTGCTTACAGCAACGTGCTATATGTTCTTAATGCCCGAATTGGGAATCTGTGTCAAAACTTTGTTAGGAATTATGTGATCATTACTAGATGGAAGTAAGGGAGATGGGGCATGAAGTTATTTCTAGGAGTTGGAGACATACCCACTTTAGCTCAGTTCTGGGCATCTTTGAAATACCTATACAAACTTGTTCCTACATAGTAACTTGCATCTTTGAATGAGAATGTGCTTGCTTACAGCAACGTGCTATATGTTCTGAATGCCCGAATTGGGAATCTGTGTCAAATCTTTGTTAGGAATTATGTGATCCTTACTAGCTGGAAGTAAGGGTGTTGGGGCATGAAGTTATTTCTAGAGGTTGGACACATACCAAGTTTAGCTCAGTTCTGGGCATCTTTGAAATACCTATACAAACTTGTTCCTTCATAGTAACTTGCAACTTTGAATGAGAATGTGCTTGCTTACAGCAACGTGCTATATGTTCTGAAGGCCCGAATTGGGAATCTGTGTGATAACTTTGTTAGGAATTATGTGATCCTTACTAGCTGGAAGTAAGGGAGATGGGGCATGAAGTTATTTCTAGGAGTTGGAGACATACAACGTTTAGCTCAGTTCTGGGCATCTTTGATATACCTATACAAACTTGTTCCTACATAGTAACTTGCAACTTTGAATGAGAATGTGCTTGCTTACAGCAACGTGCTCTATGTTCTGAATGCCCGAATTTTGAATCTGTGTCAAAACTTTGTTAGGAATTATGTGATCCTTACTAGCTGGAAGTAAGGGAGATGGGGCATGAAGTTATTTCTAGGAGTTGGAGACATACCAAGTGTAGCTCAGTTCTGGGCATCTTTGAAATACCTATACAAACTTGTTCCTACATAGTAACTTGCAACTTTGAATGAGAATGTGCTTGCTTACAACAACGTGCTATATGTTCTGAATGCCCGAATTTGGAATCTGTGTCAAATCTTTGTTAGGAATTATGTGATCCTTACTAGCTGGAAGCAAGGGAGATGGGGCATGAAGTTATTTCTAGGAGTTGGAGACATACAACGATTAGCTTACTTCTGGGCATCTTTGAAATACCTATACAAACTTGTTCCTACATAGTAACTTGCAACTTTGAATGAGAATGTGCTTGCTTACAACAACGTGCTATATGTTCTGAATGCCCGAATTGGGAATCTGTGTCAAATCTTTGTTAGGAATTATGTGATCCTTACTAGCTGGAAGTAAGGGAGATGGGGCATGAAGTTATTTCTAGGAGTTGGAGACATACAACGATTAGCTTACTTCTGGGCATCTTTGAAATACCTATACAAACTTGTTCCTACATAGTAACTTGCAACTTTGAATGAGAATGTGCTTGCTTACAGCAACGTGCTATATGTTCTGAATGCCCGAATTGGGAATCTGTGTCAAATCTTTCTTAGGAATTATTTGATCCTTACTAGCTGGAAGTAAGGGAGATGGGGCATGAAGTTATTTCTAGGAGTTTGAGACATACCAAGTTTAGCTCAGTTCTGGGCATCTTTGAAATACCTATACAAACTTGTTCCCACATAGTAACTTGCAACTTTGAATGAGAATGTGCTTGCTTACAGCAACGTGCTATATGTTCTGAATGGCCGAATTGGGAATCTGTGTCAAAACTTTCTTAGGAATTATGTAATCCTTACTAGCTGGAAGTAAGGGAGATGGGGCATGAAGTTATTTCTAGGATTGGAGACATATCAAGTTTAGCTCAGTTCTGGGCATCTTTGAAATACCTATACAAACTTGTTCCTTCATCATAACTTGCAACTTTGAATGAGAATGTGCTTGCTTACAGCAACGTGCTATATGTTCTGAATGCCCGAATTGGGAATCTGTGTCAAAACTTTGTTAGGAATTATGTGATCATTACTAGATGGAAGTAAGGGAGATGGGGCATGAAGTTATTTCTAGGAGTTGGAGACATACCCACTTTAGCTCAGTTCTGGGCATCTTTGAAATACCTATACAAACTTGTTCCTACATAGTAACTTGCATCTTTGAATGAGAATGTGCTTGCTTACAGCAACGTGCTATATGTTCTGAATGCCCGAATTGGGAATCTGTGTCAAATCTTTGTTAGGAATTATGTGATCCTTACTAGCTGGAAGTAAGGGTGTTGGGGCATGAAGTTATTTCTAGAGGTTGGACACATACCAAGTTTAGCTCAGTTCTGGGCATCTTTGAAATACCTATACAAACTTGTTCCTTCATAGTAACTTGCAACTTTGAATGAGAATGTGCTTGCTTACAGCAACGTGCTATATGTTCTGAAGGCCCGAATTGGGAATCTGTGTGATAACTTTGTTGGGAATTATGTGATCCTTACTAGCTGGAAGTAAGGGAGATGGGGCATGAAGTTATTTCTAGGAGTTGGAGACATACAACGTTTAGCTCAGTTCTGGGCATCTTTGATATACCTATACAAACTTGTTCCTACATAGTAACTTGCAACTTTGAATGAGAATGTGCTTGCTTACAGCAACGTGCTCTATGTTCTGAATGCCCGAAATTTGAATCTGTGTCAAAACATTGTTAGAAATTATGTGATCCTTACTAGCTGGAAGTAAGGGAGATGGGGCATGAAGATATTTCTAGGAGTTGGAGACATACCAAGTTTAGCTCAGTTCTGGGCATCTTTGAAATACCTATACAAACTTGTTCCTACATAGTAACTTGCAACTTTGAATGAGATTGTGCTTGCTTACAGCAACGTGCTATATTTTCTGAATGCCCGAATTGGGAATCTGTGTCAAATCTTTCTTAGGAATTATGTGATCCTTACTAGCTGGAAGTAAGGGAGATGGGGCATGAAGTTATTTCTAGGAGTTGGAGACATACCAAGTTTAGCTCAGTTCTGGGCATCTTTGAAATACCTATACAAACTTGTTCCTACATAGTAACTTCCAACTATGAATGAGATTGTGCTTGCTTACAGCAACGTGCTATATGTTCTGAATGCCCGAATTGGGAATCTGTGTCAAATCTTTGTTAGGAATTATGTGATCCTTACTAGCTGGAAGTAAGGGAGATGGGGCATGAAGTTATTTCTAGGAGTTGGAGACATACCAAGTTTAGCTCAGTTCTGAGTATCTTTGAAATACCTATACAAACTTGTTCCTACATAGTAACTTGCAACTTTGAATGAGAATGTGCTTGCTTACAGCAACGTGCTATATGTTCTGAATGCCCGAATTCGGAATCTGTGTCAAAACGTTGTTAGGAATTATGTGATCCTTACTAGCTGGAAGTAAGGGAGATGGGGAATGAAGTTATTTCTCGGAGTTGGAGACATACCAAGTTTAGCTCAGTTCTGGGCATCTTTGAAATACCTATACAAACTTGTTCCTACATCGTAACTTGCAACTTTGAATGAGAATGTGCTTGCTTACAGCAACGTGCTATATGTTCTGAAGGCCCGAATTGGGAATCTGTGTCAAAACTTTGTTAGGAATTATGTGATCCTTACTAGCTGGAAGTAAGGGAGATGGGGGATGAAGTTATTTCTAGGAGTTGGAGACATACTACGTTTAGCTCAGTTCTGGGCATCATTGATATACCTATATAAACTTGTTCCTACATAGTAACTTGCAACTTTGAATGAGAATGTGATTGCTTACAGCAACGTGCTCTATGTTCTGAATGCCCGAATTTTGAATCTGTGTCAAAACTTTGTTAGGAATTATGTGATCCTTACTAGCTGGAAGTAAGGGAGATGGGGCATGAAGTTATTTCTAGGAGTTGGAGACATACCAAGTGTAGCTCAGTTCTGGGCATCTTTGAAATACCTATACAAACTTGTTCCTACATAGTAACTTGCAACTTTGAATGAGAATGTGCTTGCTTACAACAACGTGCTATATGTTCTGAATGCCCGAATTTGGAATCTGTGTCAAATCTTTGTTAGGAATTATGTGATCCTTACTAGCTGGAAGCAAGGGAGATGGGGCATGAAGTTATTTCTAGGAGTTGGAGACATACAACGATTAGCTTACTTCTGGGCATCTTTGAAATACCTATACAAACTTGTTCCTACATAGTAACTTGCAACTTTGAATGAGAATGTGCTTGCTTACAACAACGTGCTATATGTTCTGAATGCCCGAATTGGGAATCTGTGTCAAATCTTTGTTAGGAATTATGTGATCCTTACTAGCTGGAAGTAAGGGAGATGGGGCATGAAGTTATTTCTAGGAGTTGGAGACATACAACGATTAGCTTACTTCTGGGCATCTTTGAAATACCTATACAAACTTGTTCCTACATAGTAACTTGCAACTTTGAATGAGAATGTGCTTGCTTACAGCAACGTGCTATATGTTCTGAATGCCCGAATTGGGAATCTGTGTCAAAACTTTGTTAGGAATTATGTGATCCTTAATACCTGGAAGTAAGGGAGATGGGGCATGAAGTTATTTCTGGAGTTGGAGACATTCCCACTTTAGCTAAGTTCTGGGCATCTTTGAAATACCTATACAAACTTGTTCCTACATAGTAACTTGCAACTTTGAATGAGAATGTGCTTGCTTACAGCAACGTGCTATATGTTCTGAATGCCCGAATTGGGAATCTGTGTCAAAACTTTGTTAGGAATTATGTGATCCTTACTAGCTGTAAGTAAGGGAGTTGGGGCATGAAATTATTTCTAGGAGTTGGAGACATACCAAGTTTAGCTCAGTTCTGGGCATCTTTGAAAGTCCTATACAAAATTGTTCCTACATAGTAACTTGCAACTTTGAATGAGAATGTGCTTGCTTACAGCAACGTGCTATATGTTCTGAATGCCCGAATTGGGAATCTGTGTCAAAACTTTGTTAGGTATTATGTGATCCTTACTAGCTGGAAGTAAGGGAGATGGGGCATGAAGTTATTTCTAGGAGTTGGAGACATACAACGTTTAGCTCAGTTCTGGGCATCTTTGAAATACCTATACAAACTTGTTCCTACAAAGTAACTTGCAACATTGAATGAGAATGTGCTTGCTTACAGCAACGTGCTATATGTTCTGAATGCCCAAATTGGGAATCTGTGTCAAAACTTTCTTAGAAATTATGTGATCCTTACTAGATGGAAGTAAGGGAGGTGGGGCATGAAGTTATGTCTAGGAGTTGGAGACATACCCACTTTGGCTCAGTTCTGGGCATCTTTGAAATACCTATACAAACTTGTTCCTACATAGTAACTTGCAACATTGAATGAGAATGTGCTTGCTTACAGCAACGTGCTATATGTTCTGAATGCCCGAATTGGGAATCTGTGTCAAATCTTTGTTAGGAATTATGTGATCCTTACTAGCTGGAAGTAAGGGAGATGGGGCATGGAGTTATTTCTAGGAGTTGGAGCCATAGAACGTATAGCTCAGTTCTGGGCATCTTTGAAATACCTATACAAACTTATTCCTACATAGTAACTTGCAACTTTGAATGAGAATGTGCTTGCTTACAGCAACGTGCTATATGTTCTGAATGCCCGAATTGGGAATCTGTGTCAAAACTTTGTTAGGAATTATGGGATCCTTACTAGCTGGAAGTAAGGGAGATGGGGCATGAAGTTATTTCTAGGAGTTGGAGACATACCAAGTTTAGCTCTGTTCTGGGCATCTTTGAAATACCTATACAAACTTGTTCCTACATAGTAACTTGCAACTTTGAATGAGAATGTGCTTGCTTTCAGCAACGTGCTATATGTTCTGAATGCCCGAATTGGGAATCTGAGTCATAACTTTGTTAGCAATTTTGTGATCCTTACTAGCTGGAAGTAAGGGAGATGTGGCATGAAGTTATTTCTAGGAGTTGGAGACATACCCACTTTAGCTCAGTTCTGGGGATCTTTGAAATACTTATACAAACTTGTTCCTACATAGTAACTTGCAACTTTGAATGAGAATGTGCTTGCTTACAGCAACGTGCTATATGTTCTGAATGCCCGAATTGGGAATCTGTGTCAAATCTTTGTTAGGAATTATGTGATCCTTACTAGCTGGAAGTAAGGGAGATGGGGCATGAAGTTATTTCTAGGAGTTGGAGACATACCAAGTTTAGCTCAGTTCTGGGCATCTTTGAAATACCTATACAAACTTGTTCCTACATAGTAACATGCAACTTTGAATGAGAATGTGCTTGCTTACAGCAACTTGCTACATGTTCTTAATGCCCGAATTGGGAATCTGTGTCAAAACTGTGTTCGGAATTATGTGATAATTACTAGCTGGAAATAAGGGAGATGGGGCATGAAGTTATTTCTAGAGGTTGGACTCATACCAAGTTTAGCTCAGTTCTGGGCATCTTTGAAATACCTATACAAACTTGTTCCTTCATAGTAACTTGCAACTTTGAATGAGAATGTGCTTGCTTACAGCAACGTGCTATATCTTCTGAATGCCCGAATTGGGAATCTGTGTCAAAACTTTGTTAGGAATTATGTGATCCTTACTAGCTGGAAGTAAGGGAGATGGGGCATGAAGTTATTTCTAGGAGTTGGAGACATACCAAGTTTAGCTCAGTTCTGGGCATCTTTGAAATACCTATACAAACTTGTTCCTACATAGTAACTTGCAACTTTGAATGAGAATGTGCTTGCTTACAGCAACGTGCTATATGTTGTGAATGCCCGAATTCGGAATCTGTGTCAAATCTTTGTTAGGAATTATGTGATCCTTACTAGCTGGAAGTAAGGGAGATGGGGCATGAAGTTATTTCTAGGAGTTGGAGACATACCAAGTTTAGCTCAGTTCTGGGCATCTTTGAAATACCTATACAAACTTGTTCCTACATAGTAACTTGCAACTTTGAATGAGAATGTGCTTGCTTACAACAACGTGCTATATGTTCTGAATGCCCGAATTGGGAATCTGTGTCAAATCTTTGTTAGGAATTATGTGATCCTTACTAGCTGGAAGTAAGGGAGATGGGGCATGAAGTTATTTCTAGGAGTTGGAGACATACAACGATTAGCTTACTTCTGGGCATCTTTGAAATACCTATACAAACTTGTTCCTACATAGTAACTTGCAACTTTGAATGAGAATGTGCTTGCTTACAGCAACGTGCTATATGTTCTGAATGCCCGAATTGGGAATCTGTGTCAAAACTTTGTTAGGAATTATGTGATCCTTAATACCTGGATGTAAGGGAGATGGGGCATGAAGTTATTTCTGGAGTTGGAGACATTCCCACTTTAGCTAAGTTCTGGGCATCTTTGAAATACCTATACAAACTTGTTCCTACATAGTAACTTGCAACTTTGAATGAGAATGTGCTTGCTTACAGCAACGTGCTATATGTTCTGAATGCCCGAATTGGGAATCTGTGTCAAAACTTTGTTAGGAATTATGTGATCCTTACTAGCTGTAAGTAAGGGAGTTGGGGCATGAAATTATTTCTAGGAGTTGGAGACATACCAAGTTTAGCTCAGTTCTGGGCATCTTTGAAAGTCCTATACAAAATTGTTCCTACATAGTAACTTGCAACTTTGAATGAGAATGTGCTTGCTTACAGCAACGTGCTATATGTTCTGAATGCCCGAATTGGGAATCTGTGTCAAAACTTTGTTAGGTATTATGTGATCCTTACTAGCTGGAAGTAAGGGAGATGGGGCATGAAGTTATTTCTAGGAGTTGGAGACATACAACGTTTACCTCAGTTCTGGGCATCTTTGAAATACCTATACAAACTTGTTCCTACAAAGTAACTTGCAACATTGAATGAGAATGTGCTTGCTTACAGCAACGTGCTATATGTTCTGAATGCCCAAATTGGGAATCTGTGTCAAAACTTTCTTAGAAATTATGTGATCCTTACTAGATGGAAGTAAGGGAGGTGGGGCATGAAGTTATTTCTAGGAGTTGGAGACATACCCACTTTGGCTCAGTTCTGGGCATCTTTGAAATACCTATACAAACTTGTTCCTACATAGTAACTTGCAACTTTGAATGAGAATGTGCTTGCTTACAGCAACGTGCTATATGTTCTGAATGCCCGAATTGGGAATCTGTGTCAAATCTTTGTTAGGAATTATGTGATCCTTACTAGCTGGAAGTAAGGGAGATGGGGCATGGAGTTATTTCTAGGAGTTGGAGCCGTAGAACGTATAGCTCAGTTCTGGGCATCTTTGAAATACCTATACAAACTTATTCCTACATAGTAACTTGCAACTTTGAATGAGAATGTGCTTGCTTACAGCAACGTGCTATATGATCTGAATGCCCGAATTGGGAATCTGTGTCAAAACTTTGTTAGGAATTATGGGATCCTTACTAGCTGGAAGTAAGGGAGATGGGGCATGAAGTTATTTCTAGGAGTTGGAGACATACCAAGTTTATCTCAGTTCTGGGCATCTTTGAAATACCTATACAAACTTGTTCCTACATAGTAACTTGCAACTTTGAATGAGAATGTGCTTGCTTTCAGCAACGTGCTATATGTTCTGAATGCCCGAATTGGGAATCTGTGTCATAACTTTGTTAGCAATTTTGTGATCCTTACTAGCTGGAAGTAAGGGAGATGTGGCATGAAGTTATTTCTAGGAGTTGGAGACATACCCACTTTAGCTCAGTTCTGGGGATCTTTGAAATACTTATACAAACTTGTTCCTACATAGTAACTTGCAACTTTGAATGAGAATGTGCTTGCTTACAGCAACGTGCTATATGTTCTGAATGCCCGAATTGGGAATCTGTGTCAAAACTTTGTTAGGAATTATGTGATCCTTACTAGCTGGAAGTAAGGGAGATGGGGCATGAAGTTATTTCTAGGAGTTGGAGACATACCAAGTTTAGCTCAGTTCTGGGCATCTTTGAAATACCTATACAAACTTGTTCCTACATAGTAACATGCAACTTTGAAGGAGAATGTGCTTGCTTACAGCAACTTGCTACATGTTCTTAATGCCCGAATTGGGAATCTGTGTCAAAACTGTGTTCGGAATTATGTGATAATTACTAGCTGGAAATAAGGGAGATGGGGCATGAAGTTATTTCTAGAGGTTGGACTCATACCAAGTTTAGCTCAGTTCTGGGCATCTTTGAAATACCTATACAAACTTGTTCCTTCATAGTAACTTGCAACTTTGAATGAGAATGTGCTTGCTTACAGCAACGTGCTATATCTTCTGAATGCCCGAATTGGGAATCTGTGTCAAAACTTTGTTAGGAATTATGTGATCCTTACTAGCTGGAAGTAAGGGAGATGGGGCATGAAGTTATTTCTAGGAGTTGGAGACATACCAAGTTTAGCTCAGTTCTGGGCATCTTTGAAATACCTATACAAACTTGTTCCTACATAGTAACTTGCAACTTTGAATGAGAATGTGCTTGCTTACAGCAACGTGCTATATGTTGTGAATGCCCGAATTCGGAATCTGTGTCAAATCTTTGTTAGGAATTATGTGATCCTTACTAGCTGGAAGTAAGGGAGATGGGGCATGAAGTTATTTCTAGGAGTTGGAGACATACCAAGTTTAGCTCAGTTCTGGGCATCTTTGAAATACCTATACAAACTTGTTCCTACATAGTAACTTGCAACTTTGAATGAGAATGTGCTTGCTTACAGCAACGTGCTATATGTTCTGAATGCCCAAATTGGGAATCTCTGTCAAAACTTTCTTAGAAATTATGTGATCCTTACTAGATGGAAGTAAGGGAGGTGGGGCATGAAGTTATTTCTAGGAGTTGGAGACATACCCACTTTGGCTCAGTTCTGGGCATCTTTGAAATACCTATACAAACTTGTTCCTACATAGTAACTTGCAACTTTGAATGAGAATGTGCTTGCTTACAGCAACGTGCTATATGTTCTGATTGCCCGAATTGGGAATCTGTGTCAAAACTTTGTAGGAATTATGTGATCCTTACTAGCTGGAAGTAAGGGAGATGGGGCATGAAGTTATTTCTAGGAGTTGGAGACATACCAAGTTTAGCTCAGTTCTGGGCATCTTTGAAATACCTATACAAACTTGTTCCTACATAGTAACTTGCAACTTTGAATGAGAATGTGCTTGCTTACAGCAACTTGCTACATGTTCTTAATGCCCGAATTGGGAATCTGTGTCAAAACTGTGTTCGGAATTATGTGATAATTACTAGCTGGAAATAAGGGAGATGGGGCATGAAGTTATTTCTAGAGGTTGGACACATACCAAGTTTAGCTCAGTTCTGGGCATCTTTGAAATACCTATACAAACTTGTTCCTTCATAGTAACTTGCAACTTTGAATGAGAATGTGCTTGCTTACAGCAACGTGCTATATGTTCTGAATGCCCGAATTGGGAATCTGTGTCAAAACTTTGTTAGGAATTATGTGATCCTTACTAGCTGGAAGTAAGGGAGATGGGGCATGAAGTTATTTCTAGGAGTTGGAGACATACCAAGTTTAGCTCAGTTCTGGGCATCTTTGAAATACCTATACAAACTTGTTCCTACATAGTAACTTGCAACTTTGAATGAGAATGTGCTTGCTTACAGCAACGTGCTATATGTTGTGAATGCCCGAATTCGGAATCTGTGTCAAATCTTTGTTAGGAATTATGTGATCCTTACTAGCTGGAAGTAAGGGAGATGGGGCATGAAGTTATTTCTAGGAGTTGGAGACATACCAAGTTTAGCTCAGTTCTGGGCATCTTTGAAATACCTATACAAACTTGTTCCTACATCGTAACTTGCAACTTTGAATGAGAATGTGCTTGCTTACAGCAACGTGCTATATGTTCTGAATGCCCGAATTGGGAATCTGTGTCAAAACTTTGTTAGGAATTATGTGATCCTTACTAGCTGGAAGTAAGGGAGATGGGGCATGAAGTTATTTCTAGGAGTTGGAGACATACCAAGTTTAGCTCTGTTCTGGGCATCTTTGAAATACCTATACAAACTTGTTCCTTCATAGTAACTTGCAACTTTGAATGAGAATGTGCTTGCTTACAGCAACGTGCTATATCTTCTGAATGCCCGAGTTGGGAATCTGTGTCAAATCTTTGTTAGGAATTATGTGATCCTTACTACCTGGAAGTAAGGGAGATGGGGCATGAAGTTATTTCTAGGAGTTGGAGACATACCAAGTTTAGCTCAGTTCTGGGCATCTTTGAAATACCTATACCAACTTGTTCCTACATAGTAACTTGCAACTTTGAATGAGAATGTGCTTGCTTACAGCAACGTGCTATATGTTCTGAATGCCCGAATTCGGAATCTGTGTCAAATCTTTGTTAGGAATTATGTGATCCTTACTAGCTGGAAGTAAGGGAGATGGGGCATGGAGTTATTTCTAGGAGTTGGAGCCATAGAACGTATAGCTCAGTTCTGGGCATCTTTGAAATACCTATACAAATTTATTCCTACATAGTAACTTGCAACTTTGAATGAGAATGTGCTTGCTTACAGCAACGTGCTATATGTTCTGAATGCCCGAATTGGGAATCTGTGTCAAAACTTTGTTAGGAATTATGGGATCTTTACTAGCTGGAAGTAAGGGAGATGGGGCATGAAGTTATTTCTAGGAGTTGGAGACATACCAAGTTTATCTCAGTTCTGGGCATCTTTGAAATACCTATACAAACTTGTTCCTACATAGTAACTTGCAACTTTGAATGAGAATGTGCTTGTTTTCAGCAACGTGCTATATGTTCTGAATGCCCGAATTGGGAATCTGTGTCATAACTTTGTTAGCAATTTTGTGATCCTTACTAGCTGGATGTAAGGGAGATGGGGCATGAAGTTATTTCTAGGAGTTGGAGACATACCCACTTTAGCTCAGTTCTGGGGATCTTTGAAATACTTATACAAACTTGTTCCTACATTGTAACTTGCAACTTTGAATGAGAATGTGCTTGCTTAAAGCAACGTGCTATATGTTCTGAATGCCCGAATTGGGAATCTGTGTCAAAACTTTGTTACGAATTATGTGATCCTTACTAGCTGGAAGTAAGGGAGATGGGGCATGAAGTTATTTCTAGGAGTTGGAGACATACCAAGTTTAGCTCAGTTCTGGGCATCATTGAAATACCTATACAAACTTGTTCCTACATAGTAACTTGCAACTTTGAATGACAATGTGCTTGCTTACAGCAACGTGCTATATGTTCTGAATGCCCGAATTGGGAATCTGTGTCAAAACTTTGTTAGGAATTATGTGATCCTTACTAGCTGGAAGTAAGGGAGATGGGGCATGAAGTTATTTCTAGGAGTTGGAGACATACCAAGTTTAGCTCAGTTCTGGGCATCTTTGAAATACCTATACAAACTTGTTCCTACATAGTAACTTGCAACTTTGAATGAGAATGTGCTTGCTTACAGCAACTTGCTACATGTTCTTAATGCCCGAATTGGGAATCTGTGTCAAAACTGTGTTCGGAATTATGTGATAATTACTAGCTGGAAATAAGGGAGATGGGGCATGAAGTTATTTCTAGAGGTTGGACACATACCAAGTTTAGCTCAGTTCTGGGCATCTTTGAAATACCTATACAAACTTGTTCCTTCATAGTAACTTGCAACTTTGAATGAGAATGTGCTTGCTTACAGCAACGTGCTATATGTTCTGAATGCCCGAATTGGGAATCTGTGTCAAAACTTTGTTAGGAATTATGTGATCCTTACTAGCTGGAAGTAAGGGAGATGGGGCATGAAGTTATTTCTAGGAGTTGGAGACATACCAAGTTTAGCTCAGTTCTGGGCATCTTTGAAATACCTATACAAACTTGTTCCTACATAGTAACTTGCAACTTTGAATGAGAATGTGCTTGCTTACAGCAACGTGCTATATGTTGTGAATGCCCGAATTCGGAATCTGTGTCAAATCTTTGTTAGGAATTATGTGATCCTTACTAGCTGGAAGTAAGGGAGATGGGGCATGAAGTTATTTCTAGGAGTTGGAGACATACCAAGTTTAGCTCAGTTCTGGGCATCTTTGAAATACCTATACAAACTTGTTCCTACATCGTAACTTGCAACTTTGAATGAGAATGTGCTTGCTTACAGCAACGTGCTATATGTTCTGAATGCCCGAATTGGGAATCTGTGTCAAAACTTTGTTAGGAATTATGTGATCCTTACTAGCTGGAAGTAAGGGAGATGGGGCATGAAGTTATTTCTAGGAGTTGGAGACATACCAAGTTTAGCTCTGTTCTGGGCATCTTTGAAATACCTATACAAACTTGTTCCTTCATAGTAACTTGCAACTTTGAATGAGAATGTGCTTGCTTACAGCAACGTGCTATATCTTCTGAATGCCCGAGTTGGGAATCTGTGTCAAATCTTTGTTAGGAATTATGTGATCCTTACTACCTGGAAGTAAGGGAGATGGGGCATGAAGTTATTTCTAGGAGTTGGAGACATACCAAGTTTAGCTCAGTTCTGGGCATCTTTGAAATACCTATACCAACTTGTTCCTACATAGTAACTTGCAACTTTGAATGAGAATGTGCTTGCTTACAGCAACGTGCTATATGTTCTGAATGCCCGAATTCGGAATCTGTGTCAAATCTTTGTTAGGAATTATGTGATCCTTACTAGCTGGAAGTAAGGGAGATGGGGCATGGAGTTATTTCTAGGAGTTGGAGCCATAGAACGTATAGCTCAGTTCTGGGCATCTTTGAAATACCTATACAAATTTATTCCTACATAGTAACTTGCAACTTTGAATGAGAATGTGCTTGCTTACAGCAACGTGCTATATGTTCTGAATGCCCGAATTGGGAATCTGTGTCAAAACTTTGTTAGGAATTATGGGATCTTTACTAGCTGGAAGTAAGGGAGATGGGGCATGAAGTTATTTCTAGGAGTTGGAGACATACCAAGTTTATCTCAGTTCTGGGCATCTTTGAAATACCTATACAAACTTGTTCCTACATAGTAACTTGCAACTTTGAATGAGAATGTGCTTGTTTTCAGCAACGTGCTATATGTTCTGAATGCCCGAATTGGGAATCTGTGTCATAACTTTGTTAGCAATTTTGTGATCCTTACTAGCTGGATGTAAGGGAGATGGGGCATGAAGTTATTTCTAGGAGTTGGAGACATACCCACTTTAGCTCAGTTCTGGGGATCTTTGAAATACTTATACAAACTTGTTCCTACATTGTAACTTGCAACTTTGAATGAGAATGTGCTTGCTTAAAGCAACGTGCTATATGTTCTGAATGCCCGAATTGGGAATCTGTGTCAAAACTTTGTTACGAATTATGTGATCCTTACTAGCTGGAAGTAAGGGAGATGGGGCATGAAGTTATTTCTAGGAGTTGGAGACATACCAAGTTTAGCTCAGTTCTGGGCATCTTTGAAATACCTATACAAACTTGTTCCTACATAGTAACTTGCAACTTTGAATGAGAATGTGCTTGCTTACAGCAACTTGCTACATGTTCTTAATGCCCGAATTGGGAATCTGTGTCAAAACTGTGTTCGGAATTATGTGATAATTACTAGCTGGAAATAAGGGAGATGGGGCATGAAGTTATTTCTAGAGGTTGGACACATACCAAGTTTAGCTCAGTTCTGGGCATCTTTGAAATACCTATACAAACTTGTTCCTTCATAGTAACTTGCAACTTTGAATGAGAATGTGCTTGCTTACAGCAACGTGCTATATCTTCTGAATGCCCGAATTGGGAATCTGTGTCAAAACTTTGTTAGGAATTATGTGATCCTTACTAGCTGGAAGTAAGGGAGATGGGGCATGAAGTTATTTCTAGGAGTTGGAGACATACCAAGTTTAGCTCAGTTCTGGGCATCTTTGAAATACCTATACAAACTTGTTCCTACATAGTAACTTGCAACTTTGAATGAGAACGTGCTTGCTTACAGCAACGTGCTATATGTTGTGAATGCCCGAATTCGGAATCTGTGTCAAATCTTTGTTAGGAATTATGTGATCCTTACTAGCTGGAAGTAAGGGAGATGGGGCATGAAGTTATTTCTAGGAGTTGGAGAAATACCAAGTTTAGCTCAGTTCTGGGCATCTTTGAAATACCTATACAAACTTGTTCCTACATCGTAACTTGCAACTTTGAATGAGAATGTGCTTGCTTACAGCAACGTGCTATATGTTCTCAATGCCCGAATTGGGAATCTGTGTCAAAACTTTGTTAGGAATTATGTGATCCTTACTAGCTGGAAGTAAGGGAGATGGGGCATGAGGTTATTTCTAGGAGTTGGAGACATACCAAGTTTAGCTCAGTTCTGGGCATCTTTGAAATACCTATACAAACTTGTTCCTTCATAGTAACTTGCAACTTTGAATGAGAATGTGCTTGCTTACAGCAACGTGCTATATCTTCTGAATGCCCGAATTGGGAATCTGTGTCAATACTTTGTTAGGAATTATGTGATCCTTACTAGCTGGAAGTAAGGGAGATGGGGCATGAAGTTATTTCTAGGAGTTGGAGACATACCAAGTTTAGGTCAGTTCTGGGCATCTTTGAAATACCTATACAAACTTGTTCCTACATAGTAACTTGCTACTTTGAATGAGATTGTGCTTGCTTACAGCAACGTGCTATATGTTCTGAATGCCCTAATTGGGAATCTGTGTCAAAACTTTTTTAGGAATTATGTGATCCTTACCAGCTGGAAGTAAGGGAGTTGGGGCATGAAGTTATTTCTAGGAGTTGGAGACATACCAAGTTTAGCTCAGTTCTGGGCATCTTTGAAATACCTATACAAACTTGTTCCTACATAGTAACTTGCAACTTTGAATGAGAATGTGCTTGCTTACAGCAACGTGCTATATGTTCTGAATGCCCGAATTGGGAATCTGTGTCAAAACTTTGTTAGGAATTATGTGATCCTTACTACCTGGAACTAAGGGAGATGGGGCATGAAGTTATTTCTAGGAGTTGGAGACATACCCACTTTAGCTCAGTTCTGGACATCTTTGAAATACCTATACAAACTTGTTCCTACATAGTAACATGCAACTTTGAATGAGAATGTGCTTACTTACAGCAACGTGCTATATGTTCTGAATGCCCGAATTGGCAATCTGTGTAAATCTTTGTTAGGAATTATGTGATCCTTACTACCTGGAAGTAAGGGAGATGGGGCATGAAGTTATTTCTAGGAGTTGGAGACATACCAAGTTTAGCTCAGTTCTGGGCATCTTTGAAATACCTATACAAACTTGTTCCTACATAGTAACTTGCAACTTTGAATGAGATTGTGCTTGCTTACAGCAACGTGCTATATGTTCTGAATGCCCGAATTGGGAATCTGTGTCAAAACTTTGTTAGGAATTATGTGATCCTTACTAGCTGGAAGTAAGGGAGTTTGGGCATGAAGTTATTTCTAGGAGTTGGAGACATACCCACTTTAGCTCAGTTCTGGGCATCTTTGAAATACCTATACAAACTTGTTCCTTCATAGTAACTTGCAACTTTGAATGAGAATGTGCTTGCTTACAGCAACGTGCTATATCTTCTGAATGCCCGAATTGGGAATCTGTGTCAAAACTTTGTTAGGAATTATGTGATCCTTACTAGCTGAACGTAAGGGAGATGGGGCATGAAGTTATTTCTAGGAGTTGGAGACATACCAAGTTTAGCTCAGTTCTGGGCATCTTTGAAATACCTATACAAACTTGTTCCTACATAGTAACTTGCAACTTTGAATGAGAATGTGCTTGCTTACAGCAACGTGCTATATGTTCTGAATGCCCGAATTGGGAATCTGTGTCAAAACTTTGTTAGGAATTATGTGATCCTTACTAGCTGGAAGTAAGGGAGATGGAGCATGGTGTTATTTCTAGGAGTTGGAGCCATAGAACGTATAGCTCAGTTCTGGGCATCTTTGAAATACCTATACAAACTTATTCCTACATAGTAACTTGCAACTTTGAATGAGAATGTGCTTGCTTACAGCAACGTGCTATATGATCTGAATGCCCGAATTGGGAATCTGTGTCAAAACTTTGTTAGGAATTATGGGATCCTTACTAGCTGGAAGTAAGGGAGATGGGGCATGAAGTTATTTCTAGGAGTTGGAGACATACCAAGTTTACCTCAGTTCTGGGCATCTTTGAAATACCTATACAAACTTGTTCCTACATAGTAACTTGCAACTTTGAATGAGAATGTGCTTGCTTTCAGCAACGTGCTATATGTTCTGAATGCCCGAATTGGGAATCTGTGTCATAACTTTGTTAGCAATTTTGTGATGCTTACTAGCTGGAAGTAAGGGAGATGGGGCATGAAGTTATTTCTAGGAGTTGGAGACATACCCACTTTAGCTCAGTTCTGGGGATCTTTGAAATACTTATACAAACTTGTTCCTACATAGTAACTTGCAACTTTGAATGAGAATGTGCTTGCTTACAGCAACGTGCTATATGTTCTGAATGCCCGAATTGGGAATCTGTGTCAAAACTTTGTTAGGAATTATGTGATCCTTACTAGCTGGAAGTAAGGGAGATGGGGCATGAAGTTATTTCTAGGAGTTGGAGACATACCAAGTTTAGCTCAGTTCTGGGCATCTTTGAAATACCTATACAAACTTGTTCCTACATAGTAACATGCAACTTTGAATGAGAATGTGCTTGCTTACAGCAACTTGCTACATGTTCTTAATGCCCGAATTGGGAATCTGTGTCAAAACTGTGTTCGGAATTATGTGATAATTACTAGCTGGAAATAAGGGAGATGGGGCATGAAGTTATTTCTAGAGGTTGGACTCATACCAAGTTTAGCTCAGTTCTGGGCATCTTTGAAATACCTATACAAACTTGTTCCTTCATAGTAACTTGCAACTTTGAATGAGAATGTGCTTGCTTACAGCAACGTGCTATATCTTCTGAATGCCCGAATTGGGAATCTGTGTCAAAACTTTGTTAGGAATTATGTGATCCTTACTAGCTGGAAGTAAGGGAGATGGGGCATGAAGTTATTTCTAGGAGTTGGAGACATACCAAGTTTAGCTCAGTTCTGGGCATCTTTGAAATACCTATACAAACTTGTTCCTACATAGTAACTTGCAACTTTGAATGAGAATGTGCTTGCTTACAGCAACGTGCTATATGTTCTGAATGCCCAAATTGGGAATCTGTGTCAAAACTTTCTTAGAAATTATGTGATCCTTACTAGATGGAAGTAAGGGAGGTGGGGCATGAAGTTATTTCTAGGAGTTGGAGACATACCCACTTTGGCTCAGTTCTGGGCATCTTTGAAATACCTATACAAACTTGTTCCTACATAGTAACTTGCAACTTTGAATGAGAATGTGCTTGCTTACAGCAACGTGCTATATGTTCTGAATGCCCGAATTGGGAATCTGTGTCAAATCTTTGTTAGGAATTATGTGATCCTTACTAGCTGGAAGTAAGGGAGATGGGGCATGGAGTTATTTCTAGGAGTTGGAGCCATAGAACGTATAGCTCAGTTCTGGGCATCTTTGAAATACCTATACAAACTTATTCCTACATAGTAACTTGCAACTTTGAATGAGAATGTGCTTGCTTACAGCAACGTGCTATATGTTCTGAATGCCCGAATTGGGAATCTGTGTCAAAACTTTGTTAGGAATTATGGGATCCTTACTAGCTGGAAGTAAGGGAGATGGGGCATGAAGTTATTTCTAGGAGTTGGAGACATACCAAGTTTATCTCAGTTCTGGGCATCTTTGAAATACCTATACAAACTTGTTCCTACATAGTAACTTGCAACTTTGAATGAGAATGTGCTTGCTTTCAGCAACGTGCTATATGTTCTGAATGCCCGAATTGGGAATCTGTGTCATAACATTGTTAGCAATTTTGTGATCCTTACTAGCTGGAAGTAAGGGAGATGTGGCATGAAGTTATTTCTAGGAGTTGGAGACATACCCACTTTAGCTCAGTTCTGGGGATCTTTGAAATACTTATACAAACTTGTTCCTACATAGTAACTTGCAACTTTGAATGAGAATGTGCTTGCTTACAGCAACGTGCTATATGTTCTGAATGCCCGAATTGGGAATCTGTGTCAAAACTTTGTTAGGAATTATGTGATCCTTACTAGCTGGAAGTAAGGGAGATGGGGCATGAAGTTATTTCTAGGAGTTGGAGACATACCATGTTTAGCTCAGTTCTGGACATCTTTGAAATACCTATACAAACTGGTTCCTACATAGTAACTTGCCACTTGGAATGAGTATGTGCTTGCTTACAGCAACGTGCTATATGTTCTGAATGCCCGAATTGGGAATCTGTGTCAAAACTTTGTTAGGAATTATGTGATCCTTACTAGCTGGAAGTAAGGGAGATGGGGCATGAAGTTATTCCTAGGGGTTGGAGACATACCAAGTTTAGCTCAGTTCTGGGCATCTTTAAAATACTTATACAAACTTGTTCCTACATAGTATCTTGCAACTTTGAATGAGAATGTGCTTGCTTACAGCAACGTGCTATATGTTCTGAATGCCCGAATTGGGAATCTGTGTCAAAACTTTGTTAGGAATTATGTGATCCTTACTAGCTGGAAGTAAGGGTGTTGGGGCATGAAGTAATTTCTAGAGGTTGGACACATACCATGTTTAGCTCAGTTTTGGGCATCTTTGAAATACCTATACAAACTTGTTGCTTCATAGTAACTTGCAACTTTGAATGAGAATGTGCTTGCTTACAGCAACGTGCTACATGTTCTGAATGCCCGAATTGGGAATCTGTGTCAAAACTTCGTTAGGAATTACGTGATCCTTACTAGCTGGAAGTAAGGGAGATGGGGCATGAAGTTATTTCTAGAAGTTGGAGACATACCAAGTTTAGCTCAGTTCTGGGCATCTTTGAAATACCTAAACAAACTTGTTCCTACATAGTAACTTGCAACTTTGAATGAGAATGTGCTTGCTTACAGCAACGTGCTACATGTTCTGAATGCCCGAATTGGGAATCTGTTTCAAAACTTTGTTAGAAATTATGTGATCCTTACTAGCTGGAAGTAAGGGAGATGGGGCATGAAGTTATTTCTAGGAGTTGGAGACAAACAACGTTTAGCTCAGTTCTGGGCATCTTTGAAATACCTATACAAACTTGTTCCTACATAGTAAATTGCAACTTTGAATGAGAATGTGCTTGCTTACAGCAACGTGCTATATGTTCTGAATGCCCGAATTGGGAATCTCTGTCAAAACTTTGTTAGGAATTATGTGATCCTTACTAGCTGGAAGTAAGTGAGAAGGGGCATGAAGTTATTTCTAGGAGTTTGAGACATACCATGTTTAGCTCGGTTCGGGGCATCTTTGAAATACCTATACAAACTGGTTCCTACATAGTAACTTGCCACTTGGAATGAGAATGTGCTTGCTTACAGCAACGTGCTATATGTTCTGAATGCCCGAATTGGGAATCTGTGTCAAATCTTTGTTAGGAATTATGTGATCCTTACTAGCTGGAAGTAAGGGAGATGGGGCATGAAGTTATTCCTAGGGGTTGGAGACATACCAAGTTTAGCTCAGTTCTGGGCATCTTTAAAATACTTATACAAACTTGTTCCTACATAGTATCTTGCAACTTTGAATGAGAATGTGCTTGCTTACAGCAACGTGCTATATGTTCTGAATGCCCGAATTGGGAATCTGTGTCAAAACTTTGTTAGGAATTATGTGATCCTTACTAGCTGGAAGTAAGGGTGTTGGGGCATGAAGTTATTTCTAGAGGTTGGACACATACCATGTTTAGCTCAGTTTTGGTCATCTTTGAAATACCTATACAAACTTGTTGCTTCATAGTAACTTGCAACTTTGAATGAGAATGTGCTTGCTTACAGCAACGTGCTACATGTTCTGAATGCCCGAATTGGGAATCTGTTTCAAAACTTTGTTAGAAATTATGTGATCCTTACTAGCTGGAAGTAAGGGAGATGGGGCATGAAGTTTTTCTAGGAGTTGGAGACATACCAAGTTTAGCTCAGTTCTGGGCATCTTTGAAATACCTATACACACTTGTTCCTACATAGTAACTTGCAACTTTGAATGAGAATGTGCTTGCTTACAGCAACGTGCTATATGTTCTGAATGCCCGAATTGGGAATCTGTGTCAAAACTTTGCTAGGAATTATGTGATCCTTACTAGCTGGAAGTAAGGGAGTTGGGACATGAAGTTATTTCTAGGAGTTGGAGACATACCAAGTTTAGCTCAGTTCTGGGCATCTTTGAAAGCCCACACAAACTTGTTCCTACATAGTAACTTGCAACTTTGAATGAGAATGTGCTTGCTTACAGCAACGTGCTATATGTTCTGAATGCCCGAATTGGGAATCTGTGTCAAAACTTTGTTAGGAATTATGTGATCCTTACTATCTGGAAGTAAGGGAGTTGGGGCTTGAAGTTATTTCTAGGAGTTGGACACATACCAAGTTTAGCTCACTTCTGGGCATCTTTGAAATACCTATACAAACTTGTTCCTTCATAGTAACTTGCAACTTTGAATGAGAATGTGCTTGCTTACAGCAACGTGCTATATTTTCTGAATGCCCGAATTGGGAATCTGTGTCAAAACTTTTTTAGGAATTATGTGATCCTTACTAGCTGGAAGTAAGGGAGATGGGGCATGAAGTTATTTCTAGGAGTTGGAGACATACAACATTTAGCTCAGTTCTGGGCATCTTTGAAATACCTATACAAACTTGTTCCTACATAGTAACTTGCAACTTTGAATGAGAATGTGCTTGCTTACGGCAACGTGCTATATATTCTGAATGCCCGAATTGGGAATCTGTGTCAAAACTTTCTTAGGAATTATGTGATCCTTACTAGATGGAAGTAAGGGAGATGGGGCTTGAAGTTATTTCTAGGAGTTGGAGGCATACCAAGTTTAGCTCAGTTCTGGGCATCTTTGAAATACCTATACAAACTTGTTCCTTCATAGTAACTTGCAACTTTGAATGAGAATGTGCTTGCTTACAGCAACGTGCTATATGTTCTGAATGCCCGAATTTGGAATCTGTGTCAAACCTTTGTTAGGAATTATGTGATCCTCACTAGCTGGAAGTAAGGGAGATGGGGTATGAAGTTATTTCTGGGAGTTGGAGACACACCAAGTTTAGCACAGTTCGGGGCATCTTTGAAATACCTATACAAACTTGTTCCTACATAGTAACTTGCAACTTTGAATGAGAATGTGCTTGCTTACAGCAACATGCTACATGTTCTGAATGCCCGAATTAGGAATCTGTGTCAAAACTTTGTTAGGAATTATGTGATCCTTACTAGATGGAAGTAAGGGAGATGGGTCATGAAGTTATTTCTAGGAGTTGGAGACATACCAAGTTTAGCTCAGTTCTGGGCATCTTTGAAATACCTATACAAACTGGTTCCTACATAGTAACTTGCCACTTGGAATGAGAATGTGCTTGCTTACAGCAACGTGCTATATGTTCTGAATGCCCGAATTGGGAATCTGTGTCAAAACTTTGTTAGGAATTATGTGATCCTTACTAGCTGGAAGTAAGGGAGATGGGGCATGAAGTTATTCCTAGGGGTTGGAGACATACCAAGTTTAGCTCAGTTCTGGGCATCTTTAAAATACTTATACAAACTTGTTCCTACATAGTATCTTGCAACTTTGAATGAGAATGTGCTTGCTTACAGCAACGTGCTATATGTTCTGAATGCCCGAATTGGGAATCTGTGTCAAAACTTTGTTAGGAATTATGTGATCCTTACTAGCTGGAAGTAAGGGTGTTGGGGCATGAAGTTATTTCTAGAGGTTGGACACATACCATGTTTAGCTCAGTTCTGGGCATCTTTGAAATACCTATACAAACTTGTTGCTTCATAGTAACTTGCAACTTTGAATGAGAATGTGCTTGCTTACAGAAACGTGCTACATGTTCTGAATGCCCGAATTGGGAATCTGTGTCAAAACTTTGTTAGGAATTACGTGATCCTTACTAGCTGGAAGTATGGGAGATGGGGCATGAAGTTATTTCTAGGAGTTGGAGACATACCAAGTTTAGCTCAGTTCTGGGCATCTTTGAAATACCTAAACAAACTTGTTCCTACATAGTAACTTGCATCTTTGAATGAGAATGTGCTTGCTTACAGCAACGTGCTACATGTTCTGAATGCCCGAATTGGGAATCTGTGTCAAAACTTTGCTAGGAACTAGGTGATCCTTACTAGCTGGAAGTAAGGGAGTAGGGGTATGAAGTTATTTCTATGATTTGGAGACATACCAAGCTTAGCTCAGTTCTGGGCGTCTTTGAAAGTCCTATACAAACTTGTTCCTACATAGTAACTTGCAACTTTGAATGAGAATGTGCTTGCTTACAGCAACGTGCTATATGTTCTGAATGCCCGAATTGGGAATCTGTGTCAAAACTTTGTTAGGAATTATGTGATCCTTACTAGCTGGAAGTAAGGGAGTTGGGGCATGAAGTTATTTCTAGGAGTTGGACACATACCAAGTTTAGCTCAGTTCTGGGCATCTTTGAAATACCTATACAAACTTGTTCCTTCATAGTAACTTGCAACTTTGAATGAGAATGTGCTTGCTTACAGAAACGTGCTATATGTTCTGAATGCCCGAATTGGGAATCTGTGTCAAATCTTTCTTAGAATTTTTGTGATGCTTACTAGATGGAAGTAAGGGAGATAGGGCATGCAGTTATTTCTAGGAGTTGGAGACATACCAAGTTTAACTCAGTTCTGGGCATCTTTGAAATACCTATACAAACTTGTTCCTACATAGTAACTTGCAACTTTGAATGAGAATGTGCTTGCTTACAGCAACGTGCTATATGTTCTGAATGCCCGAATTGGGAATCTGTGTCAAAACTTTGTTAGAAATTATGTGATCCTTACTAGATGGAAGTAAGGGAGATGGGGCATGAAGTTTTTCTAGGAGTTGGAGACATACCAAGTTTAGCTCAGTTCTGGGCATCTTTGAAATACCTATACACACTTGTTCCTACATAGTAACTTGCAACTTTGAATGAGAATGTGCTTGCTTACAGCAACGTGCTATATGTTCTGAATGCCCGAATTGGGAATCTGTGTCAAAACTTTGCTAGGAATTATGTGATCCTTACTAGCTGGAAGTAAGGGAGTTGGGACATGAAGTTATTTCTAGGAGTTGGAGACATACCAAGTTTAGCTCAGTTCTGGGCATCTTTGAAAGCCCACACAAACTTGTTCCTACATAGTAACTTGCAACTTTGAATGAGAATGTGCTTGCTTACAGCAACGTGCTATATGTTCTGAATGCCCGAATTGGGAATCTGTGTCAAAACTTTGTTAGGAATTATGTGATCCTTACTATCTGGAAGTAAGGGAGTTGGGGCTTGAAGTTATTTCTAGGAGTTGGACACATACCAAGTTTAGCTCACTTCTGGGCATCTTTGAAATACCTATACAAACTTGTTCCTTCATAGTAACTTGCAACTTTGAATGAGAATGTGCTTGCTTACAGCAACGTGCTATATTTTCTGAATGCCCGAATTGGGAATCTGTGTCAAAACTTTTTTAGGAATTATGTGATCCTTACTAGCTGGAAGTAAGGGAGATGGGGCATGAAGTTATTTCTAGGAGTTGGAGACATACAACATTTAGCTCAGTTCTGGGCATCTTTGAAATACCTATACAAACTTGTTCCTACATAGTAACTTGCAACTTTGAATGAGAATGTGCTTGCTTACGGCAACGTGCTATATATTCTGAATGCCCGAATTGGGAATCTGTGTCAAAACTTTCTTAGGAATTATGTGATCCTTACTAGATGGAAGTAAGGGAGATGGGGCTTGAAGTTATTTCTAGGAGTTGGAGGCATACCAAGTTTAGCTCAGTTCTGGGCATCTTTGAAATACCTATACAAACTTGTTCCTTCATAGTAACTTGCAACTTTGAATGAGAATGTGCTTGCTTACAGCAACGTGCTATATGTTCTGAATGCCCGAATTTGGAATCTGTGTCAAACCTTTGTTAGGAATTATGTGATCCTCACTAGCTGGAAGTAAGGGAGATGGGGTATGAAGTTATTTCTGGGAGTTGGAGACACACCAAGTTTAGCACAGTTCGGGGCATCTTTGAAATACCTATACAAACTTGTTCCTACATAGTAACTTGCAACTTTGAATGAGAATGTGCTTGCTTACAGCAACATGCTACATGTTCTGAATGCCCGAATTAGGAATCTGTGTCAAAACTTTGTTAGGAATTATGTGATCCTTACTAGATGGAAGTAAGGGAGATGGGGCATGAAGTTATTTCTAGGAGTTGGAGACATACCAAGTTTAGCTCAGTTCTGGGCATCTTTGAAATACCTATACAAACTGGTTCCTACATAGTAACTTGCCACTTGGAATGAGAATGTGCTTGCTTACAGCAACGTGCTATATGTTCTGAATGCCCGAATTGGGAATCTGTGTCAAAACTTTGTTAGGAATTATGTGATCCTTACTAGCTGGAAGTAAGGGAGATGGGGCATGAAGTTATTCCTAGGGGTTGGAGACATACCAAGTTTAGCTCAGTTCTGGGCATCTTTAAAATACTTATACAAACTTGTTCCTACATAGTATCTTGCAACTTTGAATGAGAATGTGCTTGCTTACAGCAACGTGCTATATGTTCTGAATGCCCGAATTGGGAATCTGTGTCAAAACTTTGTTAGGAATTATGTGATCCTTACTAGCTGGAAGTAAGGGTGTTGGGGCATGAAGTTATTTCTAGAGGTTGGACACATACCATGTTTAGCTCAGTTCTGGGCATCTTTGAAATACCTATACAAACTTGTTGCTTCATAGTAACTTGCAACTTTGAATGAGAATGTGCTTGCTTACAGAAACGTGCTACATGTTCTGAATGCCCGAATTGGGAATCTGTGTCAAAACTTTGTTAGGAATTACGTGATCCTTACTAGCTGGAAGTATGGGAGATGGGGCATGAAGTTATTTCTAGGAGTTGGAGACATACCAAGTTTAGCTCAGTTCTGGGCATCTTTGAAATACCTAAACAAACTTGTTCCTACATAGTAACTTGCAACTTTGAATGAGAATGTGCTTGCTTACAGCAACGTGCTACATGTTCTGAATGCCCGAATTGGGAATCTGTGTCAAAACTTTGCTAGGAACTAGGTGATCCTTACTAGCTGGAAGTAAGGGAGTAGGGGTATGAAGTTATTTCTATGATTTGGAGACATACCAAGCTTAGCTCAGTTCTGGGCGTCTTTGAAAGTCCTATACAAACTTGTTCCTACATAGTAACTTGCAACTTTGAATGAGAATGTGCTTGCTTACAGCAACGTGCTATATGTTCTGAATGCCCGAATTGGGAATCTGTGTCAAAACTTTGTTAGGAATTATGTGATCCTTACTAGCTGGAAGTAAGGGAGTTGGGGCATGAAGTTATTTCTAGGAGTTGGACACATACCAAGTTTAGCTCAGTTCTGGGCATCTTTGAAATACCTATACAAACTTGTTCCTTCATAGTAACTTGCAACTTTGAATGAGAATGTGCTTGCTTACAGAAACGTGCTATATGTTCTGAATGCCCGAATTGGGAATCTGTGTCAAATCTTTCTTAGAATTTTTGTGATGCTTACTAGATGGAAGTAAGGGAGATAGGGCATGCAGTTATTTCTAGGAGTTGGAGACATACCAAGTTTAACTCAGTTCTGGGCATCTTTGAAATACCTATACAAACTTGTTCCTACATAGTAACTTGCAACTTTGAATGAGAATGTGCTTGCTTACAGCAACGTGCTATATGTTCTGAATGCCCGAATTGGGAATCTGTGTCAAAACTTTGTTAGAAATTATGTGATCCTTACTAGATGGAAGTAAGGGAGATGGGGCATGAAGTTATTTCTATGAGTTGGAGACATACCAAGTTTAGCTCAGTTCTGGGCATCTTTGAAATACCTATACAAACTGGTTCCTACATAGTAACTTGCCACTTGGAATGAGAATGTGCTTGCTTACAGCAACGTGCTATATGTTCTGAATGCCCGAATTGGGAATCTGTGTCAAATCTTTGTTAGTAATTATGTGATCCTTACTAGCTGGAAGTAAGGGAGATGGGGCATGAAGTTATTCCTAGGGGTTGGAGACATACCAAGTTTAGCTCAGTTCTGGGCATCTTTAAAATACTTATACAAACTTGTTCCTACATAGTATCTTGCAACTTTGAATGAGAATGTGCTTGCTTACAGCAACGTGCTATATGTTCTGAATGCCCGAATTGGGAATCTGTGTCAAAACTTTGTTAGGAATTATGTGATCCTTACTAGCTGGAAGTAAGGGTGTTGGGGCATGAAGTTATTTCTAGAGGTTGGACACATACCATGTTTAGCTCAGTTTTGGGCATCTTTGAAATACCTATACAAACTTGTTGCTTCATAGTAACTTGCAACTTTGAATGAGAATGTGCTTGCTTACAGCAACGTGCTACATGTTCTGAATGCCCGAATTGGGAATCTGTGTCAAAACTTTGTTAGGAATTACGTGATCCTTACTAGCTGGAAGTAAGGGAGATGGGGCATGAAGTTATTTCTAGGAGTTGGAGACATACCAAGTTTAGCTCAGTTCTGGGCATCTTTGAAATACCTAAACAAATGTGTTCCTACATAGTAACATGCAACTTTGAATGAGAATGTGCTTGCTTACAGCAACGTGCTACATGTTCTGAATGCCCGCATTGGGAATCTGTTTCAAAACTTTGTTAGAAATTATGTGATCCTTACTACCTGGAAGTAAGGGAGATGGGGCATGAAGTTATTTCTAGGAGTTGGAGACAAACAACGTTTAGCTCAGTTCTGGGCATCTTTGAAATACCTATACAAACTTGTTCCTACATAGTAACTTGCAACTTTGAATGAGAATGTGCTTGCTTACAGCATCGTGCTATATGTTCTGAAT
The DNA here is from genome assembly GCF_020826845.1 of Diceros bicornis minor. Taxonomy (NCBI): domain Eukaryota; kingdom Metazoa; phylum Chordata; class Mammalia; order Perissodactyla; family Rhinocerotidae; genus Diceros; species Diceros bicornis. The sequence continues at coordinate 178,394 of NW_026691170.1, read as the reverse complement.
GCCCGAATTGGGAATCTCTGTCAAAACTTTGTTAGGAATTATGTGATCCTTACTAGCTGGAAGTAAGGGAGATGGGGCATGAAGTTATTCCTAGGGGTTGGAGACATACCAAGTTTAGCTCAGTTCTGGGCATCTTTAAAATACCTATACAAACTTGTTCCTTCATAGTAACTTGCAAATTTGAATGAGAATGTGCTTGCTTACAGCAACGTGCTATATGTTCTGAATGCCCGAATTGGGAATCTGTGTCAAAACTTTGTTAGAAATTATGTGATCCTTACTAGCTGGAAGTAAGGGAGATGGGGCATGAAGTTATTTCTAGGAGTTGGAGACATACAACGTTTAGCTCAATTCTGGGCATCTTTGAAATACCTATACAAACTTGTTCCTACATAGTAACTTACAACTTTCAATGAGAATGTGCTTGCTTACAGCAACGTGCTATATGTTCTGAATGCCAGAATTGGGAATCTGTGTCAAATCTTTGTTAGGAATTATGTGATCCTTACTAGCTGGAAGTAAGGGAGATGGGGCATGAAGTTTTTCTAGGAGTTGGAGACATACCAAGTTTAGCTCAGTTCTGGGCATCTTTGAAATACCTATACACACTTGTTCCTACATAGTAACTTGCAACTTTGAATGAGAATGTGCTTGCTTACAGCAACGTGCTATATGTTCTGAATGCCCGAATTGGGAATCTGTGTCAAAACTTTGCTAGGAATTATGTGATCCTTACTAGCTGGAAGTAAGGGAGTTGGGACATGAAGTTATTTCTAGGAGTTGGAGACATACCAAGTTTAACTCAGTTCTGGGCATCTTTGAAAGCCCACACAAACTTGTTCCTACATAGTAACTTGCAACTTTGAATGAGAATGTGCTTGCTTACAGCAACGTGCTATATGTTCTGAATGCCCGAATTGGGAATCTGTGTCAAATCTTTGTTAGGAATTATGTGATCCTTACTATCTGGAAGTAAGGGAGTTGGGGCTTGAAGTTATTTCTAGGAGTTGGACACATACCAAGTTTAGCTCACTTCTGGGCATCTTTGAAATACCTATACAAACTTGTTCCTTCATAGTAACTTGCAACTTTGAATGAGAATGTGCTTGCTTACAGCAACGTGCTATATTTTCTGAATGCCCGAATTGGGAATCTGTGTCAAAACTTTTTTAGGAATTATGTGATCCTTACTAGCTGGAAGTAAGGGAGATGGGGCATGAAGTTATTTCTAGGAGTTGGAGACATACAACATTTAGCTCAGTTCTGGGCATCTTTGAAATACCTATACAAACTTGTTCCTACATAGTAACTTGCAACTTTGAATGAGAATGTGCTTGCTTACGGCAACGTGCTATATATTCTGAATGCCCGAATTGGGAATCTGTGTCAAAACTTTCTTAGGAATTATGTGATCCTTACTAGATGGAAGTAAGGGAGATGGGGCTTGAAGTTATTTCTAGGAGTTGGAGGCATACCAAGTTTAGCTCAGTTCTGGGCATCTTTGAAATACCTATACAAACTTGTTCCTTCATAGTAACTTGCAACTTTGAATGAGAATGTGCTTGCTTACAGAAACGTGCTATATGTTCTGAATGCCCGAATTGGGAATCTCTGTCAAAACTTTCTTTGAAATTATGTGATGCTTACTAGATGGAAGTAAGGGAGATATGGCATGAAGTTATTTCTAGGAGTTGGAGACATACCAAGTTTAGCTCAGTTCTGGGCATCTTTGAAATACCTATACAAACTTGTTCCTACATAGTAACTTGCAACTTTGAATGAGAATGTGCTTGCTTACAGCAACGTGCTATATGTTCTGAATGCCCGAATTGGGAATCTGTGTCAAACCTTTGTTAGGAATTATGTGATCCTCACTAGCTGGAAGTAAGGGAGATGGGGTATGAAGTTATTTCTGGGAGTTGGAGACACACCAAGTTTAGCACAGTTCGGGGCATCTTTGAAATACCTATACAAACTTGTTCCTACATAGTAACTTGCAACTTTGAATGAGAATGTGCTTGCTTACAGCAACGTGCTACATGTTCTGAATGCCCGAATTAGGAATCTGTGTCAAAACTTTGTTAGGAATTATGTGATCCTTACTAGCTGGAAGTAAGGGAGATGGGGCAAGAAGTTATTTCTAGGAGTTGGAGACAAACCAAGTTTAGCTCATTTCTGGGCATCTTTGAAATACCTATACAAACTTGTTCCTACATAGCAACTTGCATCTTTGAATGAGAATGTGCTTGCTTACAGCAACGTGCTATATGTTCTGATGCCCGAATTGGGAATCTGTGTCAAAACTTTGTTAGAAATTATGTGATCCTTACTAGCTAGAAGTAAGGGAGATGGGGCATGAAGTTATTTCTAGGAGTTGGAGACAAACAACGTTTAGCTCAGTTCTGGGCATCTTTGAAATACCTATACAAACTTGTTCCTACATAGTAACTTGCAACTTTGAATGAGAATGTGCTTGCTTACAGCAACGTGCTATATGTTCTGAATGCCCGAATTGGGAATCTGTGTCAAAACTTTGTTAGAAATCATGTGATCCTTACTAGCTGGAAGTAAGGGAGATGGGGCATGAAGTTATTTCTAGGAGTTGGAGACATACAACGTTTAGCTCAATTCTGGGCATCTTTGAAATACCTATACAAACTTGTTCCTACATAGTAACTTACAACTTTGAATGAGAATGTGCTTGCTTACAGCAACGTGCTATATGTTCTGAATGCCCGAATTGGGAATCTGTGTCAAAACTTTGTTAGGAATTATGTGATCCTTACTAGCTGGAAGTAAGGGAGATGGGGCATGAAGTTTTTCTAGAAGTTGGAGACATACCAAGTTTAGCTCAGTTCTGGACATCTTTGAAATACCTATACACACTTGTTCCTACATAGTAACTTGCAACATTGAATGAGAATGTGCTTGCTTACAGCAACGTGCTATATGTTCTGAATGCCCGAATTGGGAATCTGTGTCAAAACTTTGCTAGGAATTATGTGATCCTTACTAGCTGGAAGTAAGGGAGTTGGGACATGAAGTTATTTCTAGGAGTTAGAGACATACCAAGTTTAGCTCAGTTCTGGGCATCTTTGAAAGTCCTACACAAACTTGTTCCTACATAGTAACTTGCAACTTTGAATGAGAATGTGCTTGCTTACAGCAACGTGCTATATGTTCTGAATGCCCGAATTGGGAATCTGTGTCAAAACTTTGTTAGGAATTATGTGATCCTTACTATCTGGAAGTAAGGGAGTTGGGGCTTGAAGTTATTTCTAGGAGTTGGACACATACCAAGTTTAGCTCACTTCTGGGCATCTTTGAAATACCTATACAAACTTGTTCCTTCATAGTAACTTGCAACTTTGAATGAGAATGTGCTTGCTTACAGCAACGTGCTATATTTTCTGAATGCCCGAATTGGGAATCTGTGTCAAAACTTTTTTAGGAATTATGTGATCCTTACTAGCTGGAAGTAAGGGAGATGGGGCATGAAGTTATTTCTAGGAGTTGGAGACATACAACATTTAGCTCAGTTCTGGGCATCTTTGAAATACCTATACAAACTTGTTCCTACATAGTAACTTGCAACTTTGAATGAGAATGTGCTTGCTTACGGCAACGTGCTATATATTCTGAATGCCCGAATTGGGAATCTGTGTCAAAACTTTCTTAGGAATTATGTGATCCTTACTAGATGGAAGTAAGGAAGATGGGGCTTGAAGTTATTTCTAGGAGTTGGAGGCATACGAAGTTTAGCTCAGTTCTGGGCATCTTTGAAATACCTATACAAACTTGTTCCTGCATAGTAACTTGCAACTTTGAATGAGAATGTGCTTGCTTACAGAAACGTGCAATGGTTCTGAATGCCCGAATTGGGAATCTGTGTCAAAACTTTCTTTGAAATTATGTGATGCTTACTAGATGGAAGTAAGGGAGATATGGCATGAAGTTATTTCTAGGAGTTGGAGACATACCAAGTTTAGCTCAGTTCTGGGCATCTTTGAAATACCTATACAAACTTGTTCCTACATAGTAACTTGCAACTTTGAATGAGAATGTGCTTGCTTACAGCAACGTGCTATATGTTCTGAATGCCCGAATTGGGAATCTGTGTCAAACCTTTGTTAGGAATTATGTGATCCTCACTAGCTGGAAGTAAGGGAGATGGGGTATGAAGATATTTCTGGGAGTTGGAGACACACCAAGTTTAGCACAGTTCGGGGCATCTTTGAAATACCTATACAAACTTGTTCCTACATAGTAACTTGCAACTTTGAATGAGAATGTGCTTGCTTACAGCAACGTGCTACATGTTCTGAATGCCCGAATTGGGAATCTGTGTCGAAACTTTCTTAGGAATTATGTGATCCTTACTAGCTGGAAGTAAGGGAGATGGGGCAAGAAGTTATTTCTAGGAGTTGGAGACAAACCAAGTTTAGCTCAGTTCTGGGCATCTTTGAAATACCTATACAAACTTGTTCCTACATAGCAACTTGCATCTTTGAATGAGAATGTGCTTGCTTACAGCAACGTGCTATATGTTCTGATGCCCGAATTGGGAATCTGTGTCAAAACTTTGTTAGGAATTATGTGATCCTTTCTAGCTGGAAGTACGGGAGATGGGGCATGAAGTTATTTCTAGGAGTTGGAGGCATACCAAGTTTAGCTCAGTTCTGGGCATCTTTGAAATACCTATACAAACTTGTTCCTTCATAGTAACTTGCAACTTTGAATGAGAATGTGCTTGCTTACGGCAACGTGCTATATATTCTGAATGCCCGAATTGGGAATCTGTGTCAAAACTTTCTTAGGAATTATGTGATCCTTACTAGATGGAAGTAAGGGAGATGGGGCATGAAGTTATTTCTAGGAGTTGGAGACATACATCGTTTAGCTCAGTTCTGGGCATCTTTGAAATACCTATAGAAACTTGTTCCTACATAGTAACTTGCAACTTTGAATGAGAATGTGCTTGCTTACAGCAATGTGCTATATGTTCTGAATGCCCGAATTGGGAATCTGTGTCAAAACTTTCTTGGAAATTATGTGATCCTTACTAGATGGAAGTAAGGGACATGGGGCATGAAGTTATTTCTAGGAGTTGGAGACATACAACGTTTAGCTCAGTTCTGGGCATCATTGAAATACTTATACAAACTGGTTCCTACATAGTAACTTGCAACTTTGAATGAGAATGTGCTTGCTTACAGCAACGTGCTATATGTTCTGAATGCCCGAATTGGGAATCTGTGTCAAACCTTTGTTAGGAATTATGTGATCCTTACTAGCTGGAAGTAAGGGAGATGGGGCATGAAGTTATTTCTAGGAGTTGGAGACAATCCAAGTTTAGCTCTGTTCTAGGCATCTTTGAAATACCTATACAAACTTGTTCCTACATAGCAACTTGCATCTTTGAATGAGAATGTGCTTGCTTACAGCAACGTGCTATATGTTCTGAATGCCCTAATTGGGAATCTGTGTCAAAACTTTGTTAGGAATTATGTGATCCGTACTATCTGGAAGTACGGGAGATTGGGCATGAAGTTATTTCTAGGAGTTGGAGGCATACCAAGTTTAGCACAGTTCGGGGCATCTTTGAAATACCTATACAAACTTGTTCCTACATAGTAACTTGCAACTTTGAATGAGAATGTGCTTGCTTACAGCAACGTGCTATATGTTCTGAATGCCCGATTTGGGAATGTGTGTCAAAACTTTGTTAGGAATTATGTGATCCTTACTAGCTGGAAGTAAAGGAGATGGGGCATGAAGTTATTTCTAGGAGTTGAAGAGATAGCAAGTTTAGCTCAGTTCTGGGCATCTTTGAAATACCTATACAAACTTGTGCCTACATAGTAACTTGCAACTTTGAATGAGAATGTGCTTGCTTACAGCAACGTGCTACATGTTCTGAATGCCCGAATTGGGAATCTGTGTCAAAACATTGTTAGAAATTATGTGATCCTTACTAGCTGGAAGTAAGGGAGATGGGGCATGATGTTATTTCTAGGAGTTGGAGACTCACAACGTTTAGCTCAGTTCTGGGCATCTTTGAAAGTCCTATACAAACTTGTTCCTACATAGTAACTTGCAACTTTGAATGAGAATGTGCTTGCTTACAGCAACGAGCTATATGTTCTGAATGCCCGAATTGGGAATCTGTGTCAAAACTTTGTTAGGAATTATGTGATCCTTACTAGCTGGAAGTAAGGGAGATGGGGCATGAAGTTATTTCTAGGAGTTGGAGACATACCAAGTTTAGCTCAGTTCTGGGCATCTTTGAAATACCTATACAAACTTGTTCCTACATAGTAACTTGCAACTTTGAATGAGAATGTGCTTGCTTACGGCAACGTGCTATATATTCTGAATGCCCGAATTGGGAATCTGTGTCAAAACTTTCTTAGGAATTATGTGATCCTTACTAGATGGAAGTAAGGGAGATGGGGCATGAAGTTATTTCTAGGAGTTGGAGACATACATCGTTTAGCTCAGTTCTGGGCATCTTTGAAATACCTATAGAAACTTGTTCCTACATAGTAACTTGCAACTTTGAATGAGAATGTGCTTGCTTACAGCAATGTGCTATATGTTCTGAATGCCCGAATTGGGAATCTGTGTCAAAACTTTCTTGGAAATTATTTGATCCTTACTAGATGGAAGTAAGGGACATGGGGCATGAAGTTATTTCTAGGAGTTGGAGACATACAACGTTTAGCTCAGTTCTGGGCATCTTTGAAATACCTATACAAACTTGTTCCTACATAGTAACTTGCCACTTTGAATGAGAATGTGCTTGCTTACAGCAACGTGCTATATGTTCTGAATGCCCGAATTGGGAATCTGTGTCAAAACTTTGTTAGGAATTATGTGATCCTTAATACCTGGATGTAAGGGAGATGGGGCATGAAGTTATTTCTGGAGTTGGAGACATTCCCACTTTAGCTAAGTTCTGGGCATCTTTGAAATACCTATACAAACTTGTTCCTACATAGTAACTTGCAACTTTGAATGAGAATGTGCTTGCTTACAGCAACGTGCTATATGTTCTGAATGCCCGAATTGGGAATCTGTGTCAAAACTTTGTTAGGAATTATGTGATCCTTACTAGCTGGAAGTAAGGGAGATGGGGCATGAAGTTATTTCTAGGAGTTGGAGACATACCAAGTTTAGCTCAGTTCTGGGCATCTTTGAAATACCTATACAAACTTGTTCCTACATAGTAACTTGCAACTTTGAATGAGAATGTGCTTGCTTACAGCAACGTGCTATATGTTCTGAATGCCCAAATTGGGAATCTCTGTCAAAACTTTCTTAGAAATTATGTGATCCTTACTAGATGGAAGTAAGGGAGGTGGGGCATGAAGTTATTTCTAGGAGTTGGAGACATACCCACTTTGGCTCAGTTCTGGGCATCTTTGAAATACCTATACAAACTTGTTCCTACATAGTAACTTGCAACTTTGAATGAGAATGTGCTTGCTTACAGCAACGTGCTATATGTTCTGAATGCCCGAATTGGGAATCTGTGTCAAAACTTTGTAGGAATTATGTGATCCTTACTAGCTGGAAGTAAGGGAGATGGGGCATGAAGTTATTTCTAGGAGTTGGAGACATACCAAGTTTAGCTCAGTTCTGGGCATCTTTGAAATACCTATACAAACTTGTTCCTACATAGTAACTTGCAACTTTGAATGAGAATGTGCTTGCTTACAGCAACTTGCTACATGTTCTTAATGCCCGAATTGGGAATCTGTGTCAAAACTGTGTTCGGAATTATGTGATAATTACTAGCTGGAAATAAGGGAGATGGGGCATGAAGTTATTTCTAGAGGTTGGACACATACCAAGTTTAGCTCAGTTCTGGGCATCTTTGAAATACCTATACAAACTTGTTCCTTCATAGTAACTTGCAACTTTGAATGAGAATGTGCTTGCTTACAGCAACGTGCTATATGTTCTGAATGCCCGAATTGGGAATCTGTGTCAAAACTTTGTTAGGAATTATGTGATCCTTACTAGCTGGAAGTAAGGGAGATGGGGCATGAAGTTATTTCTAGGAGTTGGAGACATACCAAGTTTAGCTCAGTTCTGGGCATCTTTGAAATACCTATACAAACTTGTTCCTACATAGTAACTTGCAACTTTGAATGAGAATGTGCTTGCTTACAGCAACGTGCTATATGTTGTGAATGCCCGAATTCGGAATCTGTGTCAAATCTTTGTTAGGAATTATGTGATCCTTACTAGCTGGAAGTAAGGGAGATGGGGCATGAAGTTATTTCTAGGAGTTGGAGACATACCAAGTTTAGCTCAGTTCTGGGCATCTTTGAAATACCTATACAAACTTGTTCCTACATCGTAACTTGCAACTTTGAATGAGAATGTGCTTGCTTACAGCAACGTGCTATATGTTCTGAATGCCCGAATTGGGAATCTGTGTCAAAACTTTGTTAGGAATTATGTGATCCTTACTAGCTGGAAGTAAGGGAGATGGGGCATGAAGTTATTTCTAGGAGTTGGAGACATACCAAGTTTAGCTCTGTTCTGGGCATCTTTGAAATACCTATACAAACTTGTTCCTTCATAGTAACTTGCAACTTTGAATGAGAATGTGCTTGCTTACAGCAACGTGCTATATCTTCTGAATGCCCGAGTTGGGAATCTGTGTCAAATCTTTGTTAGGAATTATGTGATCCTTACTACCTGGAAGTAAGGGAGATGGGGCATGAAGTTATTTCTAGGAGTTGGAGACATACCAAGTTTAGCTCAGTTCTGGGCATCTTTGAAATACCTATACCAACTTGTTCCTACATAGTAACTTGCAACTTTGAATGAGAATGTGCTTGCTTACAGCAACGTGCTATATGTTCTGAATGCCCGAATTCGGAATCTGTGTCAAATCTTTGTTAGGAATTATGTGATCCTTACTAGCTGGAAGTAAGGGAGATGGGGCATGGAGTTATTTCTAGGAGTTGGAGCCATAGAACGTATAGCTCAGTTCTGGGCATCTTTGAAATACCTATACAAATTTATTCCTACATAGTAACTTGCAACTTTGAATGAGAATGTGCTTGCTTACAGCAACGTGCTATATGTTCTGAATGCCCGAATTGGGAATCTGTGTCAAAACTTTGTTAGGAATTATGGGATCTTTACTAGCTGGAAGTAAGGGAGATGGGGCATGAAGTTATTTCTAGGAGTTGGAGACATACCAAGTTTATCTCAGTTCTGGGCATCTTTGAAATACCTATACAAACTTGTTCCTACATAGTAACTTGCAACTTTGAATGAGAATGTGCTTGTTTTCAGCAACGTGCTATATGTTCTGAATGCCCGAATTGGGAATCTGTGTCATAACTTTGTTAGCAATTTTGTGATCCTTACTAGCTGGATGTAAGGGAGATGGGGCATGAAGTTATTTCTAGGAGTTGGAGACATACCCACTTTAGCTCAGTTCTGGGGATCTTTGAAATACTTATACAAACTTGTTCCTACATTGTAACTTGCAACTTTGAATGAGAATGTGCTTGCTTAAAGCAACGTGCTATATGTTCTGAATGCCCGAATTGGGAATCTGTGTCAAAACTTTGTTACAAATTATGTGATCCTTACTAGCTGGAAGTAAGGGAGATGGGGCATGAAGTTATTTCTAGGAGTTGGAGACATACCAAGTTTAGCTCAGTTCTGGGCATCTTTGAAATACCTATACAAACTTGTTCCTACATAGTAACTTGCAACTTTGAATGACAATGTGCTTGCTTACAGCAACGTGCTATATGTTCTGAATGCCCGAATTGGGAATCTGTGTCAAAACTTTGTTAGGAATTATGTGATCCTTACTAGCTGGAAGTAAGGGAGATGGGGCATGAAGTTATTTCTAGGAGTTGGAGACATACCAAGTTTAGCTCAGTTCTGGGCATCTTTGAAATACCTATACAAACTTGTTCCTACATAGTAACTTGCAACTTTGAATGAGAATGTGCTTGCTTACAGCAACTTGCTACATGTTCTTAATGCCCGAATTGGGAATCTGTGTCAAAACTGTGTTCGGAATTATGTGATAATTACTAGCTGGAAATAAGGGAGATGGGGCATGAAGTTATTTCTAGAGGTTGGACACATACCAAGTTTAGCTCAGTTCTGGGCATCTTTGAAATACCTATACAAACTTGTTCCTTCATAGTAACTTGCAACTTTGAATGAGAATGTGCTTGCTTACAGCAACGTGCTATATGTTCTGAATGCCCGAATTGGGAATCTGTGTCAAAACTTTGTTAGGAATTATGTGATCCTTACTAGCTGGAAGTAAGGGAGATGGGGCATGAAGTTATTTCTAGGAGTTGGAGACATACCAAGTTTAGCTCAGTTCTGGGCATCTTTGAAATACCTATACAAACTTGTTCCTACATAGTAACTTGCAACTTTGAATGAGAATGTGCTTGCTTACAGCAACGTGCTATATGTTGTGAATGCCCGAATTCGGAATCTGTGTCAAATCTTTGTTAGGAATTATGTGATCCTTACTAGCTGGAAGTAAGGGAGATGGGGCATGAAGTTATTTCTAGGAGTTGGAGACATACCAAGTTTAGCTCAGTTCTGGGCATCTTTGAAATACCTATACAAACTTGTTCCTACATCGTAACTTGCAACTTTGAATGAGAATGTGCTTGCTTACAGCAACGTGCTATATGTTCTGAATGCCCGAATTGGGAATCTGTGTCAAAACTTTGTTAGGAATTATGTGATCCTTACTAGCTGGAAGTAAGGGAGATGGGGCATGAAGTTATTTCTAGGAGTTGGAGACATACCAAGTTTAGCTCTGTTCTGGGCATCTTTGAAATACCTATACAAACTTGTTCCTTCATAGTAACTTGCAACTTTGAATGAGAATGTGCTTGCTTACAGCAACGTGCTATATCTTCTGAATGCCCGAGTTGGGAATCTGTGTCAAATCTTTGTTAGGAATTATGTGATCCTTACTACCTGGAAGTAAGGGAGATGGGGCATGAAGTTATTTCTAGGAGTTGGAGACATACCAAGTTTAGCTCAGTTCTGGGCATCTTTGAAATACCTATACCAACTTGTTCCTACATAGTAACTTGCAACTTTGAATGAGAATGTGTTTGCTTACAGCAACGTGCTATATGTTCTGAATGCCCGAATTCGGAATCTGTGTCAAATCTTTGTTAGGAATTATGTGATCCTTACTAGCTGGAAGTAAGGGAGATGGGGCATGGAGTTATTTCTAGGAGTTGGAGCCATAGAACGTATAGCTCAGTTCTGGGCATCTTTGAAATACCTATACAAATTTATTCCTACATAGTAACTTGCAACTTTGAATGAGAATGTGCTTGCTTACAGCAACGTGCTATATGTTCTGAATGCCCGAATTGGGAATCTGTGTCAAAACTTTGTTAGGAATTATGGGATCTTTACTAGCTGGAAGTAAGGGAGATGGGGCATGAAGTTATTTCTAGGAGTTGGAGACATACCAAGTTTATCTCAGTTCTGGGCATCTTTGAAATACCTATACAAACTTGTTCCTACATAGTAACTTGCAACTTTGAATGAGAATGTGCTTGTTTTCAGCAACGTGCTATATGTTCTGAATGCCCGAATTGGGAATCTGTGTCATAACTTTGTTAGCAATTTTGTGATCCTTACTAGCTGGATGTAAGGGAGATGGGGCATGAAGTTATTTCTAGGAGTTGGAGACATACCCACTTTAGCTCAGTTCTGGGGATCTTTGAAATACTTATACAAACTTGTTCCTACATTGTAACTCGCAACTTTGAATGAGAATGTGCTTGCTTAAAGCAACGTGCTATATGTTCTGAATGCCCGAATTGGGAATCTGTGTCAAAACTTTGTTACGAATTATGTGATCCTTACTAGCTGGAAGTAAGGGAGATGGGGCATGAAGTTATTTCTAGGAGTTGGAGACATACCAAGTTTAGCTCAGTTCTGGGCATCTTTGAAATACCTATACAAACTTGTTCCTACATAGTAACTTGCAACTTTGAATGAGAATGTGCTTGCTTACAGCAACTTGCTACATGTTCTTAATGCCCGAATTGGGAATCTGTGTCAAAACTGTGTTCGGAATTATGTGATAATTACTAGCTGGAAATAAGGGAGATGGGGCATGAAGTTATTTCTAGAGGTTGGACACATACCAAGTTTAGCTCAGTTCTGGGCATCTTTGAAATACCTATACAAACTTGTTCCTTCATAGTAACTTGCAACTTTGAATGAGAATGTGCTTGCTTACAGCAACGTGCTATATCTTCTGAATGCCCGAATTGGGAATCTGTGTCAAAACTTTGTTAGGAATTATGTGATCCTTACTAGCTGGAAGTAAGGGAGATGGGGCATGAAGTTATTTCTAGGAGTTGGAGACATACCAAGTTTAGCTCAGTTCTGGGCATCTTTGAAATACCTATACAAACTTGTTCCTACATAGTAACTTGCAACTTTGAATGAGAATGTGCTTGCTTACAGCAACGTGCTATATGTTGTGAATGCCCGAATTCGGAATCTGTGTCAAATCTTTGTTAGGAATTATGTGATCCTTACTAGCTGGAAGTAAGGGAGATGGGGCATGAAGTTATTTCTAGGAGTTGGAGAAATACCAAGTTTAGCTCAGTTCTGGGCATCTTTGAAATACCTATACAAACTTGTTCCTACATCGTAACTTGCAACTTTGAATGAGAATGTGCTTGCTTACAGCAACGTGCTATATGTTCTCAATGCCCGAATTGGGAATCTGTGTCAAAACTTTGTTAGGAATTATGTGATCCTTACTAGCTGGAAGTAAGGGAGATGGGGCATGAGGTTATTTCTAGGAGTTGGAGACATACCAAGTTTAGCTCAGTTCTGGGCATCTTTGAAATACCTATACAAACTTGTTCCTTCATAGTAACTTGCAACTTTGAATGAGAATGTGCTTGCTTACAGCAACGTGCTATATCTTCTGAATGCCCGAATTGGGAATCTGTGTCAATACTTTGTTAGGAATTATGTGATCCTTACTAGCTGGAAGTAAGGGAGATGGGGCATGAAGTTATTTCTAGGAGTTGGAGACATACCAAGTTTAGCTCAGTTCTGGGCATCTTTGAAATACCTATACAAACTTGTTCCTACATAGTAACTTGCTACTTTGAATGAGATTGTGCTTGCTTACAGCAACGTGCTATATGTTCTGAATGCCCTAATTGGGAATCTGTGTCAAAACTTTTTTAGGAATTATGTGATCCTTACCAGCTGGAAGTAAGGGAGTTGGGGCATGAAGTTATTTCTAGGAGTTGGAGACATACCAAGTTTAGCTCAGTTCTGGGCATCTTTGAAATACCTATACAAACTTGTTCCTACATAGTAACTTGCAACTTTGAATGAGAATGTGCTTGCTTACAGCAACGTGCTATATGTTCTGAATGCCCGAATTGGGAATCTGTGTCAAAACTTTGTTAGGAATTATGTGATCCTTACTACCTGGAACTAAGGGAGATGGGGCATGAAGTTATTTCTAGGAGTTGGAGACATACCCACTTTAGCTCAGTTCTGGGGATCTTTGAAATACTTATACAAACTTGTTCCTACATTGTAACTTGCAACTTTGAATGAGAATGTGCTTGCTTAAAGCAACGTGCTATATGTTCTGAATGCCCGAATTGGGAATCTGTGTCAAAACTTTGTTACGAATTATGTGATCCTTACTAGCTGGAAGTAAGGGAGATGGGGCATGAAGTTATTTCTAGGAGTTGGAGACATACCAAGTTTAGCTCAGTTCTGGGCATCTTTGAAATACCTATACAAACTTGTTCCTACATAGTAACTTGCAACTTTGAATGAGAATGTGCTTGCTTACAGCAACTTGCTACATGTTCTTAATGCCCGAATTGGGAATCTGTGTCAAAACTGTGTTCGGAATTATGTGATAATTACTAGCTGGAAATAAGGGAGATGGGGCATGAAGTTATTTCTAGAGGTTGGACACATACCAAGTTTAGCTCAGTTCTGGGCATCTTTGAAATACCTATACAAACTTGTTCCTTCATAGTAACTTGCAACTTTGAATGAGAATGTGCTTGCTTACAGCAACGTGCTATATCTTCTGAATGCCCGAATTGGGAATCTGTGTCAAAACTTTGTTAGGAATTATGTGATCCTTACTAGCTGGAAGTAAGGGAGATGGGGCATGAAGTTATTTCTAGGAGTTGGAGACATACCAAGTTTAGCTCAGTTCTGGGCATCTTTGAAATACCTATACAAACTTGTTCCTACATAGTAACTTGCAACTTTGAATGAGAATGTGCTTGCTTACAGCAACGTGCTATATGTTGTGAATGCCCGAATTCGGAATCTGTGTCAAATCTTTGTTAGGAATTATGTGATCCTTACTAGCTGGAAGTAAGGGAGATGGGGCATGAAGTTATTTCTAGGAGTTGGAGAAATACCAAGTTTAGCTCAGTTCTGGGCATCTTTGAAATACCTATACAAACTTGTTCCTACATCGTAACTTGCAACTTTGAATGAGAATGTGCTTGCTTACAGCAACGTGCTATATGTTCTCAATGCCCGAATTGGGAATCTGTGTCAAAACTTTGTTAGGAATTATGTGATCCTTACTAGCTATAAGTAAGGGAGATGGGGCATGAGGTTATTTCTAGGAGTTGGAGACATACCAAGTTTAGCTCAGTTCTGGGCATCTTTGAAATACCTATACAAACTTGTTCCTTCATAGTAACTTGCAACTTTGAATGAGAATGTGCTTGCTTACAGCAACGTGCTATATCTTCTGAATGCCCGAATTGGGAATCTGTGTCAATACTTTGTTAGGAATTATGTGATCCTTACTAGCTGGAAGTAAGGGAGATGGGGCATGAAGTTATTTCTAGGAGTTGGAGACATACCAAGTTTAGCTCAGTTCTGGGCATCTTTGAAATACCTATACAAACTTGTTCCTACATAGTAACTTGCTACTTTGAATGAGATTGTGCTTGCTTACAGCAACGTGCTATATGTTCTGAATGCCCTAATTGGGAATCTGTGTCAAAACTTTTTTAGGAATTATGTGATCCTTACCAGCTGGAAGTAAGGGAGTTGGGGCATGAAGTTATTTCTAGGAGTTGGAGACATACCAAGTTTAGCTCAGTTCTGGGCATCTTTGAAATACCTATACAAACTTGTTCCTACATAGTAACTTGCAACTTTGAATGAGAATGTGCTTGCTTACAGCAACGTGCTATATGTTCTGAATGCCCGAATTGGGAATCTGTGTCAAAACTTTGTTAGGAATTATGTGATCCTTACTACCTGGAACTAAGGGAGATGGGGCATGAAGTTATTTCTAGGAGTTGGAGACATACCCACTTTAGCTCAGTTCTGGACATCTTTGAAATACCTATACAAACTTGTTCCTACATAGTAACATGCAACTTTGAATGAGAATGTGCTTACTTACAGCAACGTGCTATATGTTCTGAATGCCCGAATTGGCAATCTGTGTAAATCTTTGTTAGGAATTATGTGATCCTTACTACCTGGAAGTAAGGGAGATGGGGCATGAAGTTATTTCTAGGAGTTGGAGACATACCAAGTTTAGCTCAGTTCTGGGCATCTTTGAAATACCTATACAAACTTGTTCCTACATAGTAACTTGCAACTTTGAATGAGATTGTGCTTGCTTACAGCAACGTGCTATATGTTCTGAATGCCCGAATTGGGAATCTGTGTCAAAACTTTGTTAGGAATTATGTGATCCTTACTAGCTGGAAGTAAGGGAGTTGGGGCATGAAGTTATTTCTAGGAGTTGGAGACATACCCACTTTAGCTCAGTTCTGGGCATCTTTGAAATACCTATACAAACTTGTTCCTTCATAGTAACTTGCAACTTTGAATGAGAATGTGCTTGCTTACAGCAACGTGCTATATCTTCTGAATGCCCGAATTGGGAATCTGTGTCAAAACTTTGTTAGGAATTATGTGATCCTTACTAGCTGAACGTAAGGGAGATGGGGCATGAAGTTATTTCTAGGAGTTGGAGACATACCAAGTTTAGCTCAGTTCTGGGCATCTTTGAAATACCTATACAAACTTGTTCCTACATAGTAACTTGCAACTTTGAATGAGAATGTGCTTGCTTACAGCAACGTGCTATATGTTCTGAATGCCCGAATTGGGAATCTGTGTCAAAACTTTGTTAGGAATTATGTGATCCTTACTAGCTGGAAGTAAGGGAGATGGGGCATGGTGTTATTTCTAGGAGTTGGAGCCATAGAACGTATAGCTCAGTTCTGGGCATCTTTGAAATACCTATACAAACTTATTCCTACATAGTAACTTGCAACTTTGAATGAGAATGTGCTTGCTTACAGCAACGTGCTATATGATCTGAATGCCCGAATTGGGAATCTGTGTCAAAACTTTGTTAGGAATTATGGGATCCTTACTAGCTGGAAGTAAGGGAGATGGGGCAAGAAGTTATTTCTAGGAGTTGGAGACATACCAAGTTTATCTCAGTTCTGGGCATCTTTGAAATACCTATACAAACTTGTTCCTACATAGTAACTTGCAACTTTGAATGAGAATGTGCTTGCTTTCAGCAACGTGCTATATGTTCTGAATGCCCGAATTGGGAATCTGTGTCATAACTTTGTTAGCAATTTTGTGATGCTTACTAGCTGGAAGTAAGGGAGATGGGGCAT
Source organism: Diceros bicornis minor (assembly GCF_020826845.1). Taxonomy (NCBI): domain Eukaryota; kingdom Metazoa; phylum Chordata; class Mammalia; order Perissodactyla; family Rhinocerotidae; genus Diceros; species Diceros bicornis. The sequence goes on along the minus strand of NW_026691170.1, from coordinate 161,679 downwards.
GAAGTTATTTCTAGGAGTTGGAGACATACCCACTTTAGCTCAGTTCTGGGGATCTTTGAAATACTTATACAAACTTGTTCCTACATAGTAACTTGCAACTTTGAATGAGAATGTGCTTGCTTACAGCAACGTGCTATATGTTCTGAATGCCCGAATTGGGAATATGTGTCAAAACTTTGTTAGGAATTATGTGATCCTTACTAGCTGGATGTAAGGGAAATGGGGCATGAAGTTATTTCTAGGAGTTGGAGACATACCAAGTTTAGCTCAGTTCTGGGCATCTTTGAAATACCTATACAAACTTGTTCCTACATAGTAACATGCAACTTTGAATGAGAATGTGCTTGCTTACAGCAACTTGCTACATGTTCTTAATGCCCGAATTGGGAATCTGTGTCAAAACTGTGTTCGGAATTATGTGATAATTACTAGCTGGAAATAAGGGAGATGGGGCATGAAGTTATTTCTAGAGGTTGGACTCATACCAAGTTTAGCTCAGTTCTGGGCATCTTTGAAATACCTATACAAACTTGTTCCTTCATAGTAACTTGCAACTTTGAATGAGAATGTGCTTGCTTACAGCAACGTGCTATATCTTCTGAATGCCCGAATTGGGAATCTGTGTCAAAACTTTGTTAGGAATTATGTGATCCTTACTAGCTGGAAGTAAGGGAGATGGGGCATGAAGTTATTTCTAGGAGTTGGAGACATACCAAGTTTAGCTCAGTTCTTGGCATCTTTGAAATACCTATACAAACTTGTTCCTACATAGTAACTTGCAACTTTGAATGAGAATGTGCTTGCTTACAGCAACGTGCTATATGTTGTGAATGCCCGAATTCGGAATCTGTGTCAAATCTTTGTTAGGAATTATGTGATCCTTACTAGCTGGAAGTAAGGGAGATGGGGCATGAAGTTATTTCTAGGAGTTGGAGACATACCAAGTTTAGCTCAGTTCTGGGCATCTTTGAAATACCTATACAAACTTGTTCCTACATCGTAACTTGCAACTTTGAATGAGAATGTGCTTGCTTACAGCAACGTGCTATATGTTCTGAATGCCCGAATTGGGAATCTGTGTCAAAACTTTGTTAGGAATTATGTGATCCTTACTAGCTGGAAGTAAGGGAGATGGGGCATGAAGTTATTTCTAGGAGTTGGAGACATACCAAGTTTAGCTCTGTTCTGGGCATCTTTGAAATACCTATACAAACTTGTTCCTTCATAGTAACTTGCAACTTTGAATGAGAATGTGCTTGCTTACAGCAACGTGCTATATCTTCTGAATGCCCGAGTTGGGAATCTGTGTCAAATCTTTGTTAGGAATTATGTGATCCTTACTACCTGGAAGTAAGGGAGATGGGGCATGAAGTTATTTCTAGGAGTTGGAGACATACCAAGTTTAGCTCAGTTCTGGGCATCTTTGAAATACCTATACCAACTTGTTCCTACATAGTAACTTGCAACTTTGAATGAGAATGTGCTTGCTTACAGCAACGTGCTATATGTTCTGAATGCCCGAATTCGGAATCTGTGTCAAATCTTTGTTAGGAATTATGTGATCCTTACTAGCTGGAAGTAAGGGAGATGGGGCATGGAGTTATTTCTAGGAGTTGGAGCCATAGAACGTATAGCTCAGTTCTGGGCATCTTTGAAATACCTATACAAATTTATTCCTACATAGTAACTTGCAACTTTGAATGAGAATGTGCTTGCTTACAGCAACGTGCTATATGTTCTGAATGCCCGAATTGGGAATCTGTGTCAAAACTTTGTTAGGAATTATGGGATCTTTACTAGCTGGAAGTAAGGGAGATGGGGCATGAAGTTATTTCTAGGAGTTGGAGACATACCAAGTTTATCTCAGTTCTGGGCATCTTTGAAATACCTATACAAACTTGTTCCTACATAGTAACTTGCAACTTTGAATGAGAATGTGCTTGTTTTCAGCAACGTGCTATATGTTCTGAATGCCCGAATTGGGAATCTGTGTCATAACTTTGTTAGCAATTTTGTGATCCTTACTAGCTGGATGTAAGGGAGATGGGGCATGAAGTTATTTCTAGGAGTTGGAGACATACCCACTTTAGCTCAGTTCTGGGGATCTTTGAAATACTTATACAAACTTGTTCCTACATTGTAACTTGCAACTTTGAATGAGAATGTGCTTGCTTAAAGCAACGTGCTATATGTTCTGAATGCCCGAATTGGGAATCTGTGTCAAAACTTTGTTACGAATTATGTGATCCTTACTAGCTGGAAGTAAGGGAGATGGGGCATGAAGTTATTTCTAGGAGTTGGAGACATACCAAGTTTAGCTCAGTTCTGGGCATCTTTGAAATACCTATACAAACTTGTTCCTACATAGTAACTTGCAACTTTGAATGAGAATGTGCTTGCTTACAGCAACTTGCTACATGTTCTTAATGCCCGAATTGGGAATCTGTGTCAAAACTGTGTTCGGAATTATGTGATAATTACTAGCTGGAAATAAGGGAGATGGGGCATGAAGTTATTTCTAGAGGTTGGACACATACCAAGTTTAGCTCAGTTCTGGGCATCTTTGAAATACCTATACAAACTTGTTCCTTCATAGTAACTTGCAACTTTGAATGAGAATGTGCTTGCTTACAGCAACGTGCTATATCTTCTGAATGCCCAAATTGGGAATCTGTGTCAAAACTTTGTTAGGAATTATGTGATCCTTACCAGCTGGAAGTAAGGGAGATGGGGCATGAAGTTATTTCTAGGAGTTGGAGACATACCAAGTTTAGCTCAGTTCTGGGCGTCTTTGAAATACCTATACAAACTTGTTCCTACATAGTAACTTGCAACTTTGAATGAGAATGTGCTTGCTTACAGCAACGTGCTATATGTTGTGAATGCCCGAATTCGGAATCTGTGTCAAATCTTTGTTAGGAATTATGTGATCCTTACTAGCTGGAAGTAAGGGAGATGGGGCATGAAGTTATTTCTAGGAGTTGGAGAAATACCAAGTTTAGCTCAGTTCTGGGCATCTTTGAAATACCTATACAAACTTGTTCCTACATCGTAACTTGCAACTTTGAATGAGAATGTGCTTGCTTACAGCAACGTGCTATATGTTCTCAATGCCCGAATTGGGAATCTGTGTCAAAACTTTGTTAGGAATTATGTGATCCTTACTAGCTGGAAGTAAGGGAGATGGGGCATGAGGTTATTTCTAGGAGTTGGAGACATACCAAGTTTAGCTCAGTTCTGGGCATCTTTGAAATACCTATACAAACTTGTTCCTTCATAGTAACTTGCAACTTTGAATGAGAATGTGCTTGCTTACAGCAACGTGCTATATCTTCTGAATGCCCGAATTGGGAATCTGTGTCAATACTTTGTTAGGAATTATGTGATCCTTACTAGCTGGAAGTAAGGGAGATGGGGCATGAAGTTATTTCTAGGAGTTGGAGACATACCAAGTTTAGCTCAGTTCTGGGCATCTTTGAAATACCTATACAAACTTGTTCCTACATAGTAACTTGCTACTTTGAATGAGATTGTGCTTGCTTACAGCAACGTGCTATATGTTCTGAATGCCCTAATTGGGAATCTGTGTCAAAACTTTTTTAGGAATTATGTGATCCTTACCAGCTGGAAGTAAGGGAGTTGGGGCATGAAGTTATTTCTAGGAGTTGGAGACATACCAAGTTTAGCTCAGTTCTGGGCATCTTTGAAATACCTATACAAACTTGTTCCTACATAGTAACTTGCAACTTTGAATGAGAATGTGCTTGCTTACAGCAACGTGCTATATGTTCTGAATGCCCGAATTGGGAATCTGTGTCAAAACTTTGTTAGGAATTATGTGATCCTTACTACCTGGAACTAAGGGAGATGGGGCATGAAGTTATTTCTAGGAGTTGGAGACATACCCACTTTAGCTCAGTTCTGGGGATCTTTGAAATACTTATACAAACTTGTTCCTACATTGTAACTTGCAACTTTGAATGAGAATGTGCTTGCTTAAAGCAACGTGCTATATGTTCTGAATGCCCGAATTGGGAATCTGTGTCAAAACTTTGTTACGAATTATGTGATCCTTACTAGCTGGAAGTAAGGGAGATGGGGCATGAAGTTATTTCTAGGAGTTGGAGACATACCAAGTTTAGCTCAGTTCTGGGCATCTTTGAAATACCTATACAAACTTGTTCCTACATAGTAACTTGCAACTTTGAATGAGAATGTGCTTGCTTACAGCAACTTGCTACATGTTCTTAATGCCCGAATTGGGAATCTGTGTCAAAACTGTGTTCGGAATTATGTGATAATTACTAGCTGGAAATAAGGGAGATGGGGCATGAAGTTATTTCTAGAGGTTGGACACATACCAAGTTTAGCTCAGTTCTGGGCATCTTTGAAATACCTATACAAACTTGTTCCTTCATAGTAACTTGCAACTTTGAATGAGAATGTGCTTGCTTACAGCAACGTGCTATATCTTCTGAATGCCCGAATTGGGAATCTGTGTCAAAACTTTGTTAGGAATTATGTGATCCTTACTAGCTGGAAGTAAGGGAGATGGGGCATGAAGTTATTTCTAGGAGTTGGAGACATACCAAGTTTAGCTCAGTTCTGGGCATCTTTGAAATACCTATACAAACTTGTTCCTACATAGTAACTTGCTACTTTGAATGAGATTGTGCTTGCTTACAGCAACGTGCTATATGTTCTGAATGCCCTAATTGGGAATCTGTGTCAAAACTTTTTTAGGAATTATGTGATCCTTACCAGCTGGAAGTAAGGGAGTTGGGGCATGAAGTTATTTCTAGGAGTTGGAGACATACCAAGTTTAGCTCAGTTCTGGGCATCTTTGAAATACCTATACAAACTTGTTCCTACATAGTAACTTGCAACTTTGAATGAGAATGTGCTTGCTTACAGCAACGTGCTATATGTTCTGAATGCCCGAATTGGGAATCTGTGTCAAAACTTTGTTAGGAATTATGTGATCCTTACTACCTGGAACTAAGGGAGATGGGGCATGAAGTTATTTCTAGGAGTTGGAGACATACCCACTTTAGCTCAGTTCTGGACATCTTTGAAATACCTATACAAACTTGTTCCTACATAGTAACATGCAACTTTGAATGAGAATGTGCTTACTTACAGCAACGTGCTATATGTTCTGAATGCCCGAATTGGCAATCTGTGTAAATCTTTGTTAGGAATTATGTGATCCTTACTACCTGGAAGTAAGGGAGATGGGGCATGAAGTTATTTCTAGGAGTTGGAGACATACCAAGTTTAGCTCAGTTCTGGGCATCTTTGAAATACCTATACAAACTTGTTCCTACATAGTAACTTGCAACTTTGAATGAGATTGTGCTTGCTTACAGCAACGTGCTATATGTTCTGAATGCCCGAATTGGGAATCTGTGTCAAAACTTTGTTAGGAATTATGTGATCCTTACTAGCTGGAAGTAAGGGAGTTGGGGCATGAAGTTATTTCTAGGAGTTGGAGACATACCCACTTTAGCTCAGTTCTGGGCATCTTTGAAATACCTATACAAACTTGTTCCTTCATAGTAACTTGCAACTTTGAATGAGAATGTGCTTGCTTACAGCAACGTGCTATATCTTCTGAATGCCCGAATTGGGAATCTGTGTCAAAACTTTGTTAGGAATTATGTGATCCTTACTAGCTGAACGTAAGGGAGATGGGGCATGAAGTTATTTCTAGGAGTTGGAGACATACCAAGTTTAGCTCAGTTCTGGGCATCTTTGAAATACCTATACAAACTTGTTCCTACATAGTAACTTGCAACTTTGAATGAGAATGTGCTTGCTTACAGCAACGTGCTATATGTTGTGAATGCCCGAATTGGGAATCTGTGTCAAAACTTTGTTAGGAATTATGTGATCCTTACTAGCTGGAAGTAAGGGAGATGGGGCATGGTGTTATTTCTAGGAGTTGGAGCCATAGAACGTATAGCTCAGTTCTGGGCATCTTTGAAATACCTATACAAACTTATTCCTACATAGTAACTTGCAACTTTGAATGAGAATGTGCTTGCTTACAGCAACGTGCTATATGATCTGAATGCCCGAATTGGGAATCTGTGTCAAAACTTTGTTAGGAATTATGGGATCCTTACTAGCTGGAAGTAAGGGAGATGGGGCAAGAAGTTATTTCTAGGAGTTGGAGACATACCAAGTTTATCTCTGTTCTGGGCATCTTTGAAATACCTATACAAACTTGTTCCTACATAGTAACTTGCAACTTTGAATGAGAATGTGCTTGCTTTCAGCAACGTGCTATATGTTCTGAATGCCCGAATTGGGAATCTGTGTCATAACTTTGTTAGCAATTTTGTGATGCTTACTAGCTGGAAGTAAGGGAGATGGGGCATGAAGTTATTTCTAGGAGTTGGAGACATACCCACTTTAGCTCAGTTCTGGGGATCTTTGAAATACTTATACAAACTTGTTCCTACATAGTAACTTGCAACTTTGAATGAGAATGTGCTTGCTTACAGCAACGTGCTATATGTTCTGAATGCCCGAATTGGGAATCTGTGTCAAAACTTTGTTAGGAATTATGTGATCCTTACTAGCTGGAAGTAAGGGAGATGGGGCATGAAGTTATTTCTAGGAGTTGGAGACATACCAAGTTTAGCTCAGTTCTGGGCATCTTTGAAATACCTATACAAACTTGTTCCTACATAGTAACATGCAACTTTGAATGAGAATGTGCTTGCTTACAGCAACTTGCTACATGTTCTTAATGCCCGAATTGGGAATCTGTGTCAAAACTGTGTTCGGAATTATGTGATAATTACTAGCTGGAAATAAGGGAGATGGGGCATGAAGTTATTTCTAGAGGTTGGACTCATACCAAGTTTAGCTCAGTTCTGGGCATCTTTGAAATACCTATACAAACTTGTTCCTTCATAGTAACTTGCAACTTTGAATGAGAATGTGCTTGCTTACAGCAACGTGCTATATCTTCTGAATGCCCGAATTGGGAATCTGTGTCAAAACTTTGTTAGGAATTATGTGATCCTTACTAGCTGGAAGTAAGGGAGATGGGGCATGAAGTTATTTCTAGGAGTTGGAGACATACCAAGTTTAGCTCAGTTCTGGGCATCTTTGAAATACCTATACAAACTTGTTCCTACATAGTAACTTGCAACTTTGAATGAGAATGTGCTTGCTTACAGCAACGTGCTATATGTTGTGAATGCCCGAATTCGGAATCTGTGTCAAATCTTTGTTAGGAATTATGTGATCCTTACTAGCTGGAAGTAAGGGAGATGGGGCATGAAGTTATTTCTAGGAGTTGGAGACATACCAAGTTTAGCTCAGTTCTGGGCATCTTTGAAATACCTATACAAACTTGTTCCTACATAGTAACTTGCAACTTTGAATGAGAATGTGCTTGCTTACAGCAACGTGCTATATGTTCTGAATGCCCAAATTGGGAATCTGTGTCAAAACTTTCTTAGAAATTATGTGATCCTTACTAGATGGAAGTAAGGGAGGTGGGGCATGAAGTTATTTCTAGGAGTTGGAGACATACCCACTTTGGCTCAGTTCTGGGCATCTTTGAAATACCTATACAAACTTGTTCCTAAATAGTAACTTGCAACTTTGAATGAGAATGTGCTTGCTTACAGCAACGTGCTATATGTTCTGAATGCCCGAATTGGGAATCTGTGTCAAATCTTTGTTAGGAATTATGTGATCCTTACTAGCTGGAAGTAAGGGAGATGGGGCATGGAGTTATTTCTAGGAGTTGGAGCCATAGAACGTATAGCTCAGTTCTGGGCATCTTTGAAATACCTATACAAACTTATTCCTACATAGTAACTTGCAACTTTGAATGAGAATGTGCTTGCTTTCAGCAACGTGCTATATGTTCTGAATGCCCGAATTGGGAATCTGTGTCATAACATTGTTAGCAATTTTGTGATCCTTACTAGCTGGAAGTAAGGGAGATGTGGCATGAAGTTATTTCTAGGAGTTGGAGACATACCCACTTTAGCTCAGTTCTGGGGATCTTTGAAATACTTATACAAACTTGTTCCTACATAGTAACTTGCAACTTTGAATGAGAATGTGCTTGCTTACAGCAACGTGCTATATGTTCTGAATGCCCGAATTGGGAATCTGTGTCAAAACTTTGTTAGGAATTATGTGATCCTTACTAGCTGGAAGTAAGGGAGATGGGGCATGAAGTTATTTCTAGGAGTTGGAGACATACCAAGGTTAGCTCAGTTCTGGGCATCTTTGAAATACCTATACAAACTTGTTCCTACATAGTAACTTGCAACTTTGAATGAGAATGTGCTTGCTTACAGCAACTTGCTACATGTTCTTAATGCCCGAATTGGGAATCTGTGTCAAAACTGTGTTCGGAATTATGTGATAATTACTAGCTGGAAATAAGGGAGATGGGGCATGAAGTTATTTCTAGAGGTTGGACTCATACCAAGTTTAGCTCAGTTCTGGGCATCTTTGAAATACCTATACAAACTTGTTCCTTCATAGTAACTTGCAACTTTGAATGAGAATGTGCTTGCTTACAGCAACGTGCTATATCTTCTGAATGCCCGAATTGGGAATCTGTGTCAAAACTTTGTTAGGAATTATGTGATCCTTACTAGCTGGAAGTAAGGGAGATGGGGCATGAAGTTATTTCTAGGAGTTGGAGACATACCAAGTTTAGCTCAGTTCTGGGCATCTTTGAAATACCTATACAAACTTGTTCCTACATAGTAACTTGCAACTTTGAATGAGAATGTGCTTGCTTACAGCAACGTGCTATATGTTGTGAATGCCCGAATTCGGAATCTGTGTCAAATCTTTGTTAGGAATTATGTGATCCTTACTAGCTGGAAGTAAGGGAGATGGGGCATGAAGTTATTTCTAGGAGTTGGAGACATACCAAGTTTAGCTCAGTTCTGGGCATCTTTGAAATACCTATACAAACTTGTTCCTACATCGTAACTTGCAACTTTGAATGAGAATGTGCTTGCTTACAGCAACGTGCTATATGTTCTGAATGCCCGAATTGGGAATCTGTGTCAAAACATTGTTAGGAATTATGTGATCCTTACTAGCTGGAAGTAAGGGAGATGGGGCATGAAGTTATTTCTAGGAGTTGGAGACATACCAAGTTTAGCTCAGTTCTGGGCATCTTTGAAATACCTATACAAACGTGTTCCTTCATAGTAACTTGCAACTTTAAATGAGAATGTGCTTGCTTACAGCAACGTGCTATATGTTCTGAATGCCCGAATTGGGAATCTGTGTCAATACTTTGTTAGGAATTATGTGATCCTTACTACCTGGAAGTAAGGGAGATGGGGCATGAAGTTATTTCTAGGAGTTGGAGACATACCAAGTTTAGCTCAGTTCTGGGCATCTTTGAAATACCTATACAAACTTGTTCCTACATAGTAACTTGCAACTTTGAATGAGATTGTGCTTGCTTACAGCAACGTGCTATATGTTCTGAATGCCCGAATTGGGAATCTGTGTCAAAACTTTTTTAGGAATTATGTGATCCTTACTAGCTGGAAGTAAGGGAGTTGGGGCATGAAGTTATTTCTAGGAGTTGGAGACATACCAAGTTTAGCTCAGTTCTGGGCATCTTTCAAATACCTATACAAACTTGTTCCTTCATAGTAACTTGCAACTTTGAATGAGAATGTTCTTGCTTACAGCAACGTGCTATATCTTCTGAATGCCCGAATTGGGAATCTGTGTCAAAACTTTGTTAGGAATTATGTGATCCTTACTAACTGAAGGTAAGGGAGATGGGGCATGAAGTTATTTCTAGGAGTTGGAGACATACCAAGTTTAGCTCAGTTCTGGGCATCTTTGAAATACCTATACAAACTTGTTCCTACATAGTAACTTGCAACTTTGAATGAGAATGTGCTTGCTTACAGCAACGTGCTATATGTTCTGAATGCCCGAATTCAGAATCTGTGTCAAATCTTTGTTAGGAATTATGTGATCCTTACTAGCTGGAAGTAAGGGAGATGGGGCATGGAGTTATTTCTAGGAGTTGGAGCCATAGAACGTATAGCTCAGTTCTGGGCATCTTTGAAATACCTATACAAACTTATTCCTACATAGTAACTTGCAACTTTGAATGAGAATGTGCTTGCTTACAGCAACGTGCTATATGTTCTGAATGCCCGAATTGGGAATCTGTGTCAAAACTTTGTTAGGAATTATGGGATCTTTACTAGCTGGAAGTAAGGGAGATGGGGCATGAAGTTATTTCTAGGAGTTGGAGACATACCAAGTTTAGCTCAGTTCTTGGCATCTTTGAAATACCTATACAAACTTGTTCCTACATAGTAACTTGCAACTTTGAATGAGAATGTGCTTGCTTACAGCAACGTGCTATATGTTGTGAATGCCCGAATTCGGAATCTGTGTCAAATCTTTGTTAGGAATTATGTGATCCTTACTAGCTGGAAGTAAGGGAGATGGGGCATGAAGTTATTTCTAGGAGTTGGAGACATACCAAGTTTAGCTCAGTTCTGGGCATCTTTGAAATACCTATACAAACTTGTTCCTACATAGTAACTTGCAACTTTGAATGAGAATGTGCTTGCTTACAGCAACGTGCTATATGTTCTGAATGCCCAAATTGGGAATCTGTGTCAAAACTTTCTTAGAAATTATGTGATCCTTACTAGATGGAAGTAAGGGAGGTGGGGCATGAAGTTATTTCTAGGAGTTGGAGACATACCCACTTTGGCTCAGTTCTGGGCATCTTTGAAATACCTATACAAACTTGTTCCTACATAGTAACTTGCAACTTTGAATGAGAATGTGCTTGCTTACAGCAACGTGCTATATGTTCTGAATGCCCGAATTGGGAATCTGTGTCAAATCTTTGTTAGGAATTATGTGATCCTTACTAGCTGGAAGTAAGGGAGATGGGGCATGGAGTTATTTCTAGGAGTTGGAGCCATAGAACGTATAGCTCAGTTCTGGGCATCTTTGAAATACCTATACAAACTTATTCCTACATAGTAACTTGCAACTTTGAATGAGAATGTGCTTGCTTACAGCAACGTGCTATATGTTCTGAATGCCCGAATTGGGAATCTGTGTCAAAACTTTGTTAGGAATTATGGGATCCTTACTAGCTGGAAGTAAGGGAGATGGGGCATGAAGTTATTTCTAGGAGTTGGAGACATACCAAGTTTATCTCAGTTCTGGGCATCTTTGAAATACCTATACAAACTTGTTCCTACATAGTAACTTGCAACTTTGAATGAGAATGTGCTTGCTTTCAGCAACGTGCTATATGTTCTGAATGCCCGAATTGGGAATCTGTGTCATAACATTGTTAGCAATTTTGTGATCCTTACTAGCTGGAAGTAAGGGAGATGTGGCATGAAGTTATTTCTAGGAGTTGGAGACATACCCACTTTAGCTCAGTTCTGGGGATCTTTGAAATACCTATACAAACTTGTTCCTACATAGTAACTTGCAACTTTGAATGAGAATGTGCTTGCTTACAGCAACGTGCTATATGTTCTGAATGCCTGAATTGGGAATCTGTGTCAAAACATTGTTAGGAATTATGTGATCCTTACTAGCTGGAAGTAAGGGAGATGGGGCATGAAGTTATTTCTAGGAGTTGGAGACATACCAAGTTTAGCTCAGTTCTGGGCATCTTTGAAATACCTATACAAACGTGTTCCTTCATAGTAACTTGCAACTTTAAATGAGAATGTGCTTGCTTACAGCAACGTGCTATATGTTCTGAATGCCCGAATTGGGAATCTGTGTCAATACTTTGTTAGGAATTATGTGATCCTTACTACCTGGAAGTAAGGGAGATGGGGCATGAAGTTATTTCTAGGAGTTGGAGACATACCAAGTTTAGCTCAGTTCTGGGCATCTTTGAAATACCTATACAAACTTGTTCCTACATAGTAACTTGCAACTTTGAATGAGATTGTGCTTGCTTACAGCAACGTGCTATATGTTCTGAATGCCCGAATTGGGAATCTGTGTCAAAACTTTTTTAGGAATTATGTGATCCTTACTAGCTGGAAGTAAGGGAGTTGGGGCATGAAGTTATTTCTAGGAGTTGGAGACATACCAAGTTTAGCTCAGTTCTGGGCATCTTTCAAATACCTATACAAACTTGTTCCTTCATAGTAACTTGCAACTTTGAATGAGAATGTTCTTGCTTACAGCAACGTGCTATATCTTCTGAATGCCCGAATTGGGAATCTGTGTCAAAACTTTGTTAGGAATTATGTGATCCTTACTAACTGAAGGTAAGGGAGATGGGGCATGAAGTTATTTCTAGGAGTTGGAGACATACCAAGTTTAGCTCAGTTCTGGGCATCTTTGAAATACCTATACAAACTTGTTCCTACATAGTAACTTGCAACTTTGAATGAGAATGTGCTTGCTTACAGCAACGTGCTATATGTTCTGAATGCCCGAATTCAGAATCTGTGTCAAATCTTTGTTAGGAATTATGTGATCCTTACTAGCTGGAAGTAAGGGAGATGGGGCATGGAGTTATTTCTAGGAGTTGGAGCCATAGAACGTATAGCTCAGTTCTGGGCATCTTTGAAATACCTATACAAACTTATTCCTACATAGTAACTTGCAACTTTGAATGAGAATGTGCTTGCTTACAGCAACGTGCTATATGTTCTGAATGCCCGAATTGGGAATCTGTGTCAAAACTTTGTTAGGAATTATGGGATCTTTACTAGCTGGAAGTAAGGGAGATGGGGCATGAAGTTATTTCTAGGAGTTGGAGACATACCAAGTTTAGCTCAGTTCTTGGCATCTTTGAAATACCTATACAAACTTGTTCCTACATAGTAACTTGCAACTTTGAATGAGAATGTGCTTGCTTACAGCAACGTGCTATATGTTGTGAATGCCCGAATTCGGAATCTGTGTCAAATCTTTGTTAGGAATTATGTGATCCTTACTAGCTGGAAGTAAGGGAGATGGGGCATGAAGTTATTTCTAGGAGTTGGAGACATACCAAGTTTAGCTCAGTTCTGGGCATCTTTGAAATACCTATACAAACTTGTTCCTACATAGTAACTTGCAACTTTGAATGAGAATGTGCTTGCTTACAGCAACGTGCTATATGTTCTGAATGCCCAAATTGGGAATCTGTGTCAAAACTTTCTTAGAAATTATGTGATCCTTACTAGATGGAAGTAAGGGAGGTGGGGCATGAAGTTATTTCTAGGAGTTGGAGACATACCCACTTTGGCTCAGTTCTGGGCATCTTTGAAATACCTATACAAACTTGTTCCTACATAGTAACTTGCAACTTTGAATGAGAATGTGCTTGCTTACAGCAACGTGCTATATGTTCTGAATGCCCGAATTGGGAATCTGTGTCAAATCTTTGTTAGGAATTATGTGATCCTTACTAGCTGGAAGTAAGGGAGATGGGGCATGGAGTTATTTCTAGGAGTTGGAGCCATAGAACGTATAGCTCAGTTCTGGGCATCTTTGAAATACCTATACAAACTTATTCCTACATAGTAACTTGCAACTTTGAATGAGAATGTGCTTGCTTACAGCAACGTGCTATATGTTCTGAATGCCCGAATTGGGAATCTGTGTCAAAACTTTGTTAGGAATTATGGGATCCTTACTAGCTGGAAGTAAGGGAGATGGGGCATGAAGTTATTTCTAGGAGTTGGAGACATACCAAGTTTATCTCAGTTCTGGGCATCTTTGAAATACCTATACAAACTTGTTCCTACATAGTAACTTGCAACTTTGAATGAGAATGTGCTTGCTTTCAGCAACGTGCTATATGTTCTGAATGCCCGAATTGGGAATCTGTGTCATAACATTGTTAGCAATTTTGTGATCCTTACTAGCTGGAAGTAAGGGAGATGTGGCATGAAGTTATTTCTAGGAGTTGGAGACATACCCACTTTAGCTCAGTTCTGGGGATCTTTGAAATACTTATACAAACTTGTTCCTACATAGTAACTTGCAACTTTGAATGAGAATGTGCTTGCTTACAGCAACGTGCTATATGTTCTGAATGCCCGAATTGGGAATCTGTGTCAAAACTTTGTTAGGAATTATGTGATCCTTACTAGCTGGAAGTAAGGGAGATGGGGCATGAAGTTATTTCTAGGAGTTGGAGACATACCAAGGTTAGCTCAGTTCTGGGCATCTTTGAAATACCTATACAAACTTGTTCCTACATAGTAACTTGCAACTTTGAATGAGAATGTGCTTGCTTACAGCAACTTGCTACATGTTCTTAATGCCCGAATTGGGAATCTGTGTCAAAACTGTGTTCGGAATTATGTGATAATTACTAGCTGGAAATAAGGGAGATGGGGCATGAAGTTATTTCTAGAGGTTGGACTCATACCAAGTTTAGCTCAGTTCTGGGCATCTTTGAAATACCTATACAAACTTGTTCCTACGTAGTATCTTGGAACTTTGAATGAGAATGTGCTTGCTTGCAACAACGTGCTATATGTTCTGAATGCCCGAATTGGGAATCTGTGTCAAATCATTGTTAGGAATTATGTGATCCTTACTAGCTGGAAGTAAGGGAGATGGGGCATGAAGTTATTTCTAGGAGTTGGAGACATACCAAGTTTAGCTCAGTTCTGCGCATCTTTGAAAGTCCTATACAAACTTGTTCCTACATAGTAACTTGCAACTTTGAATGAGAATGTGCTTGCTTACAGCAACGTGCTATATGTTCTGAATGCCCGAATTGGGAATCTGTGTCAAAACTTTGTTAGTAATTATGTGATCCTTGCTAGCTGGAAGTAAGGGAGATGGGGCATGAAGTTATTTCTAGGAGTTGGAGACATACAACGTTTAGCTCAGTACTGGGCATCTTTGAAATACCTATACAAACTTGTTCCTACATAGTAACATGCAACTTTGAATGAGAATGTGCTTGCTTACAGCAACGTGCTATATGTTCTGAATGCCCGAATTGGGAATCTGTGTCAAATCTTTCTTAGGAATTATGTGATCCTTTCTAGCTGAAAGTAAGGGAGATGGGGCATGAAGTTATTTCTAGGAGTTGGAGACATACCAAGTTTAGCTCAGTTCTGGGCATCATTGAAATACCTATATAAACTTGTTCCTTCATAGTAACTTGCAACTTTGAATGAGAATGTGCTTGCTTACAGCAACGTGCTATATGTTCTGAAGGCCCGAATTGGGAATCTGTGTCAAAACTTTGTTAGGAATTATGTGATCCTTACTAGCTGAAAGTAAGGGAGATGGTGCATGAAGATATTTCTAGGAGTTGGAGACATACCAAGTTTAGCTCAGTTCTGGGCATCTTTGATATACCTATACACACTTGTTCCTACATAGTAACATGCAACTTTGAATGAGAATGTGCTTGCTTACAGCAACGTGCTATATGTTCTGAATGCCCGAATTGGGAATCTGTGTCAAAACTTTGTTAGGAATTATGTGATCCTTACTAGCTGGAAGTAAGGGAGATGGGGCATGAAGTTATTTCTAGGAGTTGGAGACAGACAACGTTTAGTTCAGTTCTGGGCATCTTTGAAATACCTATACAAACTTGTTCCTACATAGTAACTTGCAACTTTGAATGAGAATGTGCTTGCTTACAGCAACGTGCTACATGATCTGAATGCCCTAATTGGGAATCTGTGTCAAAATTTTGTTAGAAATTATGTGATCCTTACTAGATGGAAGTAAGGGAGATGGGGCATGAAGTTATTTCTAGGAGTTGGAGACATACCAAGTTTAGCTCAGTTCTGGGCATCTTTGAAATACCTATACAAACTTGTTCCTACATAGTAACTTGCAACTTTAATTGAGAATGTGCTTGCTTACAGCAACGTGCTATATGTTCTGAATGCCCGAATTGGGAATCTGTGTCAAAACTTTGTTAGGAATTATGTGATCCTTACTAGCTGGATATAAGGGTGTTGGGGCATGAAGTTATTTCTAGAGGTTGGACACATACCAAGTTTAGCTCAGTTCTGGGCATCTTTTAAATACCTATACAAACTTGTTCCTTCATAGTAACTTGAAACTTTGAATGAGAATGTGCTTGCTTACAGCAACGTGCTATATATTCTGAAGGACCGAATTGGGAATCTGTGTCAAAACTTTGTTAGGAATTATGGGATCCTTACTAGCTGGAAGTAAGGGAGATGGGGCATGAAGTTATTTCTAGGAGTTGGATACATACCACGTTTAGCTCAGTTCTGGGCATCTTTGAAATACCTATACAAACTTGTTCCTACATAGTAACTTGCAACTTTGAATGAGAATGTGCTTGCTTACAGAAACGTGCTACATGTTCTGAATGCCCTAATTGGGAATCTGTGTCAAAATTTTGTTAGAAATTATGTGATGCTTACTAGATGGAAGTAAGGGAGATGGGGCATGAAGGTATTTCTAGGAGTTGGAGACATACCAAGTTTAGCTAAGTTCTGGGCATCTTTGAAATACCTATACAAACTTGTTCCTACATAGTAACTTGCAACTTTGAATGAGAATGTGCTTGCTTACAGCAACGTGCTACATGTTCTGAATGCCCGAATTGGGAATCTGTGTCAAAACTTTGTCAGGAATTATGTGATCCATTCAGAACTCGTGTGTCAAAACTTTGTCAGGAATTATGTGATCCTTACTAGCTGGAAGTAAGGGAGATGGGGCATGAAGTTATTTCTAGCAGTTGGAGACATACCAAGTTTAGCTCAGTTCTGGGCATCTTTGAAATACCTATACAAACTTGTTCCTTCATAGTAACTTGCTACTTGGAATGAGAATGTGCTTGCTTACAGCAACGTGCTATATGTTCTGAATGCCCGAACTGGGAATCTGTGTCAAAACTTTGTTAGGAATTATGTGATCCTTACTAGCTGGAAGTAAGGGAGTTGGGGCATGAAGTTATTTATAGGAGTTGGAGACATACCAAGTTTAGCTCAGTATGGGCATCTTTGAACGTCCTATACAAACTTGTTCCTACATAGTAACTTGCAACTTTGAATGAGAATGTGCTTGCTTACAGCAACGTGCTATATGTTCTGAATGCCCGAATTGGGAATCTGTGTCAAATCTTTCTTAGGAATTATGTGATCCTTACTAGCTGGAAGTAAGGGAGATGGGGCATGAAGTTATTTCTAGGAGTTGGAGACATACCAAGTTTTGCTCAGTTCTGGGTATCTTTGAAATACCTATACAAACCTGTTCCTACATAGTAACTTGCAACTTTGAATGAGAATGTGCTTGCTTACAGCAACGTGCTATATGTTCTGAATGCCCGAATTGGGAATCTGTGTCAAAACTTTGTTAGTATTTATGTGATCCTTGCTAGCTGGAAGTAAGGGAGATGGGGCATGAAGTTATTTCTAGGAGTTGGAGACATTCCCACTTTAGCTCAGTACTGGGCATCTTTGAAATACCTATACAAACTTGTTCCTACATAGTAACATGCAACTTTGAATGAGAATGTGCTTACTTACAGCAACGTGCTATATGTTCTGAATGCCCGAATTGGGAATCTGTGTCAAATCTTTCTTAGGAATTATGTGATCCTTACTAGCTGGAAGTAAGGGAGATGGGGCATGAAGTTATTTCTAGGAGTTGGAGACATACCCACTTGAGCTCAGTTCTGGGCATCTTTGAAATACCTATACAAACTTGTTCCTACATAGTAACATGCAACTTTGAATGAGAATGTGCTTACTTACAGCAACGTGCTATATGTTCTGAATGCCCGAATTGGGAATCTGTGTCAAATCTTTCTTAGGAATTATGTGATCCTTACTAGCTGGAAGTAAGGGAGATGGGGCATGAAGTTATTTCTAGGAGTTGGAGACATACCAAGTTTAGCTCAGTTCTGGGTATCTTTGAAATACCTATACAAACTTGTTCCTACATAGTAACTTGCAACTTTGAATGAGAATGTGCTTGCTTACAGCAACGTGCTATATGTTCTGAATGCCCGAATTGGGAATCTGTGTCAAAACTTTGTTAGGAATTATGTGATCCTTGCTAGCTGGAAGTAAGGGAGATGGGGCATGAAGTTATTTCTAGGAGTTGGAGACATACCCACTTTAGCTCAGTACTGGGCATCTTTGAAATACCTATACAAACTTGTTCCTACATAGTAACATGCAACTTTGAATGAGAATGTGCTTACTTACAGCAACGTGCTATATGTTCTGAATGCCCGAATTGGGAATCTGTGTCAAATCTTTCTTAGGAATTATGTGATCCTTACTAGCTGGAAGTAAGGGAGATGGGGCATGAAGTTATTTCTAGGAGTTGGAGACATACCAAGTTTAGCTCAGATCTGGGCATCCTTGAAATACCTATACAAACTTGTTCCTTCATAGTAACTTGCAACTTTGAATGAGAATGTGCTTGCTTACAGCAACGTGCTATATGTTCAGATGGCCCGAATTGGGAATCTGTGTCAAAACTTTGTTAGGAATTATGTGATCCTTACTAGCTGGAAGTAAGGGAGATGGGGCATGAAGTTATTTCTAGGAGTTGGAGACATACCAAGTTAGGTCAGTTCTGGGCATCTTTGATATAACTATACAAACTTGTCCCTACATAGTAACTTGCAACTTTGAATGAGAATGTGCTTGCTTACAGCAACGTGCTACATGTTCTGAATGCCCGAATTGGGAATCAGTGTCAAAACTTTGTTAGGAATTATGTGATCCTTACTAGCTGGAAGTAAGGGAGATGGGGCATGAAGTTATTTCTAGGAGTTGGAGACATACCCACTTTAGCTCAGTACTAGGCATCTTTGAAATACCTATACAAACTTGTTCCTACATAGTAACATGCAACTTTGTATGAGAATGTGCTTACTTACAGCAACGTGCTATATGTTCTGAATGCCCGAATTGGGAATCTGTGTCAAATCTTTCTTAGGAATTATGTGATCCTTACTAGCTGGAAGTAAGGGAGATGGGGCATGAAGTTATTTCTAGGAGTTGGAGACATACCAAGTTTCGCTCAGTTCTGGGCATCCTTGAAATACCTATACAAACTTGTTCCTTCATAGTAACTTGCAACTTTGAATGAGAATGTGCTTGCTTACAGCAACGTGCTATATGTTCTGAAGGCCCGAATTGGGAATCTGTGTCAAAACTTTGTTAGGAATTATGTGATCCTTACTAGATGAAAGTAAGGGAGATGGGGCATGAAGTTATTTCTAGGAGTTGGAGACAGACAACGTTTAGTTCAGTTCTGGGCATCTTTGAAATACCTATACAAACTTGTTCCTACATAGTAACTTGCTACTTGGAATGAGAAAGTGCTTGCTTAAAGCAACATGCTACATGTTCTGAATGCCCGAATTGGGAATCTGTGTCAAAACTTTGTTAGGAATTATGTGATCCTTACTAGCTGGAAGTAAGGGAGATGGGGCATGGAGTTATTTCTAGGAGTTGGAGCCATACAACGTATAGCTCAGTTCCTGGCATCTTTGAAATACCTAAGCAAACTTGTTCCTACATAGTAACTTGCAACTTTGAATGAGAATGTGCTTGCTTACAGCAACGTGCTATATGTTCTGATTGCCCGAATTGGGAATCTGTGTCAAAACTTTGTTAGGAATTATGTGATCCTTACTAGCTGGAAGTAAGGGAGATGGGGCATGAAGTTATTTCTCGGAGTTGGAGACATACCCACTTTAGCTTAGTTCTGGGCTTCTTTGAAATACCTATACAAACTTGTTCCTACATAGTAACATGCAACTTTGAATGAGAATGTGCTTGCTTACAGCAACGTGCTATATGTTCTGAATGCCCGAATTGGGAATCTGTGTCAAATCTTTCTTAGGAATTATGTGATCCTTACCTGCTGGAAGTAAGGGAGATGGGGCATGAAGTTATTTCTAGGAGATGGAGACATACCAAGTTTAGCTCAGTTCTGGGTATCTTTGAAATACCTATACAAACTTGTTCCTACATAGTAACTTGCAACTTTGAATGAGAATGTGCTTTCTTACAGCAACGTGCTATATATCTGAATGCCCGAATTGGGAATCTGTGTCAAATTTTGTTAGTAATTATGTGATCCTTGCTAGCTGGAAGTAAGGGAGATGGGGCATGAAGTTATTTCTAGGAGTTGCAGACATACCCACTTTAGCTCAGTTCTGGGCATCTTTGAAATACCTATACAAACTTGTTCCCACATAGTAACATGCAACTTTGAATGAGAATGTGCTTGCTTACAGCAACGTGCTATATGTTCTGAATGCCCGAATTAGGAATCTGTGTCAAATCTTTCTTAGGATTTATGTGATCCTTACTAGCTGGAAGTAAGGGAGATGGGGCATGAAGTTATTTCTAGGAGTTGGAGACATACCAAGTTTAGCTCAGTTCTGGGCATCTTTGAAATACCTATACAAACTTGTTCCTACATAGTAACTTGCAACTTTGAATGAGAATGTGCTTGCTTACAGCAACGTGCTATATGTTCAGATGGCCCGAATTGGGAATCTGTGTCAAAACTTTGTTAGGAATTATGTGATCCTTACTAGCTGGAAGTAAGGGAGATGGGGCATGAAGTTATTTCTAGGAGTTGGAGACATACCAAGTTTAGCTCAGTTCTGGGCATCTTTGATATACCTATACAAACTTGTTCCTACATAGTAACTTGCAACTTTGAATGAGAATGTGCTTGCTTACATCAACGTGCTACATGTTCTGAATGCCCGAATTGGGAATCTGTGTCAAAACTTTGTTAGGAATTATGTGATCATTACTAGATGGAAGTAAGGGAGATGGGGCATGAAGATATTTCTAGGAGTTGGAGACATACCCACTTTAGCTCAGTTCTGGGCATCTTTGAAATACCTATACAAACTTGTTCCTACATAGTAACTTGCAACTTTGAATGAGAATGTGCTTGCTTACAGCAACGTGCTACATGTTCTGAATGCACTAATTGGGAATCTGTGTCAAAATTTTGTTAGAAGTTATGTGATCCTTACTAGATGGAAGTAAGGGAGATGGGGCATGAAGTTATTTCTAGGAGTTGGAGACATACCAAGTTTAGCTCAGTTCTGGGCATCTCTCAAATACCTATACAAACTTGTTCCTACATCGTAACTTGCAACTTTGATTGAGAATGTGCTTGCTTACAGCAACGTGCTATATGTTCTGAATGCCCGAATTGGGAATCTGTGTCAAAACTTTGTTAGGAATTATGTGATCCTTACTAGCTGGAAGTAAGGGAGATGGGGCATGAAGTTATTTCTAGGAGTTGGAGACATACCAAGTTTAGCTCAGTTCTGGGCATCTTTGAAATACCTATACAAACTTGTTCCTACATAGTAACTTGCAACTTTGAATGAGAATTTGCTTGCTTACAGCAACGTGCTATATGTTCTGAATGCCCGAATTGGGAATCTGTGTCAAAACTTTGTTAGGAATTATGTGATCCTTACTAGCTGGAAGTAAGGGAGATGGGGCATGAAGTTATTTCTAGGAGCTGGAGACATTCCATGTTTAGCTCAGTTCTGGGCATCTTTGAAAGTCCTATACAAACTTGTTCCTACGTAGTAACTTGCAACTTTGAATGAGAATGTACTTGCTTACAGCAACGTGCTACATGTTCTGAATGCCCGAATTGGGAATCTGTGTCAAAACTTTGTCAGGAATTATGCGATCCATTCAGAACATGTGTGTCAATACTTTGTCAGAAATTATGTGATCCTTACTAGCTGGAAGTAAGGGAGATGGGGCATGAAGTTATTTCTAGCAGTTGGAGACATACCAAGTTTAGCTCAGTTCTGGGCATCTTTGAAATACCTATACAAACTTGTTCCTACATAGTAACTTGCAACTTTGAATGAGAATGTACTTGCTTACAGCAACGTGCTACATGTTCTGAATGCCCGAATTGGGAATCTGTGTCAAAACTTTGTTAGGAATTATGTGATCCTTACTAGCTGGAAGTAAGGGTGTTGGGGCATGAAGTTACTTCTAGAGGTTGGACACATACCAAGTTTAGCTCTGATCTGGGCATCTTTGAAATACCTATACAAACTTGTTGCTTCATAGTAACTTGCAACTTTGAATGAGAATGTGCTTGCTTACAGCAACGTGGTATATGTTCTGAAGGCCCGAATTGGGAATCTTTGTGAAAACTTTGTTAGGAATTATGTGATCCTTACTAGCTGGAAGTAAGGGAGATGGGGCATGAAGTTATTTCTAGCAGTTGGAGACATACCAAGTTTAGCTCAGTTCTGGACATCTTTGATATACCTATACAAACTTGTTCCTACATAGAAACTTGCAACTTTGAATGAGAATGTGCTTGCTTACAGCAACGTGCTATATGTTCTGAATGCCCGAATTGGGAATCTGTGTCAAAACATTGTTAGGAATTATGTGATCCTTACTTGCTGGAAGTAAGGGAGATTCGGCATGAAGTTATTTCTAGCAGTTGGAGACAGACAAAGTTTAGTTCAGTTCTGGGCATCTTTGAAATACCTATACAAACTTGTTCCTACATAGTAACTTGAAACATTGAATGATAATGTGCTTGCTTACAGCAACGTGCTACATGTTCTGAATGCCCGAATTGGGAATCTGTGTCAAAACTTTGTTAGGAATTATGTGATCCTTACTAGCTGGAAGTAAGGGAGATGGGGCATGAAGTTATTTCTAGGAGTTGTAGACATACCCACTTTAGCTCAGTTCTGAGCATCTTTGAAATACCTATACAAACTTGTTCCTACATAGTAACATGCAACTTTGAATGAGAATGTGCTTACTTACAGCAACGTGCTATATGTTGTGAATGCCCGAATTGGGAATCTGTGTCAAATCTTTCTTAGGAATTATGTGATCCTTACTAGCTGGAAGTAAGGGAGATGGGGCATGAAGTTATTTCTAGGAGTTGGAGACATACCAAGTTTAGCTCAGTTCTGGGCATCTTTGAAATACCTATACAAACTTGTTCCCACATAGTAACTTGCAACTTTGAATGAGAATGTGCTTGCTTACAGCAACGTGCTATATGTTCTGAATGCCCGAATTGGGAATCTGTGTCAAAACTTTGTTAGGAATTATGTGATCCTTACTAGCTGGAAGTAAGGGAGATGGGGCATGAAGTTATTTCTAGGATTGGAGACATACCAAGTTTAGCTCAGTTCTGGGCATCTTTGAAATACCTATACAAACTTGTTCCTTCATCATAACTTGCAACTTTGAATGAGAATGTGCTTGCTTACAGCAACGTGCTATATGATCTGAATGCCCGAATTGGGAATCTGTGTCAAATCTTTGTTAGGAATTATGTGATCATTACTAGATGGAAGTAAGGGAGATGGGGCATGAAGTTATTTCTAGGAGTTGGAGACATACCCACTTTAGCTCAGTTCTGGGCATCTTTGAAATACCTATACAAACGTGTTCCTACATAGTAACTTGCAACTTTGAATGAGAATGTGCTTGCTTACAGCAACGTGCTATATGTTCTGAATGCCCAAATTGGGAATCTGTGTCAAAACTTTGTTAGGAATTATGTGATCCTTACTAGCTGGAAGTAAGGGTGTTGGGGCATGAAGTTATTTCTAGAGGTTGGACACATACCAAGTTTAGCTCAGTTCTGGGCATCTTTGAAATACCTATACAAACTTGTTCCTTCATAGTAACTTGCAACTTTGAATGAGAATATGCTTGCTTACAGCAACGTGCTATATGATCTGAAGGCCCGAATTGGGAATCTGTGTGAAAACTTTGTTAGGAATTATGTGATCCTTACTAGCTGGAAGTAAGGGAGATGGGGCATGAAGTTATTTCTAGGAGTTGGAGACATACAACGTTTAGCTCAGTTCTGGGCATCTTTGATATACCTATTCAAACTTGTTCCTACATAGTAACTTGCAACTTTGAATGAGAATGTGCTTGCTTACAGCAACGTGCTCTATGTTCTGAATGCCCGAATTTTGAATCTGTGTCAAAACATTGTTAGAAATTATGTGATCCTTACTAGCTGGAAGTAAGGGAGATGGGGCATGAAGTTATTTCTAGGAGTTGGAGACATACCAAGTTTAGCTCAGTTCTGGGCATCTTTGAAATACCTATACAAACTTGTTCCTACGTAGTATCTTGCAACTTTGAATGAGAATGTGCTTGCTTACAACAACGTGCTATATGTTCTGAATACCCGAATTGGGAATCTGTGTCAAATCTTTGTTAGGAATTATGTGATCCTTACTAGCTGGAAGTAAGGGAGATGGGGCATGAAGTTATTTCTAGGAGTTGGAGACATACCAAGTTTAGCTCAGTTCTGGGCATCTTTGAAAGTCCTATACAAACTTGTTCCTACATAGTAACTTGCAACTTTGAATGAGAATGTGCTTGCTTACAGCAACGTGCTATATGTTCTGAATGCCCGAATTGGGAATCTGTGTCAAAACTTTGTTAGTAATTATGTGATCCTTGCTAGCTGGAAGTAAGGGAGATGGGGCATGAAGTTATTTCTAGGAGTTGGAGACATACCCACTTTAGCTCAGTACTTGGCATCTTTGAAATACCTATACAAACTTGTTCCTACATAGTAACATGCAACTTTGAATGAGAATGTGCTTGCTTACAGCAACGTGCTATATGTTCTGAATGCCCGAATTGGGAATCTGTGTCAAATCTTTCTTAGGAATTATGTGATCTCTACTAGCTGAAAGTAAGGGAGATGGGGCATGAAGTTATTTCTAGGAGTTGGAGACATACCAAGTTTAGCTCAGTTCTGGGCATCCTTTAAATACCTATATAAACTTGTTCCTTCATAGTATCTTGCAACTTTGAATCAGAATGTGCTTGCTTACAGCAACGTGCTATATGTTCTGAAGGCCCGAATTGGGAATCTGTGTCAAAACTTTGTTAGGAATTATGTGATCCTTACTAGCTGGAAGTAAGGGAGATGGGGCATGAAGTTATTTCTAGGAGTTTGAAACATACCAAGTTTAGCTCAGTTCTGGGCATCTTTGATATACCTTTACAAACTTGTTCCTACATAGTTACTTGCAACTTTGAATGAGAATGTGCTTGCTTACAGCAACGTGCTATATGTTCTGAATGCCCGAATTGGGAATCTGTGTCAAAACTTTGTTAGGAATTATGTGATCCTTACTAGCTGGAAGTAAGGGAGATGGGGCATGAAGTTATTTCTAGGAGTTGGAGACACACAACGTTTAGTTCAGTTCTGGGCATCTTTGAAATACCTATACAAACTTGTTCCTACATAGTAACTTGCAACTTTGAATGAGAATGTGCTTGCTTACAGCAACGTGCTACATGTTCTGAATGCCCTAATTGGGAATCTGTGTCAAAATTTTGTTAGAAATTATGTGATCCTTACTAGATGGAAGTAAGGGAGATGGGGCATGAAGTTATTTCTAGGAGTTGGAGACATACCAAGTTTAGCTCAGTTCTGGGCATCTTTGAAATACCTATACAAACTTGTTCCTACATAGTAACTTGCAACTTTAATTGAGAATGTGCTTGCTTACAGCAACGTGCTATATGTTCTGAATGCCCGAATTGGGAATCTGTGTCAAAACTTTGTTAGGAATTATGTGATCCTTACTAGCTGGAAGTAAGTGTGTTGGGGCATGAAGATATTTCTAGAGGTTGGACACATACCAAGTTTAGCTCAGTTCTGGGCATCTTTGAAATACCTATACAAACTTGTTCCTTCATAGTAACTTGAAACTTTGAATGAGAATGTGCTTGCTTACAGCAACGTGCTACATGTTCTGAATGCCCGAATTGGGAATCTGTGTCAAAACTTTGTTAGGAATTATGGGATCCTTACTAGCTGGAAGTAAGGGAGATGGGGCATGAAGTTATTTCTAGGAGTTGGAGACAGACAAAGTTTAGTTCAGTTCTGGGCATCTTTGAAATACCTATACAAACTTGTTCCTACATAGTAACTTGAAACATTGAATGATAATGTGCTTGCTTACAGCAACGTGCTACATGTTCTGAATGCCCGAATTGGGAATCTGTGTCAAAACTTTGTTAGGAGTTATGTGATCCTTACTAGCTGGAAGTAAGGGAGATGGGGCATGAAGTTATTTCTAGGAGTTGTAGACATACCCACTTTAGCTCAGTTCTGGGCATCTTTGAAATACCTATACAAACTTGTTCCTACATAGTAACATGCAACTTTTAATGAGAATGTGCTTACATACAGCAACGTGCTATATGTTCTGAATGCCCGAATTGGGAATCTGTGTCAAATCTTTCTTAGGAATTATGTGATCCTTACTAGCTGGAAGTAAGGGAGATGGGGCATGAAGTTAATTCTAGGAGTTGGAGACATACCAAGTTTAGCTCAGTTCTGGGCATCTTTGAAATACCTATACAAACTTGTTCCTACATAGTAACTTGCAACTTTGAATGAGAATGTACTTGCTTGCAGCAACGTGCTATATGTTCTGAATGCCCGAATTGGGAATCTGTGTCAAAACTTTGTTAGGAATTATGTGATCCTTACTAGCTGGAAGTAAGGGAGATGGGGCATGAAGTTATTTCTAGGAGTTGGACACATACCAAGTTTAGCTCAGTTCTGGGCATCTTTGAAATACCTATACAAACTTGTTCCTACATAGTAACATGCAACTTTGAATGAGAATGTGCTTACTTACAGCAACGTGCTATATGTTCTGAATGCCCGAATTGGGAATCTGTGTCAAATCTTTCTTAGGAATTATGTGATCCTTACTAGCTGGAAGTAAGGGAGATGGGGCATGAAGTTATTTCTAGGAGTTGGAGACATACCAAGTTTAGCTCAGTTCTGGGCATCTTTGAAATACCTATACAAACTTGTTCCCACATAGTAACTTGCAACTTTGAATGAGAATGTGCTTGCTTACAGCAACGTGCTATATGTTCTGAATGCCCGAATTGGGAATCTGTGTCAAAACTTTGTTAGGAATTATGTGATCCTTACTAGCTGGAATTAAGGGAGATGGGGCATGAAGTTGTTTCTAGGATTGGAGACATACCAAGTTTAGCTCAGTTCTGGGCATCTTTGAAATACCTATAAAAACTTGTTCCTTCATCATAACTTGCAACTTTAAATGAGAATGTTCTTGCTTACAGCAACGTGCTATATGTTCTGAATGCCCGAATTGGGAATCTGTGTCAAAACTTTGTTAGGAATTATGTGATCATTACTAGATGGAAGTAAGGGAGATGGGGCATGAAGTTATTTCTAGGAGTTGGAGACATACCCACTTTAGCTCAGTTCTGGGCATCTTTGAAATACCTATACAAACTTGTTCCTACATAGTAACTTGCAACTTTTGAATGAGAATGTGCTTGCTTACAGCAACGTGCTATATGTTCTGAATGCCCGAATTGGGAATCTGTGTCAAAACTTTGTTAGGAATTATGTGATCCTTACTAGCTGGAAGTAAGGGTGTTGGGGCATGAAGTTATTTCTAGAGGTTGGACACATACCAAGTTTAGCTCAGTTCTGGGCATCTTTGAAATACCTATACAAACTTGTTCCTTCATAGTAACTTGCAACTTTGAATGAGAATGTGCTTGCTTACAGCAACGTGCTATATGATCTGAAGGCCCGAATTTGGAATCTGTGTGAAAACTTTGTTAGGAATTATGTGATCCTTACTAGCTGGAAGTAAGGGAGATGGGGCATGGTGTTATTTCTAGGAGTTGGAGACATACAACGTTTAGCTCAGTTCTGGGCATCTTTGATATACCTATACAAACTTGTTCCTACATAGAAACTTGCAACTTTGAATGAGAATGTGCTTGCTTACAGCAACGTGCTCTATGTTCTGAATGCCCGAATTTTGAATCTGTGTCAAAACATTGTTAGAAATTATGTGATCCTTACTAGCTGGAAGTAAGGGAGATGGGGCATGAAGTTATTTCTAGGAGTTGGAGACATACCAAGTTTAGCTCAGTTCTGGGCATCTTTGAAATACCTATACAAACTTGTTCCTACGTAGTATCTTGCAACTTTGAATGAGAATGTGCTTGCTTACAACAACGTGCTATATGATCTGAATGCCCGAATTGGGAATCTGTGTCAAATCTTTGTTAGGAATTATGTGATCCTTACTAGCTGGAAGTAAGGGAGATGGGGCATGAAGTTATTTCTAGGAGTTGGAGACA
Organism: Diceros bicornis minor; assembly: GCF_020826845.1. NCBI lineage: Eukaryota > Metazoa > Chordata > Mammalia > Perissodactyla > Rhinocerotidae > Diceros > Diceros bicornis. The sequence continues at coordinate 133,525 of NW_026691170.1, read as the reverse complement.
TACCAAGTTTAGCTCAGTTCTGGGCATCTTTGAAAGTCCTATACAAACTTGTTCCTACGTAGTAACTTGCAACTTTGAATGAGAATGTGCTTGCTTACAGCAACGTGCTATATGTTCTAAATGCCCGAATTGGGAATCTGTGTCAAAACTTTGTTAGTAATTATGTGATCCTTGCTAGCTGGAAGTAAGGGAGATGGGGCATGAAGTTATTTCTAGGAGTTGGAGACATACCCACTTTAGCTCAGTACTGGGCATCGTTGAAATACCTATACAAACTTGTTCCTACATAGTAACATGCAACTTTGAATGAGAATGTGCTTGCTTACAGCAACGTGCTATATGTTCTGAATGCCCGAATTGGGAATCTGTGTCAAATCTTTCTTAGGAATTATGTGATCCATACTAGCTGAAAGTAAGGGAGATGGGGCATGAAGTTATTTCTAGGAGATGGAGACATACCAAGTTTAGCTCAGTACTGGGCATCTTTGAAATACCTATACAAACTTGTTCCTACATAGTAACTTGCAACTTTGAATGAGAATGTACTTGCTTGCAACAACGTGCTATATATTCTGAATGCCCGAATTGGGAATCTGTGTCAAAACTTTGTTAGGAATTATGTGATCCTTACTAGCTGGAAGTAAGGGAGATGGGGCATGAAGTTATTTCTAGGAGTTGGAGACATAGCCACTTTAGCTCAGTTCTGGCCATCTTTGAAAGTCCTATACAAACTTGTTCCTACATAGTAACATGCAACTTTGAATGAGAATGTGCTTACTTACAGCAACGTGCTATATGTTCTGAATGCCCGAATTGGGAATCTGTGTCAAATCTTTCTTAGGAATTATTTGATCCTTACTAGCTGGAAGTAAGGGAGATGGGGCATGAAGTTATTTCTAGGAGTTTGAGACATACCAAGTTTAGCTCAGTTCTGGGCATCTTTGAAAGTCCTATACAAACTTGTTCCTACATAGTAACTTGCAACTTTGAATGAGAATGTGCTTGCTTACAGCAACGTGCTATATGTTCTGAATGCCCGAATTGGGAATCTGTGTCAAATCTTTGTTAGGAATTATGTGATCCTTACTAGCTGGAAGTAAGGGAGATGGGGCATAGAGTTATTTCTAGGAGTTGGAGCCATAGAACGTATAGCTCAGTTCTGGGCATCTTTGAAATACCTATACAAACTTATTCCTACATAGTAACTTGCAACTTTGAATGAGAATGTGCTTGCTTACAGCAACGTGCTATATGTTCTGAATGCCCGAATTGGGAATCTGTGTCAAAACTTTGTTAGGAATTATGGGATCCTTACTAGCTGGAAGTAAGGGAGATGGGGCATGAAGTTATTTCTAGGAGTTGGAGACATACCAAGTTTATCTCAGTTCTGGGCATCTTTGAAATACCTATACAAACTTGTTCCTACATAGTAACTTGCAACTTTGAATGAGAATGTGCTTGCTTTCAGCAACGTGCTATATGTTCTGAATGCCCGAATTGGGAATCTGTGTCATAACTTTGTTAGCAATTTTGTGATCCTTACTAGCTGGAAGTAAGGGAGATGTGGCATGAAGTTATTTCTAGGAGTTGGAGACATACCCACTTTAGCTCAGTTCTGGGGATCTTTGAAATACTTATACAAACTTGTTCCTACATAGTAACTTGCAACTTTGAATGAGAATGTGCTTGCTTACAGCAACGTGCTATATGTTCTGAATGCCCGAATTGGGAATCTGTGTCAAATCTTTGTTAGGAATTATGTGATCCTTACTAGCTGGAAGTAAGGGAGATGGGGCATGAAGTTATTTCTAGGAGTTGGAGACATACCAAGTTTAGCTCAGTTCTGGGCATCTTTGAAATACCTATACAAACTTGTTCCTACATAGTAACATGCAACTTTGAATGAGAATGTGCTTGCTTACAGCAACTTGCTACATGTTCTTAATGCCCGAATTGGGAATCTGTGTCAAAACTGTGTTCGGAATTATGTGATAATTACTAGCTGGAAATAAGGGAGATGGGGCATGAAGTTATTTCTAGAGGTTGGACTCATACCAAGTTTAGCTCAGTTCTGGGCATCTTTGAAATACCTATACAAACTTGTTCCTTCATAGTAACTTGCAACTTTGAATGAGAATGTGCTTGCTTACAGCAACGTGCTATATCTTCTGAATGCCCCAATTGGGAATCTGTGTCAAAACTTTGTTAGGAATTATGTGATCCTTACTAGCTGGAAGTAAGGGAGATGGGGCATGAAGTTATTTCTAGGAGTTGGAGACATACCAAGTTTAGCTCAGTTCTGGGCATCTTTGAAATACCTATACAAACTTGTTCCTACATAGTAACTTGCAACTTTGAATGAGAATGTGCTTGCTTACAGCAACGTGCTATATGTTGTGAATGCCCGAATTCGGAATCTGTGTCAAATCTTTGTTAGGAATTATGTGATCCTTACTAGCTGGAAGTAAGGGAGATGGGGCATGAAGTTATTTCTAGGAGTTGGAGACATACCAAGTTTAGCTCAGTTCTGGGCATCTTTGAAATACCTATACAAACTTGTTCCTACATAGTAACTTGCAACTTTGAATGAGAATGTGCTTGCTTACAGCAACTTGCTACATGTTCTTAATGCCCGAATTGGGAATCTGTGTCAAAACTGTGTTCGGAATTATGTGATAATTACTAGCTGGAAATAAGGGAGATGGGGCATGAAGTTATTTCTAGAGGTTGGACTCATACCAAGTTTAGCTCAGTTCTGGGCATCTTTGAAATACCTATACAAACTTGTTCCTACGTAGTATCTTGGAACTTTGAATGAGAATGTGCTTGCTTGCAACAACGTGCTATATGTTCTGAATGCCCGAATTGGGAATCTGTGTCAAATCATTGTTAGGAATTATGTGATCCTTACTAGCTGGAAGTAAGGGAGATGGGGCATGAAGTTATTTCTAGGAGTTGGAGACATACCAAGTTTAGCTCAGTTCTGCGCATCTTTGAAAGTCCTATACAAACTTGTTCCTACATAGTAACTTGCAACTTTGAATGAGAATGTGCTTGCTTACAGCAACGTGCTATATGTTCTGAATGCCCGAATTGGGAATCTGTGTCAAAACTTTGTTAGTAATTATGTGATCCTTGCTAGCTGGAAGTAAGGGAGATGGGGCATGAAGTTATTTCTAGGAGTTGGAGACATACAACGTTTAGCTCAGTACTGGGCATCTTTGAAATACCTATACAAACTTGTTCCTACATAGTAACATGCAACTTTGAATGAGAATGTGCTTGCTTACAGCAACGTGCTATATGTTCTGAATGCCCGAATTGGGAATCTGTGTCAAATCTTTCTTAGGAATTATGTGATCCTTTCTAGCTGAAAGTAAGGGAGATGGGGCATGAAGTTATTTCTAGGAGTTGGAGACATACCAAGTTTAGCTCAGTTCTGGGCATCATTGAAATACCTATATAAACTTGTTCCTTCATAGTAACTTGCAACTTTGAATGAGAATGTGCTTGCTTACAGCAACGTGCTATATGTTCTGAAGGCCCGAATTGGGAATCTGTGTCAAAACTTTGTTAGGAATTATGTGATCCTTACTAGCTGAAAGTAAGGGAGATGGTGCATGAAGATATTTCTAGGAGTTGGAGACATACCAAGTTTAGCTCAGTTCTGGGCATCTTTGATATACCTATACACACTTGTTCCTACATAGTAACATGCAACTTTGAATGAGAATGTGCTTGCTTACAGCAACGTGCTATATGTTCTGAATGCCCGAATTGGGAATCTGTGTCAAAACTTTGTTAGGAATTATGTGATCCTTACTAGCTGGAAGTAAGGGAGATGGGGCATGAAGTTATTTCTAGGAGTTGGAGACAGACAACGTTTAGTTCAGTTCTGGGCATCTTTGAAATACCTATACAAACTTGTTCCTACATAGTAACTTGCAACTTTGAATGAGAATGTGCTTGCTTACAGCAACGTGCTACATGATCTGAATGCCCTAATTGGGAATCTGTGTCAAAATTTTGTTAGAAATTATGTGATCCTTACTAGATGGAAGTAAGGGAGATGGGGCATGAAGTTATTTCTAGGAGTTGGAGACATACCAAGTTTAGCTCAGTTCTGGGCATCTTTGAAATACCTATACAAACTTGTTCCTACATAGTAACTTGCAACTTTAATTGAGAATGTGCTTGCTTACAGCAACGTGCTATATGTTCTGAATGCCCGAATTGGGAATCTGTGTCAAAACTTTGTTAGGAATTATGTGATCCTTACTAGCTGGATATAAGGGTGTTGGGGCATGAAGTTATTTCTAGAGGTTGGACACATACCAAGTTTAGCTCAGTTCTGGGCATCTTTTAAATACCTATACAAACTTGTTCCTTCATAGTAACTTGAAACTTTGAATGAGAATGTGCTTGCTTACAGCAACGTGCTATATATTCTGAAGGCCCGAATTGGGAATCTGTGTCAAAACTTTGTTAGGAATTATGGGATCCTTACTAGCTGGAAGTAAGGGAGATGGGGCATGAAGTTATTTCTAGGAGTTGGATACATACCACGTTTAGCTCAGTTCTGGGCATCTTTGAAATACCTATACAAACTTGTTCCTACATAGTAACTTGCAACTTTGAATGAGAATGTGCTTGCTTACAGAAACGTGCTACATGTTCTGAATGCCCTAATTGGGAATCTGTGTCAAAATTTTGTTAGAAATTATGTGATGCTTACTAGATGGAAGTAAGGGAGATGGGGCATGAAGGTATTTCTAGGAGTTGGAGACATACCAAGTTTAGCTAAGTTCTGGGCATCTTTGAAATACCTATACAAACTTGTTCCTACATAGTAACTTGCAACTTTGAATGAGAATGTGCTTGCTTACAGCAACGTGCTACATGTTCTGAATGCCCGAATTGGGAATCTGTGTCAAAACTTTGTCAGGAATTATGTGATCCATTCAGAACTCGTGTGTCAAAACTTTGTCAGGAATTATGTGATCCTTACTAGCTGGAAGTAAGGGAGATGGGGCATGAAGTTATTTCTAGCAGTTGGAGAAATACCAAGTTTAGCTCAGTTCTGGGCATCTTTGAAATACCTATACAAACTTGTTCCTTCATAGTAACTTGCTACTTGGAATGAGAATGTGCTTGCTTACAGCAACGTGCTATATGTTCTGAATGCCCGAACTGGGAATCTGTGTCAAAACTTTGTTAGGAATTATGTGATCCTTACTAGCTGGAAGTAAGGGAGTTGGGGCATGAAGTTATTTATAGGAGTTGGAGACATACCAAGTTTAGCTCAGTATGGGCATCTTTGAACGTCCTATACAAACTTGTTCCTACATAGTAACTTGCAACTTTGAATGAGAATGTGCTTGCTTACAGCAACGTGCTATATGTTCTGAATGCCCGAATTGGGAATCTGTGTCAAATCTTTCTTAGGAATTATGTGATCCTTACTAGCTGGAAGTAAGGGAGATGGGGCATGAAGTTATTTCTAGGAGTTGGAGACATACCAAGTTTTGCTCAGTTCTGGGTATCTTTGAAATACCTATACAAACCTGTTCCTACATAGTAACTTGCAACTTTGAATGAGAATGTGCTTGCTTACAGCAACGTGCTATATGTTCTGAATGCCCGAATTGGGAATCTGTGTCAAAACTTTGTTAGTATTTATGTGATCCTTGCTAGCTGGAAGTAAGGGAGATGGGGCATGAAGTTATTTCTAGGAGTTGGAGACATTCCCACTTTAGCTCAGTACTGGGCATCTTTGAAATACCTATACAAACTTGTTCCTACATAGTAACATGCAACTTTGAATGAGAATGTGCTTACTTACAGCAACGTGCTATATGTTCTGAATGCCCGAATTGGGAATCTGTGTCAAATCTTTCTTAGGAATTATGTGATCCTTACTAGCTGGAAGTAAGGGAGATGGGGCATGAAGTTATTTCTAGGAGTTGGAGACATACCCACTTGAGCTCAGTTCTGGGCATCTTTGAAATACCTATACAAACTTGTTCCTACATAGTAACATGCAACTTTGAATGAGAATGTGCTTACTTACAGCAACGTGCTATATGTTCTGAATGCCCGAATTGGGAATCTGTGTCAAATCTTTCTTAGGAATTATGTGATCCTTACTAGCTGGAAGTAAGGGAGATGGGGCATGAAGTTATTTCTAGGAGTTGGAGACATACCAAGTTTAGCTCAGTTCTGGGTATCTTTGAAATACCTATACAAACTTGTTCCTACATAGTAACTTGCAACTTTGAATGAGAATGTGCTTGCTTACAGCAACGTGCTATATGTTCTGAATGCCCGAATTGGGAATCTGTGTCAAAACTTTGTTAGGAATTATGTGATCCTTGCTAGCTGGAAGTAAGGGAGATGGGGCATGAAGTTATTTCTAGGAGTTGGAGACATACCCACTTTAGCTCAGTACTGGGCATCTTTGAAATACCTATACAAACTTGTTCCCACATAGTAACTTGCAACTTTGAATGAGAATGTGCTTGCTTACAGCAACGTGCTATATGTTCTGAATGCCCGAATTGGGAATCTGTGTCAAAACTTTGTTAGGAATTATGTGATCCTTACTAGCTGGAATTAAGGGAGATGGGGCATGAAGTTGTTTCTAGGATTGGAGACATACCAAGTTTAGCTCAGTTCTGGGCATCTTTGAAATACCTATAAAAACTTGTTCCTTCATCATAACTTGCAACTTTAAATGAGAATGTTCTTGCTTACAGCAACGTGCTATATGTTCTGAATGCCCGAATTGGGAATCTGTGTCAAAACTTTGTTAGGAATTATGTGATCATTACTAGATGGAAGTAAGGGAGATGGGGCATGAAGTTATTTCTAGGAGTTGGAGACATACCCACTTTAGCTCAGTTCTGGGCATCTTTGAAATACCTATACAAACTTGTTCCTACATAGTAACTTGCAACTTTTGAATGAGAATGTGCTTGCTTACAGCAACGTGCTATATGTTCTGAATGCCCGAATTGGGAATCTGTGTCAAAACTTTGTTAGGAATTATGTGATCCTTACTAGCTGGAAGTAAGGGTGTTGGGGCATGAAGTTATTTCTAGAGGTTGGACACATACCAAGTTTAGCTCAGTTCTGGGCATCTTTGAAATACCTATACAAACTTGTTCCTTCATAGTAACTTGCAACTTTGAATGAGAATGTGCTTGCTTACAGCAACGTGCTATATGATCTGAAGGCCCGAATTTGGAATCTGTGTGAAAACTTTGTTAGGAATTATGTGATCCTTACTAGCTGGAAGTAAGGGAGATGGGGCATGGTGTTATTTCTAGGAGTTGGAGACATACAACGTTTAGCTCAGTTCTGGGCATCTTTGATATACCTATACAAACTTGTTCCTACATAGAAACTTGCAACTTTGAATGAGAATGTGCTTGCTTACAGCAACGTGCTCTATGTTCTGAATGCCCGAATTTTGAATCTGTGTCAAAACATTGTTAGAAATTATGTGATCCTTACTAGCTGGAAGTAAGGGAGATGGGGCATGAAGTTATTTCTAGGAGTTGGAGACATACCAAGTTTAGCTCAGTTCTGGGCATCTTTGAAATACCTATACAAACTTGTTCCTACGTAGTATCTTGCAACTTTGAATGAGAATGTGCTTGCTTACAACAACGTGCTATATGATCTGAATGCCCGAATTGGGAATCTGTGTCAAATCTTTGTTAGGAATTATGTGATCCTTACTAGCTGGAAGTAAGGGAGATGGGGCATGAAGTTATTTCTAGGAGTTGGAGACATACCAAGTTTAGCTCAGTTCTGGGCATCTTTGAAAGTCCTATACAAACTTGTTCCTACGTAGTAACTTGCAACTTTGAATGAGAATGTGCTTGCTTACAGCAACGTGCTATATGTTCTAAATGCCCGAATTGGGAATCTGTGTCAAAACTTTGTTAGTAATTATGTGATCCTTGCTAGCTGGAAGTAAGGGAGATGGGGCATGAAGTTATTTCTAGGAGTTGGAGACATACCCACTTTAGCTCAGTACTGGGCATCGTTGAAATACCTATACAAACTTGTTCCTACATAGTAACATGCAACTTTGAATGAGAATGTGCTTGCTTACAGCAACGTGCTATATGTTCTGAATGCCCGAATTGGGAATCTGTGTCAAATCTTTCTTAGGAATTATGTGATCCATACTAGCTGAAAGTAAGGGAGATGGGGCATGAAGTTATTTCTAGGAGATGGAGACATACCAAGTTTAGCTCAGTACTGGGCATCTTTGAAATACCTATACAAACTTGTTCCTACATAGTAACTTGCAACTTTGAATGAGAATGTACTTGCTTGCAACAACGTGCTATATATTCTGAATGCCCGAATTGGGAATCTGTGTCAAAACTTTGTTAGGAATTATGTGATCCTTACTAGCTGGAAGTAAGGGAGATGGGGCATGAAGTTATTTCTAGGAGTTGGAGACATAGCCACTTTAGCTCAGTTCTGGCCATCTTTGAAAGTCCTATACAAACTTGTTCCTACATAGTAACATGCAACTTTGAATGAGAATGTGCTTACTTACAGCAACGTGCTATATGTTCTGAATGCCCGAATTGGGAATCTGTGTCAAATCTTTCTTAGGAATTATTTGATCCTTACTAGCTGGAAGTAAGGGAGATGGGGCATGAAGTTATTTCTAGGAGTTTGAGACATACCAAGTTTAGCTCAGTTCTGGGCATCTTTGAAAGTCCTATACAAAATTGTTCCTACATAGTAACTTGCAACTTTGAATGAGAATGTGCTTGCTTACAGCAACGTGCTATATGTTCTGAATGCCCGAATTGGGAATCTGTGTCAAAACTTTGTTAGGTATTATGTGATCCTTACTAGCTGGAAGTAAGGGAGATGGGGCATGAAGTTATTTCTAGGAGTTGGAGACATACAACGTTTAGCTCAGTTCTGGGCATCTTTGAAATACCTATACAAACTTGTTCCTACAAAGTAACTTGCAACATTGAATGAGAATGTGCTTGCTTACAGCAACGTGCTATATGTTCTGAATGCCCAAATTGGGAATCTGTGTCAAAACTTTCTTAGAAATTATGTGATCCTTACTAGATGGAAGTAAGGGAGGTGGGGCATGAAGTTATGTCTAGGAGTTGGAGACATACCCACTTTGGCTCAGTTCTGGGCATCTTTGAAATACCTATACAAACTTGTTCCTACATAGTAACTTGCAACTTTGAATGAGAATGTGCTTGCTTACAGCAACGTGCTATATGTTCTGAATGCCCGAATTGGGAATCTGTGTCAAATCTTTGTTAGGAATTATGTGATCCTTACTAGCTGGAAGTAAGGGAGATGGGGCATAGAGTTATTTCTAGGAGTTGGAGCCATAGAACGTATAGCTCAGTTCTGGGCATCTTTGAAATACCTATACAAACTTATTCCTACATAGTAACTTGCAACTTTGAATGAGAATGTGCTTGCTTACAGCAACGTGCTATATGTTCTGAATGCCCGAATTGGGAATCTGTGTCAAAACTTTGTTAGGAATTATGGGATCCTTACTAGCTGGAAGTAAGGGAGATGGGGCATGAAGTTATTTCTAGGAGTTGGAGACATACCAAGTTTATCTCAGTTCTGGGCATCTTTGAAATACCTATACAAACTTGTTCCTACATAGTAACTTGCAACTTTGAATGAGAATGTGCTTGCTTTCAGCAACGTGCTATATGTTCTGAATGCCCGAATTGGGAATCTGTGTCATAACTTTGTTAGCAATTTTGTGATCCTTACTAGCTGGAAGTAAGGGAGATGTGGCATGAAGTTATTTCTAGGAGTTGGAGACATACCCACTTTAGCTCAGTTCTGGGGATCTTTGAAATACTTATACAAACTTGTTCCTACATAGTAACTTGCAACTTTGAATGAGAATGTGCTTGCTTACAGCAACGTGCTATATGTTCTGAATGCCCGAATTGGGAATCTGTGTCAAATCTTTGTTAGGAATTATGTGATCCTTACTAGCTGGAAGTAAGGGAGATGGGGCATGAAGTTATTTCTAGGAGTTGGAGACATACCAAGTTTAGCTCAGTTCTGGGCATCTTTGAAATACCTATACAAACTTGTTCCTACATAGTAACATGCAACTTTGAATGAGAATGTGCTTGCTTACAGCAACTTGCTACATGTTCTTAATGCCCGAATTGGGAATCTGTGTCAAAACTGTGTTCGGAATTATGTGATAATTACTAGCTGGAAATAAGGGAGATGGGGCATGAAGTTATTTCTAGAGGTTGGACTCATACCAAGTTTAGCTCAGTTCTGGGCATCTTTGAAATACCTATACAAACTTGTTCCTTCATAGTAACTTGCAACTTTGAATGAGAATGTGCTTGCTTACAGCAACGTGCTATATCTTCTGAATGCCCCAATTGGGAATCTGTGTCAAAACTTTGTTAGGAATTATGTGATCCTTACTAGCTGGAAGTAAGGGAGATGGGGCATGAAGTTATTTCTAGGAGTTGGAGACATACCAAGTTTAGCTCAGTTCTGGGCATCTTTGAAATACCTATACAAACTTGTTCCTACATAGTAACTTGCAACTTTGAATGAGAATGTGCTTGCTTACAGCAACGTGCTATATGTTGTGAATGCCCGAATTCGGAATCTGTGTCAAATCTTTGTTAGGAATTATGTGATCCTTACTAGCTGGAAGTAAGGGAGATGGGGCATGAAGTTATTTCTAGGAGTTGGAGACATACCAAGTTTAGCTCAGTTCTGGGCATCTTTGAAATACCTATACAAACTTGTTCCTACATAGTAACTTGCAACTTTGAATGAGAATGTGCTTGCTTACAGCAACTTGCTACATGTTCTTAATGCCCGAATTGGGAATCTGTGTCAAAACTGTGTTCGGAATTATGTGATAATTACTAGCTGGAAATAAGGGAGATGGGGCATGAAGTTATTTCTAGAGGTTGGACTCATACCAAGTTTAGCTCAGTTCTGGGCATCTTTGAAATACCTATACAAACTTGTTCCTACGTAGTATCTTGGAACTTTGAATGAGAATGTGCTTGCTTGCAACAACGTGCTATATGTTCTGAATGCCCGAATTGGGAATCTGTGTCAAATCATTGTTAGGAATTATGTGATCCTTACTAGCTGGAAGTAAGGGAGATGGGGCATGAAGTTATTTCTAGGAGTTGGAGACATACCAAGTTTAGCTCAGTTCTGCGCATCTTTGAAAGTCCTATACAAACTTGTTCCTACATAGTAACTTGCAACTTTGAATGAGAATGTGCTTGCTTACAGCAACGTGCTATATGTTCTGAATGCCCGAATTGGGAATCTGTGTCAAAACTTTGTTAGTAATTATGTGATCCTTGCTAGCTGGAAGTAAGGGAGATGGGGCATGAAGTTATTTCTAGGAGTTGGAGACATACAACGTTTAGCTCAGTACTGGGCATCTTTGAAATACCTATACAAACTTGTTCCTACATAGTAACATGCAACTTTGAATGAGAATGTGCTTGCTTACAGCAACGTGCTATATGTTCTGAATGCCCGAATTGGGAATCTGTGTCAAATCTTTCTTAGGAATTATGTGATCCTTTCTAGCTGAAAGTAAGGGAGATGGGGCATGAAGTTATTTCTAGGAGTTGGAGACATACCAAGTTTAGCTCAGTTCTGGGCATCATTGAAATACCTATATAAACTTGTTCCTTCATAGTAACTTGCAACTTTGAATGAGAATGTGCTTGCTTACAGCAACGTGCTATATGTACTGAAGGCCCGAATTGGGAATCTGTGTCAAAACTTTGTTAGGAATTATGTGATCCTTACTAGCTGAAAGTAAGGGAGATGGTGCATGAAGATATTTCTAGGAGTTGGAGACATACCAAGTTTAGCTCAGTTCTGGGCATCTTTGATATACCTATACACACTTGTTCCTACATAGTAACATGCAACTTTGAATGAGAATGTGCTTGCTTACAGCAACGTGCTATATGTTCTGAATGCCCGAATTGGGAATCTGTGTCAAAACTTTGTTAGGAATTATGTGATCCTTACTAGCTGGAAGTAAGGGAGATGGGGCATGAAGTTATTTCTAGGAGTTGGAGACAGACAACGTTTAGTTCAGTTCTGGGCATCTTTGAAATACCTATACAAACTTGTTCCTACATAGTAACTTGCAACTTTGAATGAGAATGTGCTTGCTTACAGCAACGTGCTACATGATCTGAATGCCCTAATTGGGAATCTGTGTCAAAATTTTGTTAGAAATTATGTGATCCTTACTAGATGGAAGTAAGGGAGATGGGGCATGAAGTTATTTCTAGGAGTTGGAGACATACCAAGTTTAGCTCAGTTCTGGGCATCTTTGAAATACCTATACAAACTTGTTCCTACATAGTAACTTGCAACTTTAATTGAGAATGTGCTTGCTTACAGCAACGTGCTATATGTTCTGAATGCCCGAATTGGGAATCTGTGTCAAAACTTTGTTAGGAATTATGTGATCCTTACTAGCTGGATATAAGGGTGTTGGGGCATGAAGTTATTTCTAGAGGTTGGACACATACCAAGTTTAGCTCAGTTCTGGGCATCTTTTAAATACCTATACAAACTTGTTCCTTCATAGTAACTTGAAACTTTGAATGAGAATGTGCTTGCTTACAGCAACGTGCTATATATTCTGAAGGCCCGAATTGGGAATCTGTGTCAAAACTTTGTTAGGAATTATGGGATCCTTACTAGCTGGAAGTAAGGGAGATGGGGCATGAAGTTATTTCTAGGAGTTGGATACATACCACGTTTAGCTCAGTTCTGGGCATCTTTGAAATACCTATACAAACTTGTTCCTACATAGTAACTTGCAACTTTGAATGAGAATGTGCTTGCTTACAGAAACGTGCTACATGTTCTGAATGCCCTAATTGGGAATCTGTGTCAAAATTTTGTTAGAAATTATGTGATGCTTACTAGATGGAAGTAAGGGAGATGGGGCATGAAGGTATTTCTAGGAGTTGGAGACATACCAAGTTTAGCTAAGTTCTGGGCATCTTTGAAATACCTATACAAACTTGTTCCTACATAGTAACTTGCAACTTTGAATGAGAATGTGCTTGCTTACAGCAACGTGCTACATGTTCTGAATGCCCGAATTGGGAATCTGTGTCAAAACTTTGTCAGGAATTATGTGATCCATTCAGAACTCGTGTGTCAAAACTTTGTCAGGAATTATGTGATCCTTACTAGCTGGAAGTAAGGGAGATGGGGCATGAAGTTATTTCTAGCAGTTGGAGACATACCAAGTTTAGCTCAGTTCTGGGCATCTTTGAAATACCTATACAAACTTGTTCCTTCATAGTAACTTGCTACTTGGAATGAGAATGTGCTTGCTTACAGCAACGTGCTATATGTTCTGAATGCCCGAACTGGGAATCTGTGTCAAAACTTTGTTAGGAATTATGTGATCCTTACTAGCTGGAAGTAAGGGAGTTGGGGCATGAAGTTATTTATAGGAGTTGGAGACATACCAAGTTTAGCTCAGTATGGGCATCTTTGAACGTCCTATACAAACTTGTTCCTACATAGTAACTTGCAACTTTGAATGAGAATGTGCTTGCTTACAGCAACGTGCTATATGTTCTGAATGCCCGAATTGGGAATCTGTGTCAAATCTTTCTTAGGAATTATGTGATCCTTACTAGCTGGAAGTAAGGGAGATGGGGCATGAAGTTATTTCTAGGAGTTGGAGACATACCAAGTTTTGCTCAGTTCTGGGTATCTTTGAAATACCTATACAAACCTGTTCCTACATAGTAACTTGCAACTTTGAATGAGAATGTGCTTGCTTACAGCAACGTGCTATATGTTCTGAATGCCCGAATTGGGAATCTGTGTCAAAACTTTGTTAGTATTTATGTGATCCTTGCTAGCTGGAAGTAAGGGAGATGGGGCATGAAGTTATTTCTAGGAGTTGGAGACATTCCCACTTTAGCTCAGTACTGGGCATCTTTGAAATACCTATACAAACTTGTTCCTACATAGTAACATGCAACTTTGAATGAGAATGTGCTTACTTACAGCAACGTGCTATATGTTCTGAATGCCCGAATTGGGAATCTGTGTCAAATCTTTCTTAGGAATTATGTGATCCTTACTAGCTGGAAGTAAGGGAGATGGGGCATGAAGTTATTTCTAGGAGTTGGAGACATACCCACTTGAGCTCAGTTCTGGGCATCTTTGAAATACCTATACAAACTTGTTCCTACATAGTAACATGCAACTTTGAATGAGAATGTGCTTACTTACAGCAACGTGCTATATGTTCTGAATGCCCGAATTGGGAATCTGTGTCAAATCTTTCTTAGGAATTATGTGATCCTTACTAGCTGGAAGTAAGGGAGATGGGGCATGAAGTTATTTCTAGGAGTTGGAGACATACCAAGTTTAGCTCAGTTCTGGGTATCTTTGAAATACCTATACAAACTTGTTCCTACATAGTAACTTGCAACTTTGAATGAGAATGTGCTTGCTTACAGCAACGTGCTATATGTTCTGAATGCCCGAATTGGGAATCTGTGTCAAAACTTTGTTAGGAATTATGTGATCCTTGCTAGCTGGAAGTAAGGGAGATGGGGCATGAAGTTATTTCTAGGAGTTGGAGACATACCCACTTTAGCTCAGTACTGGGCATCTTTGAAATACCTATACAAACTTGTTCCTACATAGTAACATGCAACTTTGAATGAGAATGTGCTTACTTACAGCAACGTGCTATATGTTCTGAATGCCCGAATTGGGAATCTGTGTCAAATCTTTCTTAGGAATTATGTGATCCTTACTAGCTGGAAGTAAGGGAGATGGGGCATGAAGTTATTTCTAGGAGTTGGAGACATACCAAGTTTAGCTCAGATCTGGGCATCCTTGAAATACCTATACAAACTTGTTCCTTCATAGTAACTTGCAACTTTGAATGAGAATGTGCTTGCTTACAGCAACGTGCTATATGTTCAGATGGCCCGAATTGGGAATCTGTGTCAAAACTTTGTTAGGAATTATGTGATCCTTACTAGCTGGAAGTAAGGGAGATGGGGCATGAAGTTATTTCTAGGAGTTGGAGACATACCAAGTTAGGTCAGTTCTGGGCATCTTTGATATAACTATACAAACTTGTCCCTACATAGTAACTTGCAACTTTGAATGAGAATGTGCTTGCTTACAGCAACGTGCTACATGTTCTGAATGCCCGAATTGGGAATCAGTGTCAAAACTTTGTTAGGAATTATGTGATCCTTACTAGCTGGAAGTAAGGGAGATGGGGCATGAAGTTATTTCTAGGAGTTGGAGACATACCCACTTTAGCTCAGTACTAGGCATCTTTGAAATACCTATACAAACTTGTTCCTACATAGTAACATGCAACTTTGTATGAGAATGTGCTTACTTACAGCAACGTGCTATATGTTCTGAATGCCCGAATTGGGAATCTGTGTCAAATCTTTCTTAGGAATTATGTGATCCTTACTAGCTGGAAGTAAGGGAGATGGGGCATGAAGTTATTTCTAGGAGTTGGAGACATACCAAGTTTCGCTCAGTTCTGGGCATCCTTGAAATACCTATACAAACTTGTTCCTTCATAGTAACTTGCAACTTTGAATGAGAATGTGCTTGCTTACAGCAACGTGCTATATGTTCTGAAGGCCCGAATTGGGAATCTGTGTCAAAACTTTGTTAGGAATTATGTGATCCTTACTAGATGAAAGTAAGGGAGATGGGGCATGAAGTTATTTCTAGGAGTTGGAGACAGACAACGTTTAGTTCAGTTCTGGGCATCTTTGAAATACCTATACAAACTTGTTCCTACATAGTAACTTGCTACTTGGAATGAGAAAGTGCTTGCTTAAAGCAACATGCTACATGTTCTGAATGCCCGAATTGGGAATCTGTGTCAAAACTTTGTTAGGAATTATGTGATCCTTACTAGCTGGAAGTAAGGGAGATGGGGCATGGAGTTATTTCTAGGAGTTGGAGCCATACAACGTATAGCTCAGTTCCTGGCATCTTTGAAATACCTAAGCAAACTTGTTCCTACATAGTAACTTGCAACTTTGAATGAGAATGTGCTTGCTTACAGCAACGTGCTATATGTTCTGAATGCCCGAATTGGGAATCTGTGTCAAAACTTTGTTAGGAATTATGTGATCCTTACTAGCTGGAAGTAAGGGAGATGGGGCATGAAGTTATTTCTCGGAGTTGGAGACATACCCACTTTAGCTTAGTTCTGGGCATCTTTGAAATACCTATACAAACTTTTTCCTACATAGTAACATGCAACTTTGAATGAGAATGTGCTTACTTACAGCAACGTGCTATATGTTCTGAATGCCCGAATTGGGAATCTGTGTCAAATCTTTCTTAGGAATTATGTGATCCTTACTAGCTGGAAGTAAGGGAGATGGGGCATGAAGTTATTTCTAGGAGATGGAGACATACCAAGTTTAGCTCAGTTCTGGGTATCTTTGAAATACCTATACAAACTTGTTCCTACATAGTAACTTGCAACTTTGAATGAGAATGTGCTTTCTTACAGCAACGTGCTATATGTTCTGAATGCCCGAATTGGGAATCTGTGTCAAAACTTTGTTAGTAATTATGTGATCCTTGCTAGCTGGAAGTAAGGGAGATGGGGCATGAAGTTATTTCTAGGAGTTGGAGACATACCCACTTTAGCTCAGTTCTGGGCATCTTTGAAATACCTATACAAACTTGTTCCCACATAGTAACATGCAACTTTGAATGAGAATGTGCTTACTTACAGCAACGTGCTATATGTTCTGAATGCCCGAATTAGGAATCTGTGTCAAATCTTTCTTAGGAATTATGTGATCCTTACTAGCTGGAAGTAAGGGAGATGGGGCATGAAGTTATTTCTAGGAGTTGGAGACATACCAAGTTTAGCTCAGTTCTGGGCATCTTTGAAATACCTATACAAACTTGTTCCTACATAGTAACTTGCAACTTTGAATGAGAATGTGCTTGCTTACAGCAACGTGCTATATGTTCAGATGGCCCGAATTGGGAATCTGTGTCAAAACTTTGTTAGGAATTATGTGATCCTTACTAGCTGGAAGTAAGGGAGATGGGGCATGAAGTTATTTCTAGGAGTTGGAGACATACCAAGTTTAGCTCAGTTCTGGGCATCTTTGATATAACTATACAAACTTGTTCCTACATAGTAACTTGCAACTTTGAATGAGAATGTGCTTGCTTACAGCAACGTGCTATATGTTCTGAATGCCCGAATTGGGAATCTGTGTCAAAACTTTGTTAGGAATTATGTGATCCTTACTAGCTGGAAGTAAGGGAGATGGGGCATGGAGTTATTTCTAGGAGTTGGAGCCATACAACGTATAGCTCAGTTCTGGGTATCTTTGAAATACCTATACAAACTTGTTCCTACATAGTAACTTGCAACTTTGAATGAGAATGTGCTTACTTACAGCAACGTGCTATATGTTCTGAATGCCCGAATTGGGAATCTGTGTCAAAACTTTGTTAGGAATTATGTGATCCATACTAGCTGGAAGTAAGGGAGATGGGGCATGAAGTTATTTCTCGGAGTTGGAGACCTACCCACTTTAGCTCAGTTCTGGGCTTCTTTGAAATACCTATACAAACTTGTTCCTACATAGTAACATGCAACTTTGAATGAGAATGTGCTTGCTTACAGCAACGTGCTATATGTTCTGAATGCCCGAATTGGGAATCTGTGTCAAATCTTTCTTAGGAATTATGTGATCCTTACCTGCTGGAAGTAAGGGAGATGGGGCATGAAGTTATTTCTAGGAGATGGAGACATACCAAGTTTAGCTCAGTTCTGGGTATCTTTGAAATACCTATACAAACTTGTTCCTACATAGTAACTTGCAACTTTGAATGAGAATGTGCTTTCTTACAGCAACGTGCTATATGTTCTGAATGCCCGAATTGGGAATCTGTGTCAAATTTTGTTAGTAATTATGTGATCCTTGCTAGCTGGAAGTAAGGGAGATGGGGCATGAAGTTATTTCTAGGAGTTGCAGACATACCCACTTTAGCTCAGTTCTGGGCATCTTTGAAATACCTATACAAACTTGTTCCTACATAGTAACATGCAACTTTGAATGAGAATGTGCTTGCTTACAGCAACGTGCTATATGTTCTGAATGCCCGAATTAGGAATCTGTGTCAAATCTTTCTTAGGATTTATGTGATCCTTACTAGCTGGAAGTAAGGGAGATGGGGCATGAAGTTATTTCTAGGAGTTGGAGACATACCCACTTTAGCTCAGTACTAGGCATCTTTGAAATACCTATACAAACTTGTTCCTACATAGTAACATGCAACTTTGTATGAGAATGTGCTTACTTACAGCAACGTGCTATATGTTCTGAATGCCCGAATTGGGAATCTGTGTCAAATCTTTCTTAGGAATTATGTGATCCTTACTAGCTGGAAGTAAGGGAGATGGGGCATGAAGTTATTTCTAGGAGTTGGAGACATACCAAGTTTCGCTCAGTTCTGGGCATCCTTGAAATACCTATACAAACTTGTTCCTTCATAGTAACTTGCAACTTTGAATGAGAATGTGCTTGCTTACAGCAACGTGCTATATGTTCTGAAGGCCCGAATTGGGAATCTGTGTCAAAACTTTGTTAGGAATTATGTGATCCTTACTAGCTGAAAGTAAGGGAGATGGGGCATGAAGTTATTTCTAGGAGTTGGAGACAGACAACGTTTAGTTCAGTTCTGGGCATCTTTGAAATACCTATACAAACTTGTTCCTACATAGTAACTTGCTACTTGGAATGAGAAAGTGCTTGCTTAAAGCAACATGCTACATGTTCTGAATGCCCGAATTGGGAATCTGTGTCAAAACTTTGTTAGGAATTATGTGATCCTTACTAGCTGGAAGTAAGGGAGATGGGGCATGGAGTTATTTCTAGGAGTTGGAGCCATACAACGTATAGCTCAGTTCCTGGCATCTTTGAAATACCTAAGCAAACTTGTTCCTACATAGTAACTTGCAACTTTGAATGAGAATGTGCTTGCTTACAGCAACGTGCTATATGTTCTGATTGCCCGAATTGGGAATCTGTGTCAAAACTTTGTTAGGAATTATGTGATCCTTACTAGCTGGAAGTAAGGGAGATGGGGCATGAAGTTATTTCTCGGAGTTGGAGACATACCCACTTTAGCTTAGTTCTGGGCATCTTTGAAATACCTATACAAACTTTTTCCTACATAGTAACATGCAACTTTGAATGAGAATGTGCTTGCTTACAGCAACGTGCTATATGTTCTGAATGCCCGAATTGGGAATCTGTGTCAAATCTTTCTTAGGAATTATGTGATCCTTACCTGCTGGAAGTAAGGGAGATGGGGCATGAAGTTATTTCTAGGAGATGGAGACATACCAAGTTTAGCTCAGTTCTGGGTATCTTTGAAATACCTATACAAACTTGTTCCTACATAGTAACTTGCAACTTTGAATGAGAATGTGCTTTCTTACAGCAACGTGCTATATGTTCTGAATGCCCGAATTGGGAATCTGTGTCAAAACTTTGTTAGTAATTATGTGATCCTTGCTAGCTGGAAGTAAGGGAGATGGGGCATGAAGTTATTTCTAGGAGTTGGAGACATACCCACTTTAGCTCAGTTCTGGGCATCTTTGAAATACCTATACAAACTTGTTCCCACATAGTAACATGCAACTTTGAATGAGAATGTGCTTACTTACAGCAACGTGCTATATGTTCTGAGTGCCCGAATTAGGAATCTGTGTCAAATCTTTCTTAGGAATTATGTGATCCTTACTAGCTGGAAGTAAGGGAGATGGGGCATGAAGTTATTTCTAGGAGTTGGAGACATACCAAGTTTAGCTCAGTTCTGGGCATCTTTGAAATACCTATACAAACTTGTTCCTACATAGTAACTTGCAACTTTGAATGAGAATGTGCTTGCTTACAGCAACGTGCTATATGTTCAGATGGCCCGAATTGGGAATCTGTGTCAAAACTTTGTTAGGAATTATGTGATCCTTACAAGCTGGAAGTAAGGGAGATGGGGCATGAAGTTATTTCTAGGAGTTGGAGACATACCAAGTTTAGCTCAGTTCTGGGCATCTTTGATATAACTATACAAACTTGTTCCTACATAGTAACTTGCAACTTTGAATGAGAATGTGCTTGCTTACAGCAACGTGCTATATGTTCTGAATGCCCGAATTGGGAATCTGTGTCAAAACTTTGTTAGGAATTATGTGATCCTTACTAGCTGGAAGTAAGGGAGATGGGGCATGAAGTTATTTCTAGGAGTTGGAGACATACAACGTTTAACTCAGTTCTGGGCATCTTTGAAATACCTATAGAAACTTCTTGCTACATAGTAACTTGCTACTTGGAATGAGAAAGTGCTTGCTTAAAGCAACATGCTACATGTTCTGAATGCCCGAATTGGGAATCTGTGTCAAAACTTTGTTAGGAATTATGTGATCCTTACTAGCTGGAAGTAAGGGAGATGGGGCATGGAGTTATTTCTAGGAGTTGGAGCCATACAACGTATAGCTCAGTTCTGGGTATCTTTGAAATACCTATACAAACTTGTTCCTACATAGTAACTTGCAACTTTGAATGAGAATGTGCTTACTTACAGCAACGTGCTATATGTTCTGAATGCCCGAATTGGGAATCTGTGTCAAAACTTTGTTAGGAATTATGTGATCCATACTAGCTGGAAGTAAGGGAGATGGGGCATGAAGTTATTTCTCGGAGTTGGAGACCTACCCACTTTAGCTCAGTTCTGGGCTTCTTTGAAATACCTATACAAACTTGTTCCTACATAGTAACATGCAACTTTGAATGAGAATGTGCTTGCTTACAGCAACGTGCTATATGTTCTGAATGCCCGAATTGGGAATCTGTGTCAAATCTTTCTTAGGAATTATGTGATCCTTACCTGCTGGAAGTAAGGGAGATGGGGCATGAAGTTATTTCTAGGAGATGGAGACATACCAAGTTTAGCTCAGTTCTGGGTATCTTTGAAATACCTATACAAACTTGTTCCTACATAGTAACTTGCAACTTTGAATGAGAATGTGCTTTCTTACAGCAACGTGCTATATATCTGAATGCCCGAATTGGGAATCTGTGTCAAATTTTGTTAGTAATTATGTGATCCTTGCTAGCTGGAAGTAAGGGAGATGGGGCATGAAGTTATTTCTAGGAGTTGCAGACATACCCACTTTAGCTCAGTTCTGGGCATCTTTGAAATACCTATACAAACTTGTTCCTACATAGTAACATGCAACTTTGAATGAGAATGTGCTTGCTTACAGCAACGTGCTATATGTTCTGAATGCCCGAATTAGGAATCTGTGTCAAATCTTTCTTAGGATTTATGTGATCCTTACTAGCTGGAAGTAAGGGAGATGGGGCATGAAGTTATTTCTAGGAGTTGGAGACATACCAAGTTTAGCTCAGTTCTGGGCATCTTTGAAATACCTATACAAACTTGTTCCTACATAGTAACTTGCAACTTTGAATGAGAATGTGCTTGCTTACAGCAACGTGCTATATGTTCAGATGGCCCGAATTGGGAATCTGTGTCAAAACTTTGTTAGGAATTATGTGATCCTTACTAGCTGGAAGTAAGGGAGATGGGGCATGAAGTTATTTCTAGGAGTTGGAGACATACCAAGTTTAGCTCAGTTCTGGGCATCTTTGATATACCTATACAAACTTGTTCCTACATAGTAACTTGCAACTTTGAATGAGAATGTGCTTGCTTACATCAACGTGCTACATGTTCTGAATGCCCGAATTGGGAATCTGTGTCAAAACTTTGTTAGGAATTATGTGATCATTACTAGATGGAAGTAAGGGAGATGGGGCATGAAGATATTTCTAGGAGTTGGAGACATACCCACTTTAGCTCAGTTCTGGGCATCTTTGAAATACCTATACAAACTTGTTCCTACATAGTAACTTGCAACTTTGAATGAGAATGTGCTTGCTTACAGCAACGTGCTACATGTTCTGAATGCACTAATTGGGAATCTGTGTCAAAATTTTGTTAGAAGTTATGTGATCCTTACTAGATGGAAGTAAGGGAGATGGGGCATGAAGTTATTTCTAGGAGTTGGAGACATACCAAGTTTAGCTCAGTTCTGGGCATCTCTCAAATACCTATACAAACTTGTTCCTACATCGTAACTTGCAACTTTGATTGAGAATGTGCTTGCTTACAGCAACGTGCTATATGTTCTGAATGCCCGAATTGGGAATCTGTGTCAAAACTTTGTTAGGAATTATGTGATCCTTACTAGCTGGAAGTAAGGGAGATGGGGCATGAAGTTATTTCTAGGAGTTGGAGACATACCAAGTTTAGCTCAGTTCTGGGCATCTTTGAAATACCTATACAAACTTGTTCCTACATAGTAACTTGCAACTTTGAATGAGAATTTGCTTGCTTACAGCAACGTGCTATATGTTCTGAATGCCCGAATTGGGAATCTGTGTCAAAACTTTGTTAGGAATTATGTGATCCTTACTAGCTGGAAGTAAGGGAGATGGGGCATGAAGTTATTTCTAGGAGCTGGAGACATTCCATGTTTAGCTCAGTTCTGGGCATCTTTGAAAGTCCTATACAAACTTGTTCCTACGTAGTAACTTGCAACTTTGAATGAGAATGTACTTGCTTACAGCAACGTGCTACATGTTCTGAATGCCCGAATTGGGAATCTGTGTCAAAACTTTGTCAGGAATTATGCGATCCATTCAGAACATGTGTGTCAATACTTTGTCAGAAATTATGTGATCCTTACTAGCTGGAAGTAAGGGAGATGGGGCATGAAGTTATTTCTAGCAGTTGGAGACATACCAAGTTTAGCTCAGTTCTGGGCATCTTTGAAATACCTATACAAACTTGTTCCTACATAGTAACTTGCAACTTTGAATGAGAATGTACTTGCTTACAGCAACGTGCTACATGTTCTGAATGCCCGAATTGGGAATCTGTGTCAAAACTTTGTTAGGAATTATGTGATCCTTACTAGCTGGAAGTAAGGGTGTTGGGGCATGAAGTTACTTCTAGAGGTTGGACACATACCAAGTTTAGCTCTGATCTGGGCATCTTTGAAATACCTATACAAACTTGTTGCTTCATAGTAACTTGCAACTTTGAATGAGAATGTGCTTGCTTACAGCAACGTGGTATATGTTCTGAAGGCCCGAATTGGGAATCTTTGTGAAAACTTTGTTAGGAATTATGTGATCCTTACTAGCTGGAAGTAAGGGAGATGGGGCATGAAGTTATTTCTAGCAGTTGGAGACATACCAAGTTTAGCTCAGTTCTGGACATCTTTGATATACCTATACAAACTTGTTCCTACATAGAAACTTGCAACTTTGAATGAGAATGTGCTTGCTTACAGCAACGTGCTATATGTTCTGAATGCCCGAATTGGGAATCTGTGTCAAAACATTGTTAGGAATTATGTGATCCTTACTTGCTGGAAGTAAGGGAGATTCGGCATGAAGTTATTTCTAGCAGTTGGAGACAGACAAAGTTTAGTTCAGTTCTGGGCATCTTTGAAATACCTATACAAACTTGTTCCTACATAGTAACTTGAAACATTGAATGATAATGTGCTTGCTTACAGCAACGTGCTACATGTTCTGAATGCCCGAATTGGGAATCTGTGTCAAAACTTTGTTAGGAATTATGTGATCCTTACTAGCTGGAAGTAAGGGAGATGGGGCATGAAGTTATTTCTAGGAGTTGTAGACATACCCACTTTAGCTCAGTTCTGAGCATCTTTGAAATACCTATACAAACTTGTTCCTACATAGTAACATGCAACTTTGAATGAGAATGTGCTTACTTACAGCAACGTGCTATATGTTGTGAATGCGCGAATTGGGAATCTGTGTCAAATCTTTCTTAGGAATTATGTGATCCTTACTAGCTGGAAGTAAGGGAGATGGGGCATGAAGTTATTTCTAGGAGTTGGAGACATACCAAGTTTAGCTCAGTTCTGGGCATCTTTGAAATACCTATACAAACTTGTTCCCACATAGTAACTTGCAACTTTGAATGAGAATGTGCTTGCTTACAGCAACGTGCTATATGTTCTGAATGCCCGAATTGGGAATCTGTGTCAAAACTTTGTTAGGAATTATGTGATCCTTACTAGCTGGAAGTAAGGGTGTTGGGGCATGAAGTTATTTCTAGAGGTTGGACACATACCAAGTTTAGCTCAGTTCTGGGCATCTTTGAAATACCTATACAAACTTGTTCCTTCATAGTAACTTGCAACTTTGAATGAGAATATGCTTGCTTACAGCAACGTGCTATATGATCTGAAGGCCCGAATTGGGAATCTGTGTGAAAACTTTGTTAGGAATTATGTGATCCTTACTAGCTGGAAGTAAGGGAGATGGGGCATGAAGTTATTTCTAGGAGTTGGAGACATACAACGTTTAGCTCAGTTCTGGGCATCTTTGATATACCTATTCAAACTTGTTCCTACATAGTAACTTGCAACTTTGAATGAGAATGTGCTTGCTTACAGCAACGTGCTCTATGTTCTGAATGCCCGAATTTTGAATCTGTGTCAAAACATTGTTAGAAATTATGTGATCCTTACTAGCTGGAATTAAGGGAGATGGGGCATGAAGTTATTTCTAGGAGTTGGAGACATACCAAGTTTAGCTCAGTTCTGGGCATCTTTGAAATACCTATACAAACTTGTTCCTACGTAGTATCTTGCAACTTTGAATGAGAATGTGCTTGCTTACAACAACGTGCTATATGTTCTGAATACCCGAATTGGGAATCTGTGTCAAATCTTTGTTAGGAATTATGTGATCCTTACTAGCTGGAAGTAAGGGAGATGGGGCATGAAGTTATTTCTAGGAGTTGGAGACATACCAAGTTTAGCTCAGTTCTGGGCATCTTTGAAAGTCCTATACAAACTTGTTCCTACATAGTAACTTGCAACTTTGAATGAGAATGTGCTTGCTTACAGCAACGTGCTATATGTTCTGAATGCCCGAATTGGGAATCTGTGTCAAAACTTTGTTAGTAATTATGTGATCCTTGCTAGCTGGAAGTAAGGGAGATGGGGCATGAAGTTATTTCTAGGAGTTGGAGACATACCCACTTTAGCTCAGTACTTGGCATCTTTGAAATACCTATACAAACTTGTTCCTACATAGTAACATGCAACTTTGAATGAGAATGTGCTTGCTTACAGCAACGTGCTATATGTTCTGAATGCCCGAATTGGGAATCTGTGTCAAATCTTTCTTAGGAATTATGTGATCTCTACTAGCTGAAAGTAAGGGAGATGGGGCATGAAGTTATTTCTAGGAGTTGGAGACATACAACGTTTAGCTCAGTTCTGGGCATCCTTTAAATACCTATATAAACTTGTTCCTTCATAGTATCTTGCAACTTTGAATCAGAATGTGCTTGCTTACAGCAACGTGCTATATGTTCTCAAGGCCCGAATTGGGAATCTGTGTCAAAACTTTGTTAGGAATTATGTGATCCTTACTAGCTGGAAGTAAGGGAGATGGGGCATGAAGTTATTTCTAGGAGTTTGAAACATACCAAGTTTAGCTCAGTTCTGGGCATCTTTGATATACCTTTACAAACTTGTTCCTACATAGTTACTTGCAACTTTGAATGAGAATGTGCTTGCTTACAGCAACGTGCTATATGTTCTGAATGCCCGAATTGGGAATCTGTGTCAAAACTTTGTTAGGAATTATGTGATCCTTACTAGCTGGAAGTAAGGGAGATGGGGCATGAAGTTATTTCTAGGAGTTGGAGACACACAACGTTTAGTTCAGTTCTGGGCATCTTTGAAATACCTATACAAACTTGTTCCTACATAGTAACTTGCAACTTTGAATGAGAATGTGCTTGCTTACAGCAACGTGCTACATGTTCTGAATGCCCTAATTGGGAATCTGTGTCAAAATTTTGTTAGAAATTATGTGATCCTTACTAGATGGAAGTAAGGGAGATGGGGCATGAAGTTATTTCTAGGAGTTGGAGACATACCAAGTTTAGCTCAGTTCTGGGCATCTTTGAAATACCTATACAAACTTGTTCCTACATAGTAACTTGCAACTTTAATTGAGAATGTGCTTGCTTACAGCAACGTGCTATATGTTCTGAATGCCCGAATTGGGAATCTGTGTCAAAACTTTGTTAGGAATTATGTGATCCTTACTAGCTGGAAGTAAGTGTGTTGGGGCATGAAGATATTTCTAGAGGTTGGACACATACCAAGTTTAGCTCAGTTCTGGGCATCTTTGAAATACCTATACAAACTTGTTCCTTCATAGTAACTTGAAACTTTGAATGAGAATGTGCTTGCTTACAGCAACGTGCTACATGTTCTGAATGCCCGAATTGGGAATCTGTGTCAAAACTTTGTTAGGAATTATGGGATCCTTACTAGCTGGAAGTAAGGGAGATGGGGCATGAAGTTATTTCTAGGAGTTGGAGACAGACAAAGTTTAGTTCAGTTCTGGGCATCTTTGAAATACCTATACAAACTTGTTCCTACATAGTAACTTGAAACATTGAATGATAATGTGCTTGCTTACAGCAACGTGCTACATGTTCTGAATGCCCGAATTGGGAATCTGTGTCAAAACTTTGTTAGGAGTTATGTGATCCTTACTAGCTGGAAGTAAGGGAGATGGGGCATGAAGTTATTTCTAGGAGTTGTAGACATACCCACTTTAGCTCAGTTCTGGGCATCTTTGAAATACCTATACAAACTTGTTCCTACATAGTAACATGCAACTTTTAATGAGAATGTGCTTACATACAGCAACGTGCTATATGTTCTGAATGCCCGAATTGGGAATCTGTGTCAAATCTTTCTTAGGAATTATGTGATCCTTACTAGCTGGAAGTAAGGGAGATGGGGCATGAAGTTAATTCTAGGAGTTGGAGACATACCAAGTTTAGCTCAGTTCTGGGCATCTTTGAAATACCTATACAAACTTGTTCCTACATAGTAACTTGCAACTTTGAATGAGAATGTACTTGCTTGCAGCAACGTGCTATATGTTCTGAATGCCCGAATTGGGAATCTGTGTCAAAACTTTGTTAGGAATTATGTGATCCTTACTAGCTGGAAGTAAGGGAGATGGGGCATGAAGTTATTTCTAGGAGTTGGAGACATAGCCACTTTAGCTCAGTTCTGGCCATCTTTGAAATACCTATACAAACTTGTTCCTACATAGTAACATGCAACTTTGAATGAGAATGTGCTTACTTACAGCAACGTGCTATATGTTCTGAATGCCCGAATTGGGAATCTGTGTCAAATCTTTCTTAGGAATTATGTGATCCTTACTAGCTGGAAGTAAGGGAGATGGGGCATGAAGTTATTTCTAGGAGTTGGAGACATACCAAGTTTAGCTCAGTTCTGGGCATCTTTGAAATACCTATACAAACTTGTTCCCACATAGTAACTTGCAACTTTGAATGAGAATGTGCTTGCTTACAGCAACGTGCTATATGTTCTGAATGCCCGAATTGGGAATCTGTGTCAAAACTTTGTTAGGAATTATGTGATCCTTACTAGCTGGAATTAAGGGAGATGGGGCATGAAGTTGTTTCTAGGATTGGAGACATACCAAGTTTAGCTCAGTTCTGGGCATCTTTGAAATACCTATAAAAACTTGTTCCTTCATCATAACTTGCAACTTTAAATGAGAATGTTCTTGCTTACAGCAACGTGCTATATGTTCTGAATGCCCGAATTGGGAATCTGTGTCAAAACTTTGTTAGGAATTATGTGATCATTACTAGATGGAAGTAAGGGAGATGGGGCATGAAGTTATTTCTAGGAGTTGGAGACATACCCACTTTAGCTCAGTTCTGGGCATCTTTGAAATACCTATACAAACTTGTTCCTACATAGTAACTTGCAACTTTTGAATGAGAATGTGCTTGCTTACAGCAACGTGCTATATGTTCTGAATGCCCGAATTGGGAATCTGTGTCAAAACTTTGTTAGGAATTATGTGATCCTTACTAGCTGGAAGTAAGGGTGTTGGGGCATGAAGTTATTTCTAGAGGTTGGACACATACCAAGTTTAGCTCAGTTCTGGGCATCTTTGAAATACCTATACAAACTTGTTCCTTCATAGTAACTTGCAACTTTGAATGAGAATGTGCTTGCTTACAGCAACGTGCTATATGATCTGAAGGCCCGAATTTGGAATCTGTGTGAAAACTTTGTTAGGAATTATGTGATCCTTACTAGCTGGAAGTAAGGGAGATGGGGCATGGTGTTATTTCTAGGAGTTGGAGACATACAACGTTTAGCTCAGTTCTGGGCATCTTTGATATACCTATACAAACTTGTTCCTACATAGAAACTTGCAACTTTGAATGAGAATGTGCTTGCTTACAGCAACGTGCTCTATGTTCTGAATGCCCGAATTTTGAATCTGTGTCAAAACATTGTTAGAAATTATGTGATCCTTACTAGCTGGAAGTAAGGGAGATGGGGCATGAAGTTATTTCTAGGAGTTGGAGACATACCAAGTTTAGCTCAGTTCTGGGCATCTTTGAAATACCTATACAAACTTGTTCCTACGTAGTATCTTGCAACTTTGAATGAGAATGTGCTTGCTTACAACAACGTGCTATATGATCTGAATGCCCGAATTGGGAATCTGTGTCAAATCTTTGTTAGGAATTATGTGATCCTTACTAGCTGGAAGTAAGGGAGATGGGGCATGAAGTTATTTCTAGGAGTTGGAGACATACCAAGTTTAGCTCAGTTCTGGGCATCTTTGAAAGTCCTATACAAACTTGTTCCTACGTAGTAACTTGCAACTTTGAATGAGAATGTGCTTGCTTACAGCAACGTGCTATATGTTCTAAATGCCCGAATTGGGAATCTGTGTCAAAACTTTGTTAGTAATTATGTGATCCTTGCTAGCTGGAAGTAAGGGAGATGGGGCATGAAGTTATTTCTAGGAGTTGGAGACATACCCACTTTAGCTCAGTACTGGGCATCGTTGAAATACCTATACAAACTTGTTCCTACATAGTAACATGCAACTTTGAATGAGAATGTGCTTGCTTACAGCAACGTGCTATATGTTCTGAATGCCCGAATTGGGAATCTGTGTCAAATCTTTCTTAGGAATTATGTGATCCATACTAGCTGAAAGTAAGGGAGATGGGGCATGAAGTTATTTCTAGGAGATGGAGACATACCAAGTTTAGCTCAGTACTGGGCATCTTTGAAATACCTATACAAACTTGTTCCTACATAGTAACTTGCAACTTTGAATGAGAATGTACTTGCTTGCAACAACGTGCTATATATTCTGAATGCCCGAATTGGGAATCTGTGTCAAAACTTTGTTAGGAATTATGTGATCCTTACTAGCTGGAAGTAAGGGAGATGGGGCATGAAGTTATTTCTAGGAGTTGGAGACATAGCCACTTTAGCTCAGTTCTGGCCATCTTTGAAAGTCCTATACAAACTTGTTCCTACATAGTAACATGCAACTTTGAATGAGAATGTGCTTACTTACAGCAACGTGCTATATGTTCTGAATGCCCGAATTGGGAATCTGTGTCAAATCTTTCTTAGGAATTATTTGATCCTTACTAGCTGGAAGTAAGGGAGATGGGGCATGAAGTTATTTCTAGGAGTTTGAGACATACCAAGTTTAGCTCAGTTCTGGGCATCTTTGAAAGTCCTATACAAAATTGTTCCTACATAGTAACTTGCAACTTTGAATGAGAATGTGCTTGCTTACAGCAACGTGCTATATGTTCTGAATGCCCGAATTGGGAATCTGTGTCAAAACTTTGTTAGGTATTATGTGATCCTTACTAGCTGGAAGTAAGGGAGATGGGGCATGAAGTTATTTCTAGGAGTTGGAGACATGCAACGTTTAGCTCAGTTCTGGGCATCTTTGAAATACCTATACAAACTTGTTCCTACAAAGTAACTTGCAACATTGAATGAGAATGTGCTTGCTTACAGCAACGTGCTATATGTTCTGAATGCCCAAATTGGGAATCTGTGTCAAAACTTTCTTAGAAATTATGTGATCCTTACTAGATGGAAGTAAGGGAGGTGGGGCATGAAGTTATGTCTAGGAGTTGGAGACATACCCACTTTGGCTCAGTTCTGGGCATCTTTGAAATACCTATACAAACTTGTTCCTACATAGTAACTTGCAACTTTGAATGAGAATGTGCTTGCTTACAGCAACGTGC
Organism: Diceros bicornis minor; assembly: GCF_020826845.1. Classification (NCBI taxonomy): domain Eukaryota; kingdom Metazoa; phylum Chordata; class Mammalia; order Perissodactyla; family Rhinocerotidae; genus Diceros; species Diceros bicornis. Next base: position 103,192 of record NW_026691170.1, on the reverse strand, counting down.
TATATGTTCTGAATGCCCGAATTGGGAATCTGTGTCAAATCTTTGTTAGGAATTATGTGATCCTTACTAGCTGGAAGTAAGGGAGATGGGGCATAGAGTTATTTCTAGGAGTTGGAGCCATAGAACGTATAGCTCAGTTCTGGGCATCTTTGAAATACCTATACAAACTTATTCCTACATAGTAACTTGCAACTTTGAATGAGAATGTGCTTGCTTACAGCAACGTGCTATATGTTCTGAATGCCCGAATTGGGAATCTGTGTCAAAACTTTGTTAGGAATTATGGGATCCTTACTAGCTGGAAGTAAGGGAGATGGGGCATGAAGTTATTTCTAGGAGTTGGAGACATACCAAGTTTATCTCAGTTCTGGGCATCTTTGAAATACCTATACAAACTTGTTCCTACATAGTAACTTGCAACTTTGAATGAGAATGTGCTTGCTTTCAGCAACGTGCTATATGTTCTGAATGCCCGAATTGGGAATCTGTGTCATAACTTTGTTAGCAATTTTGTGATCCTTACTAGCTGGAAGTAAGGGAGATGTGGCATGAAGTTATTTCTAGGAGTTGGAGACATACCCACTTTAGCTCAGTTCTGGGGATCTTTGAAATACTTATACAAACTTGTTCCTACATAGTAACTTGCAACTTTGAATGAGAATGTGCTTGCTTACAGCAACGTGCTATATGTTCTGAATGCCCGAATTGGGAATCTGTGTCAAATCTTTGTTAGGAATTATGTGATCCTTACTAGCTGGAAGTAAGGGAGATGGGGCATGAAGTTATTTCTAGGAGTTGGAGACATACCAAGTTTAGCTCAGTTCTGGGCATCTTTGAAATACCTATACAAACTTGTTCCTACATAGTAACATGCAACTTTGAATGAGAATGTGCTTGCTTACAGCAACTTGCTACATGTTCTTAATGCCCGAATTGGGAATCTGTGTCAAAACTGTGTTCGGAATTATGTGATAATTACTAGCTGGAAATAAGGGAGATGGGGCATGAAGTTATTTCTAGAGGTTGGACTCATACCAAGTTTAGCTCAGTTCTGGGCATCTTTGAAATACCTATACAAACTTGTTCCTTCATAGTAACTTGCAACTTTGAATGAGAATGTGCTTGCTTACAGCAACGTGCTATATCTTCTGAATGCCCCAATTGGGAATCTGTGTCAAAACTTTGTTAGGAATTATGTGATCCTTACTAGCTGGAAGTAAGGGAGATGGGGCATGAAGTTATTTCTAGGAGTTGGAGACATACCAAGTTTAGCTCAGTTCTGGGCATCTTTGAAATACCTATACAAACTTGTTCCTACATAGTAACTTGCAACTTTGAATGAGAATGTGCTTGCTTACAGCAACGTGCTATATGTTGTGAATGCCCGAATTCGGAATCTGTGTCAAATCTTTGTTAGGAATTATGTGATCCTTACTAGCTGGAAGTAAGGGAGATGGGGCATGAAGTTATTTCTAGGAGTTGGAGACATACCAAGTTTAGCTCAGTTCTGGGCATCTTTGAAATACCTATACAAACTTGTTCCTACATAGTAACTTGCAACTTTGAATGAGAATGTGCTTGCTTACAACAACGTGCTATATGTTCTGAATGCCCGAATTGGGAATCTGTGTCAAATCTTTGTTAGGAATTATGTGATCCTTACTAGCTGGAAGTAAGGGAGATGGGGCATGAAGTTATTTCTAGGAGTTGGAGACATACAACGATTAGCTTACTTCTGGGCATCTTTGAAATACCTATACAAACTTGTTCCTACATAGTAACTTGCAACTTTGAATGAGAATGTGCTTGCTTACAGCAACGTGCTATATGTTCTGAATGCCCGAATTGGGAATCTGTGTCAAAACTTTGTTAGGAATTATGTGATCCTTAATACCTGGATGTAAGGGAGATGGGGCATGAAGTTATTTCTGGAGTTGGAGACATTCCCACTTTAGCTAAGTTCTGGGCATCTTTGAAATACCTATACAAACTTGTTCCTACATAGTAACTTGCAACTTTGAATGAGAATGTGCTTGCTTACAGCAACGTGCTATATGTTCTGAATGCCCGAATTGGGAATCTGTGTCAAAACTTTGTTAGGAATTATGTGATCCTTACTAGCTGTAAGTAAGGGAGTTGGGGCATGAAATTATTTCTAGGAGTTGGAGACATACCAAGTTTAGCTCAGTTCTGGGCATCTTTGAAAGTCCTATACAAAATTGTTCCTACATAGTAACTTGCAACTTTGAATGAGAATGTGCTTGCTTACAGCAACGTGCTATATGTTCTGAATGCCCGAATTGGGAATCTGTGTCAAAACTTTGTTAGGTATTATGTGATCCTTACTAGCTGGAAGTAAGGGAGATGGGGCATGAAGTTATTTCTAGGAGTTGGAGACATACAACGTTTACCTCAGTTCTGGGCATCTTTGAAATACCTATACAAACTTGTTCCTACAAAGTAACTTGCAACATTGAATGAGAATGTGCTTGCTTACAGCAACGTGCTATATGTTCTGAATGCCCAAATTGGGAATCTGTGTCAAAACTTTCTTAGAAATTATGTGATCCTTACTAGATGGAAGTAAGGGAGGTGGGGCATGAAGTTATTTCTAGGAGTTGGAGACATACCCACTTTGGCTCAGTTCTGGGCATCTTTGAAATACCTATACAAACTTGTTCCTACATAGTAACTTGCAACTTTGAATGAGAATGTGCTTGCTTACAGCAACGTGCTATATGTTCTGAATGCCCGAATTGGGAATCTGTGTCAAATCTTTGTTAGGAATTATGTGATCCTTACTAGCTGGAAGTAAGGGAGATGGGGCATGGAGTTATTTCTAGGAGTTGGAGCCATAGAACGTATAGCTCAGTTCTGGGCATCTTTGAAATACCTATACAAACTTATTCCTACATAGTAACTTGCAACTTTGAATGAGAATGTGCTTGCTTACAGCAACGTGCTATATGATCTGAATGCCCGAATTGGGAATCTGTGTCAAAACTTTGTTAGGAATTATGGGATCCTTACTAGCTGGAAGTAAGGGAGATGGGGCATGAAGTTATTTCTAGGAGTTGGAGACATACCAAGTTTATCTCAGTTCTGGGCATCTTTGAAATACCTATACAAACTTGTTCCTACATAGTAACTTGCAACTTTGAATGAGAATGTGCTTGCTTTCAGCAACGTGCTATATGTTCTGAATGCCCGAATTGGGAATCTGTGTCATAACTTTGTTAGCAATTTTGTGATCCTTACTAGCTGGAAGTAAGGGAGATGTGGCATGAAGTTATTTCTAGGAGTTGGAGACATACCCACTTTAGCTCAGTTCTGGGGATCTTTGAAATACTTATACAAACTTGTTCCTACATAGTAACTTGCAACTTTGAATGAGAATGTGCTTGCTTACAGCAACGTGCTATATGTTCTGAATGCCCGAATTGGGAATCTGTGTCAAAACTTTGTTAGGAATTATGTGATCCTTACTAGCTGGAAGTAAGGGAGATGGGGCATGAAGTTATTTCTAGGAGTTGGAGACATACCAAGTTTAGCTCAGTTCTGGGCATCTTTGAAATACCTATACAAACTTGTTCCTACATAGTAACATGCAACTTTGAAGGAGAATGTGCTTGCTTACAGCAACTTGCTACATGTTCTTAATGCCCGAATTGGGAATCTGTGTCAAAACTGTGTTCGGAATTATGTGATAATTACTAGCTGGAAATAAGGGAGATGGGGCATGAAGTTATTTCTAGAGGTTGGACTCATACCAAGTTTAGCTCAGTTCTGGGCATCTTTGAAATACCTATACAAACTTGTTCCTACATAGTAACTTGCAACTTTGAATGAGAATGTGCTTGCTTACAGCAACGTGCTATATGTTCTGAATGCCCAAATTGGGAATCTCTGTCAAAACTTTCTTAGAAATTATGTGATCCTTACTAGATGGAAGTAAGGGAGGTGGGGCATGAAGTTATTTCTAGGAGTTGGAGACATACCCACTTTGGCTCAGTTCTGGGCATCTTTGAAATACCTATACAAACTTGTTCCTACATAGTAACTTGCAACTTTGAATGAGAATGTGCTTGCTTACAGCAACGTGCTATATGTTCTGAATGCCCGAATTGGGAATCTGTGTCAAAACTTTGTAGGAATTATGTGATCCTTACTAGCTGGAAGTAAGGGAGATGGGGCATGAAGTTATTTCTAGGAGTTGGAGACATACCAAGTTTAGCTCAGTTCTGGGCATCTTTGAAATACCTATACAAACTTGTTCCTACATAGTAACTTGCAACTTTGAATGAGAATGTGCTTGCTTACAGCAACTTGCTACATGTTCTTAATGCCCGAATTGGGAATCTGTGTCAAAACTGTGTTCGGAATTATGTGATAATTACTAGCTGGAAATAAGGGAGATGGGGCATGAAGTTATTTCTAGAGGTTGGACACATACCAAGTTTAGCTCAGTTCTGGGCATCTTTGAAATACCTATACAAACTTGTTCCTTCATAGTAACTTGCAACTTTGAATGAGAATGTGCTTGCTTACAGCAACGTGCTATATGTTCTGAATGCCCGAATTGGGAATCTGTGTCAAAACTTTGTTAGGAATTATGTGATCCTTACTAGCTGGAAGTAAGGGAGATGGGGCATGAAGTTATTTCTAGGAGTTGGAGACATACCAAGTTTAGCTCAGTTCTGGGCATCTTTGAAATACCTATACAAACTTGTTCCTACATAGTAACTTGCAACTTTGAATGAGAATGTGCTTGCTTACAGCAACGTGCTATATGTTGTGAATGCCCGAATTCGGAATCTGTGTCAAATCTTTGTTAGGAATTATGTGATCCTTACTAGCTGGAAGTAAGGGAGATGGGGCATGAAGTTATTTCTAGGAGTTGGAGACATACCAAGTTTAGCTCAGTTCTGGGCATCTTTGAAATACCTATACAAACTTGTTCCTACATCGTAACTTGCAACTTTGAATGAGAATGTGCTTGCTTACAGCAACGTGCTATATGTTCTGAATGCCCGAATTGGGAATCTGTGTCAAAACTTTGTTAGGAATTATGTGATCCTTACTAGCTGGAAGTAAGGGAGATGGGGCATGAAGTTATTTCTAGGAGTTGGAGACATACCAAGTTTAGCTCTGTTCTGGGCATCTTTGAAATACCTATACAAACTTGTTCCTTCATAGTAACTTGCAACTTTGAATGAGAATGTGCTTGCTTACAGCAACGTGCTATATCTTCTGAATGCCCGAGTTGGGAATCTGTGTCAAATCTTTGTTAGGAATTATGTGATCCTTACTACCTGGAAGTAAGGGAGATGGGGCATGAAGTTATTTCTAGGAGTTGGAGACATACCAAGTTTAGCTCAGTTCTGGGCATCTTTGAAATACCTATACCAACTTGTTCCTACATAGTAACTTGCAACTTTGAATGAGAATGTGCTTGCTTACAGCAACGTGCTATATGTTCTGAATGCCCGAATTCGGAATCTGTGTCAAATCTTTGTTAGGAATTATGTGATCCTTACTAGCTGGAAGTAAGGGAGATGGGGCATGGAGTTATTTCTAGGAGTTGGAGCCATAGAACGTATAGCTCAGTTCTGGGCATCTTTGAAATACCTATACAAATTTATTCCTACATAGTAACTTGCAACTTTGAATGAGAATGTGCTTGCTTACAGCAACGTGCTATATGTTCTGAATGCCCGAATTGGGAATCTGTGTCAAAACTTTGTTAGGAATTATGGGATCTTTACTAGCTGGAAGTAAGGGAGATGGGGCATGAAGTTATTTCTAGGAGTTGGAGACATACCAAGTTTATCTCAGTTCTGGGCATCTTTGAAATACCTATACAAACTTGTTCCTACATAGTAACTTGCAACTTTGAATGAGAATGTGCTTGTTTTCAGCAACGTGCTATATGTTCTGAATGCCCGAATTGGGAATCTGTGTCATAACTTTGTTAGCAATTTTGTGATCCTTACTAGCTGGATGTAAGGGAGATGGGGCATGAAGTTATTTCTAGGAGTTGGAGACATACCCACTTTAGCTCAGTTCTGGGGATCTTTGAAATACTTATACAAACTTGTTCCTACATTGTAACTTGCAACTTTGAATGAGAATGTGCTTGCTTAAAGCAACGTGCTATATGTTCTGAATGCCCGAATTGGGAATCTGTGTCAAAACTTTGTTACGAATTATGTGATCCTTACTAGCTGGAAGTAAGGGAGATGGGGCATGAAGTTATTTCTAGGAGTTGGAGACATACCAAGTTTAGCTCAGTTCTGGGCATCTTTGAAATACCTATACAAACTTGTTCCTACATAGTAACTTGCAACTTTGAATGACAATGTGCTTGCTTACAGCAACGTGCTATATCTTCTGAATGCCCGAATTGGGAATCTGTGTCAAAACTTTGTTAGGAATTATGTGATCCTTACTAGCTGGAAGTAAGGGAGATGGGGCATGAAGTTATTTCTAGGAGTTGGAGACATACCAAGTTTAGCTCAGTTCTGGGCATCTTTGAAATACCTATACAAACTTGTTCCTACATAGTAACTTGCAACTTTGAATGAGAATGTGCTTGCTTACAGCAACTTGCTACATGTTCTTAATGCCCGAATTGGGAATCTGTGTCAAAACTGTGTTCGGAATTATGTGATAATTACTAGCTGGAAATAAGGGAGATGGGGCATGAAGTTATTTCTAGAGGTTGGACACATACCAAGTTTAGCTCAGTTCTGGGCATCTTTGAAATACCTATACAAACTTGTTCCTTCATAGTAACTTGCAACTTTGAATGAGAATGTGCTTGCTTACAGCAACGTGCTATATGTTCTGAATGCCCGAATTGGGAATCTGTGTCAAAACTTTGTTAGGAATTATGTGATCCTTACTAGCTGGAAGTAAGGGAGATGGGGCATGAAGTTATTTCTAGGAGTTGGAGACATACCAAGTTTAGCTCAGTTCTGGGCATCTTTGAAATACCTATACAAACTTGTTCCTACATAGTAACTTGCAACTTTGAATGAGAATGTGCTTGCTTACAGCAACGTGCTATATGTTGTGAATGCCCGAATTCGGAATCTGTGTCAAATCTTTGTTAGGAATTATGTGATCCTTACTAGCTGGAAGTAAGGGAGATGGGGCATGAAGTTATTTCTAGGAGTTGGAGACATACCAAGTTTAGCTCAGTTCTGGGCATCTTTGAAATACCTATACAAACTTGTTCCTACATCGTAACTTGCAACTTTGAATGAGAATGTGCTTGCTTACAGCAACGTGCTATATGTTCTGAATGCCCGAATTGGGAATCTGTGTCAAAACTTTGTTAGGAATTATGTGATCCTTACTAGCTGGAAGTAAGGGAGATGGGGCATGAAGTTATTTCTAGGAGTTGGAGACATACCAAGTTTAGCTCTGTTCTGGGCATCTTTGAAATACCTATACAAACTTGTTCCTTCATAGTAACTTGCAACTTTGAATGAGAATGTGCTTGCTTACAGCAACGTGCTATATCTTCTGAATGCCCGAGTTGGGAATCTGTGTCAAATCTTTGTTAGGAATTATGTGATCCTTACTACCTGGAAGTAAGGGAGATGGGGCATGAAGTTATTTCTAGGAGTTGGAGACATACCAAGTTTAGCTCAGTTCTGGGCATCTTTGAAATACCTATACCAACTTGTTCCTACATAGTAACTTGCAACTTTGAATGAGAATGTGCTTGCTTACAGCAACGTGCTATATGTTCTGAATGCCCGAATTCGGAATCTGTGTCAAATCTTTGTTAGGAATTATGTGATCCTTACTAGCTGGAAGTAAGAGAGATGGGGCATGGAGTTATTTCTAGGAGTTGGAGCCATAGAACGTATAGCTCAGTTCTGGGCATCTTTGAAATACCTATACAAATTTATTCCTACATAGTAACTTGCAACTTTGAATGAGAATGTGCTTGCTTACAGCAACGTGCTATATGTTCTGAATGCCCGAATTGGGAATCTGTGTCAAAACTTTGTTAGGAATTATGGGATCTTTACTAGCTGGAAGTAAGGGAGATGGGGCTTGAAGTTATTTCTAGGAGTTGGAGACATACCAAGTTTATCTCAGTTCTGGGCATCTTTGAAATACCTATACAAACTTGTTCCTACATAGTAACTTGCAACTTTGAATGAGAATGTGCTTGTTTTCAGCAACGTGCTATATGTTCTGAATGCCCGAATTGGGAATCTGTGTCATAACTTTGTTAGCAATTTTGTGATCCTTACTAGCTGGATGTAAGGGAGATGGGGCATGAAGTTATTTCTAGGAGTTGGAGACATACCCACTTTAGCTCAGTTCTGGGGATCTTTGAAATACTTATACAAACTTGTTCCTACATTGTAACTTGCAACTTTGAATGAGAATGTGCTTGCTTAAAGCAACGTGCTATATGTTCTGAATGCCCGAATTGGGAATCTGTGTCAAAACTTTGTTACGAATTATGTGATCCTTACTAGCTGGAAGTAAGGGAGATGGGGCATGAAGTTATTTCTAGGAGTTGGAGACATACCAAGTTTAGCTCAGTTCTGGGCATCTTTGAAATACCTATACAAACTTGTTCCTACATAGTAACTTGCAACTTTGAATGAGAATGTGCTTGCTTACAGCAACTTGCTACATGTTCTTAATGCCCGAATTGGGAATCTGTGTCAAAACTGTGTTCGGAATTATGTGATAATTACTAGCTGGAAATAAGGGAGATGGGGCATGAAGTTATTTCTAGAGGTTGGACACATACCAAGTTTAGCTCAGTTCTGGGCATCTTTGAAATACCTATACAAACTTGTTCCTTCATAGTAACTTGCAACTTTGAATGAGAATGTGCTTGCTTACAGCAACGTGCTATATCTTCTGAATGCCCGAATTGGGAATCTGTGTCAAAACTTTGTTAGGAATTATGTGATCCTTACTAGATGGAAGTAAGGGAGATGGGGCATGAAGTTATTTCTAGGAGTTGGAGACATACCAAGTTTAGCTCAGTTCTGGGCATCTTTGAAATACCTATACAAACTTGTTCCTACATAGTAACTTGCAACTTTGAATGAGAATGTGCTTGCTTACAGCAACGTGCTATATGTTGTGAATGCCCGAATTCGGAATCTGTGTCAAATCTTTGTTAGGAATTATGTGATCCTTACTAGCTGGAAGTAAGGGAGATGGGGCATGAAGTTATTTCTAGGAGTTGGAGAAATACCAAGTTTAGCTCAGTTCTGGGCATCTTTGAAATACCTATACAAACTTGTTCCTACATCGTAACTTGCAACTTTGAATGAGAATGTGCTTGCTTACAGCAACGTGCTATATGTTCTCAATGCCCGAATTGGGAATCTGTGTCAAAACATTGTTAGGAATTATATGATCCTTACTAGCTGGAAGTAAGGGAGATGGGGCATGAGGTTATTTCTAGGAGTTGGAGACATACCAAGTTTAGCTCAGTTCTGGGCATCTTTGAAATACCTATACAAACTTGTTCCTTCATAGTAACTTGCAACTTTGAATGAGAATGTGCTTGCTTACAGCAACGTGCTATATCTTCTGAATGCCCGAATTGGGAATCTGTGTCAATACTTTGTTAGGAATTATGTGATCCTTACTAGCTGGAAGTAAGGGAGATGGGGCATGAAGTTATTTCTAGGAGTTGGAGACATACCAAGTTTAGCTCAGTTCTGGGCATCTTTGAAATACCTATACAAACTTGTTCCTACATAGTAACTTGCTACTTTGAATGAGATTGTGCTTGCTTACAGCAACGTGCTATATGTTCTGAATGCCCTAATTGGGAATCTGTGTCAAAACTTTTTTAGGAATTATGTGATCCTTACCAGCTGGAAGTAAGGGAGTTGGGGCATGAAGTTATTTCTAGGAGTTGGAGACATACCAAGTTTAGCTCAGTTCTGGGCATCTTTGAAATACCTATACAAACTTGTTCCTACATAGTAACTTGCAACTTTGAATGAGAATGTGCTTGCTTACAGCAACGTGCTATATGTTCTGAATGCCCGAATTGGGAATCTGTGTCAAAACTTTGTTAGGAATTATGTGATCCTTACTACCAGGAACTAAGGGAGATGGGGCATGAAGTTATTTCTAGGAGTTGGAGACATACCCACTTTAGCTCAGTTCTGGACATCTTTGAAATACCTATACAAACTTGTTCCTACATAGTAACATGCAACTTTGAATGAGAATGTGCTTACTTACAGCAACGTGCTATATGTTCTGAATGCCCGAATTGGCAATCTGTGTAAATCTTTGTTAGGAATTATGTGATCCTTACTACCTGGAAGTAAGGGAGATGGGGCATGAAGTTATTTCTAGGAGTTGGAGACATACCAAGTTTAGCTCAGTTCTGGGCATCTTTGAAATACCTATACAAACTTGTTCCTACATAGTAACTTGCAACTTTGAATGAGATTGTGCTTGCTTACAGCAACGTGCTATATGTTCTGAATGCCCGAATTGGGAATCTGTGTCAAAACTTTGTTAGGAATTATGTGATCCTTACTAGCTGGAAGTAAGGGAGTTGGGGCATGAAGTTATTTCTAGGAGTTGGAGACATACCCACTTTAGATCAGTTCTGGGCATCTTTGAAATACCTATACAAACTTGTTCCTTCATAGTAACTTGCAACTTTGAATGAGAATGTGCTTGCTTACAGCAACGTGCTATATCTTCTGAATGCCCGAATTGGGAATCTGTGTCAAAACTTTGTTAGGAATTATGTGATCCTTACTAGCTGAACGTAAGGGAGATGGGGCATGAAGTTATTTCTAGGAGTTGGAGACATACCAAGTTTAGCTCAGTTCTGGGCATCTTTGAAATACCTATACAAACTTGTTCCTACATAGTAACTTGCAACTTTGAATGAGAATGTGCTTGCTTACAGCAACGTGCTATATGTTCTGAATGCCCGAATTGGGAATCTGTGTCAAAACTTTGTTAGGAATTATGTGATCCTTACTAGCTGGAAGTAAGGGAGATGGGGCATGGTGTTATTTCTAGGAGTTGGAGCCATAGAACGTATAGCTCAGTTCTGGGCATCTTTGAAATACCTATACAAACTTATTCCTACATAGTAACTTGCAACTTTGAATGAGAATGTGCTTGCTTACAGCAACGTGCTATATGATCTGAATGCCCGAATTGGGAATCTGTGTCAAAACTTTGTTAGGAATTATGGGATCCTTACTAGCTGGAAGTAAGGGAGATGGGGCAAGAAGTTATTTCTAGGAGTTGGAGACATACCAAGTTTATCTCAGTTCTGGGCATCTTTGAAATACCTATACAAACTTGTTCCTACATAGTAACTTGCAACTTTGAATGAGAATGTGCTTGCTTTCAGCAACGTGCTATATGTTCTGAATGCCCGAATTGGGAATCTGTGTCATAACTTTGTTAGCAATTTTGTGATGCTTACTAGCTGGAAGTAAGGGAGATGGGGCATGAAGTTATTTCTAGGAGTTGGAGACATACCCACTTTAGCTCAGTTCTGGGGATCTTTGAAATACTTATACAAACTTGTTCCTACATAGTAACTTGCAACTTTGAATCAGAATGTGCTTGCTTACAGCAACGTGCTATATGTTCTGAATGCCCGAATTGGGAATCTGTGTCAAAACTTTGTTAGGAATTATGTGATCCTTACTAGCTGGAAGTAAGGGAGATGGGGCATGAAGTTATTTCTAGGAGTTGGAGACATACCAAGTTTAGCTCAGTTCTGGGCATCTTTGAAATACCTATACAAACTTGTTCCTACATAGTAACATGCAACTTTGAATGAGAATGTGCTTGCTTACAGCAACTTGCTACATGTTCTTAATGCCCGAATTGGGAATCTGTGTCAAAACTGTGTTCGGAATTATGTGATAATTACTAGCTGGAAATAAGGGAGATGGGGCATGAAGTTATTTCTAGAGGTTGGACTCATACCAAGTTTAGCTCAGTTCTGGGCATCTTTGAAATACCTATACAAATTTGTTCCTTCATAGTAACTTGCAACTTTGAATGAGAATGTGCTTGCTTACAGCAACGTGCTATATCTTCTGAATGCCCGAATTGGGAATCTGTGTCAAAACTTTGTTAGGAATTATGTGATCCTTACTAGCTGGAAGTAAGGGAGATGGGGCATGAAGTTATTTCTAGGAGTTGGAGACATACCAAGTTTAGCTCAGTTCTTGGCATCTTTGAAATACCTATACAAACTTGTTCCTACATAGTAACTTGCAACTTTGAATGAGAATGTGCTTGCTTACAGCAACGTGCTATATGTTGTGAATGCCCGAATTCGGAATCTGTGTCAAATCTTTGTTAGGAATTATGTGATCCTTACTAGCTTGAAGTAAGGGAGATGGGGCATGAAGTTATTTCTAGGAGTTGGAGACATACCAAGTTTAGCTCAGTTCTGGGCATCTTTGAAATACCTATACAAACTTGTTCCTACATAGTAACTTGCAACTTTGAATGAGAATGTGCTTGCTTACAGCAACGTGCTATATGTTCTGAATGCCCAAATTGGGAATCTGTGTCAAAACTTTCTTAGAAATTATGTGATCCTTACTAGATGGAAGTAAGGGAGGTGGGGCATGAAGTTATTTCTAGGAGTTGGAGACATACCCACTTTGGCTCAGTTCTGGGCATCTTTGAAATACCTATACAAACTTGTTCCTACATAGTAACTTGCAACTTTGAATGAGAATGTGCTTGCTTACAGCAACGTGCTATATGTTGTGAATGCCCGAATTCGGAATCTGTGTCAAATCTTTGTTAGGAATTATGTGATCCTTACTAGCTGGAAGTAAGGGAGATGGGGCATGAAGTTATTTCTAGGAGTTGGAGACATACCAAGTTTAGCTCAGTTCTGGGCATCTTTGAAATACCTATACAAACTTGTTCCTACATCGTAACTTGCAACTTTGAATGAGAATGTGCTTGCTTACAGCAACGTGCTATATGTTCTGAATGCCCGAATTGGGAATCTGTGTCAAAACATTGTTAGGAATTATGTGATCCTTACTAGCTGGAAGTAAGGGAGATGGGGCATGAAGTTATTTCTAGGAGTTGGAGACATACCAAGTTTAGCTCAGTTCTGGGCATCTTTGAAATACCTATACAAACGTGTTCCTTCATAGTAACTTGCAACTTTAAATGAGAATGTGCTTGCTTACAGCAACGTGCTATATGTTCTGAATGCCCGAATTGGGAATCTGTGTCAATACTTTGTTAGGAATTATGTGATCCTTACTACCTGGAAGTAAGGGAGATGGGGCATGAAGTTATTTCTAGGAGTTGGAGACATACCAAGTTTAGCTCAGTTCTGGGCATCTTTGAAATACCTATACAAACTTGTTCCTACATAGTAACTTGCAACTTTGAATGAGATTGTGCTTGCTTACAGCAACGTGCTATATGTTCTGAATGCCCGAATTGGGAATCTGTGTCAAAACTTTTTTAGGAATTATGTGATCCTTACTAGCTGGAAGTAAGGGAGTTGGGGCATGAAGTTATTTCTAGGAGTTGGAGACATACCAAGTTTAGCTCAGTTCTGGGCATCTTTCAAATACCTATACAAACTTGTTCCTTCATAGTAACTTGCAACTTTGAATGAGAATGTTCTTGCTTACAGCAACGTGCTATATCTTCTGAATGCCCGAATTGGGAATCTGTTTCAAAACTTTGTTAGGAATTATGTGATCCTTACTAACTGAAGGTAAGGGAGATGGGGCATGAAGTTATTTCTAGGAGTTGGAGACATACCAAGTTTAGCTCAGTTCTGGGCATCTTTGAAATACCTATACAAACTTGTTCCTACATAGTAACTTGCAACTTTGAATGAGAATGTGCTTGCTTACAGCAACGTGCTATATGTTCTGAATGCCCGAATTCAGAATCTGTGTCAAATCTTTGTTAGGAATTATGTGATCCTTACTAGCTGGAAGTAAGGGAGATGGGGCATGGAGTTATTTCTAGGAGTTGGAGCCATAGAACGTATAGCTCACTTCTGGGCATCTTTGAAATACCTATACAAACTTATTCCTACATAGTAACTTGCAACTTTGAATGAGAATGTGCTTGCTTACAGCAACGTGCTATATGTTCTGAATGCCCGAATTGGGAATCTGTGTCAAAACTTTGTTAGGAATTATGGGATCTTTACTAGCTGGAAGTAAGGGAGATGGGGCATGAAGATATTTCTAGGAGTTGGAGACATACCAAGTTTATCTCAGTTCTGGGCATCTTTGAAATACCTATACAAACTTGTTCCTACATAGTAACTTGCAACTTTGAATGAGAATGTGCTTGTTTTCAGCAACTTGCTATATGTTCTGAATGCCCGAATTGGGAATCTGTGTCATAACTTTGTTAGCAATTTTGTGATCCTTACTAGCTGGAAGTAAGGGAGATGGGGCATGAAGTTATTTCTAGGAGTTGGAGACATACCCACTTTAGCTCAGTTCTGGACATCTTTGAAATACCTATACAAACTTGTTCCTACATAGTAACATGCAACTTTGAATGAGAATGTGCTTACTTACAGCAACGTGCTATATGTTCTGAATGCCCGAATTGGCAATCTGTGTCAAATCTTTGTTAGGAATTATGTGATCCTTACTACCTGGAAGTAAGGGAGATGGGGCATGAAGTTATTTCTAGGAGTTGGAGACATACCAAGTTTAGCTCAGTTCTGGGCATCTTTGAAATACCTATACAAACTTGTTCCTACATAGTAACTTGCAACTTTGAATGAGATTGTGCTTGCTTACAGCAACGTGCTATATGTTCTGAATGCCCGAATTGGGAATCTGTGTCAAAACTTTGTTAGGAATTATGTGATCCTTACTAGCTGGAAGTAAGGGAGTTGGGGCATGAAGTTATTTCTAGGAGTTGGAGACATACCCACTTTAGCTCAGTTCTGGGCATCTTTGAAATACCTATACAAACTTGTTCCTTCATAGTAACTTGCAACTTTGAATGAGAATGTGCTTGCTTACAGCAACGTGCTATATGTTCTGAATGCCCGAATTGGGAATCTGTGTCAAAACTTTGTTAGGAATTATGTGATCCTTACTAGCTGGAAGTAAGGGAGATGGGGCATGGTGTTATTTCTAGGAGTTGGAGCCATACCAAGTTTAGCTCAGTTCTGGGCATCTTTGAAATACCTATACAAACTTGTTCCTACATAGTAACTTGCAACTTTGAATGAGAATGTGCTTGCTTACAGCAACTTGCTACATGTTCTTAATGCCCGAATTAGGAATCTGTGTCAAAACTGTGTTCGGAATTATGTGATAATTACTAGCTGGAAATAAGGGAGATGGGGCATGAAGTTATTTCTAGGAGTTGGACACATACCAAGTTTAGCTCAGTTCTGGGCATCTTTGAAATACCTATACAAACTTGTTCCTACATAGTAACTTGCAACTTTGAATGAGAATGTGCTTGCTTACAGCAACGTGCTATATGTTCTGAATGCCCGAATTGGGAATCTGTGTCAAAACTTTGTTAGAAATTATGTGATCCTTACTAGCTGGAAGTAAGGGAGATGGGACATGAAGTTATTTCTAGGAGTTGGAGACATACCAACTTTAGCTCAGTTCTGGGCATCTTTGAAATACCTATACAAACTTGTTCCTACATCGTAACTTGCAACTTTGAATGAGAATGTGCTTGCTTACAGCAACGTGCTATATGTTCTGAATGCCCGAATTGGGAATCTGTGTCAAAACATTGTTAGGAATTATGTGATCCTTAGTACCTGGAAGTAAGGGAGATGGGACATGAAGTTATTTCTACTAGTTGGAGACATACCAAGTTTAGCTCAGTTCTGGGCATCTTTGAAATACCTATACAAACTTGTTCCTACATAGTAACATGCAACTTTGAATGAGAATGTGCTTGCTTACAGCAACGTGCTATATGTTCTGAATGCCCGAATTGGAATCCGTGTCAAAACTTTGTTAGGAATTATGTGATCCTTACTAGCTGGAAGTAAGGGTGTTGTGGCATGAAGTTATTTCTAGAGGTTGGACACATACCAAGTTTAGCTCAGTTCTGGGCATCTTTGAAATACCTATACAAACTTGTTCCTTCATAGTAACTTGCAACTTTGAATGAGAATTCTTTCTGTTTTGTGCCAAATGATTTTCCGTTGCATAGATATACTGTATTTTATTGATCCATTCATCGGTTGAGGGACATTGGAGTTGTCTCCGCCTTTTGGCTGTTATAATAATGATGCTATGAACATTCACGCACAAGCTTTCATGTATTCATGTCTGTTGGGTACACACCTAGGGTGGAACTGCTGGGTCACATGAAAACTCTCTAAATTTTGAAGAATTGCTAGACTATTTTCCATCTTTATTCCTGCCAACGATGTATGAGGATCCCAGTTTCTACCTATCCTTGACAACACGTCTTAATATCTATATTTTTAATTTACAACCATCCTAGTGGATGGGAAATGATACTTATTGATTGTGGTTTTGATTGCATTTTCTTCCTAGATAATGGTGTTGAGCGTTTTTCATGTCTTTATTGGCCACTTGTATATCTTCTTTGGAGAAATGTCTGCTCAGCTCCTTTCCCCATTTTTAAATTGGGTTATTAGTTTCTTTATTATTGAGTTGTAAGCATTCACTCTATCTTCTATTTGCAAGTAGCTTGTTATATATATGGTGAGCTGGTATTGTGTCTCATTCAGCAGGCTGTTTTCTCACTTTCTTGATACTGCCTTTAGATACACACAAATTTTTAATTTTGATGAAGTCCAATTTATTTACTTTTTATTCGTGTGTTTTTGGTGCCCTATCTAAGAAATCATCACCTAACTCAAGGTCAAAGGTTTTATTCCTAGGGCCGGCCCGGTGGCGCAAGCGGTTAAGTGCGCGTGCTCTGCTGCGGCGGCCCGGGGTTCGCTGGTTCGGATTCTGGGCGGGCACCGACGCACCGCTTGTTAAGCCATGCTGTGGCGGCGTCCCACATAAAGTAGAGGAAGATGAGCATGGATGTTAGCCCAGGGCCAGTCTTCCTCAGCAATAAAGAGGAGGATTGGCATTGAATGTTAGCTCAGGGCTGGTCTTCCTCACAAAAAAAACAAACAAAAAAAAAGTTTTATTCCCATGTGTTTTCTTGTAAGAGTTGTATAGTTTTGCCTCATATTTAGCTGTTGGATCTATTTTGAGTTCATTTTTGTAAGTACTGTAAGCAAGGAGTCCAACTTCTTTGCGTGTGAAAATCCAGTTGTTTCAATACCATTTGTGGACAACACTGTTCTTTCCCCATTGAATTGTCTTTTCACTCATCAAAAATCAATTGACTGTAAATATGTAGGTTGATTTCTGGACTCTCAATTCTATTCCATTGGTCTGTATGTCTATTTTTTATGACAGTACCACGCTGTATTCATTATGGCAGCTTTGTAATAATTTTTGAAATTGGGAAGTGTGAATACTCCATCTTTGATCTTCTTTCTCAAGATTGTTTTGGCTCTTGTGGCTCCCTTGCATTTCCATATGAGTTTTAGCCTTGGCTTGTCAGTTTCTGCAAAAACAGGCAGCTGGGAGTTTGCTTGGAATTCCACTGAATCTCTAGTTCTATTTGTGGAGTATTGCCACCTTAATAGTATCAAGTCTTTGGATACATGAAGATGGAATGTCTTTCCATTTATTTTGGTCTTCATTAATTGCTTCCAATAATGTTTTGTATCTTTCATTGTACAACTTTTGTACTTCTTATGGTAAATTTATTTCTAATTATTTCATTGTTTTGGATGCTATTGTAAATTAACATGTTTTCTTACTTTTATTGTCAGATTTTCCTTTGCTAGTATATAGAAATAAAATTGATATTTTAAAACTTGACATATGATATTATATTAGTTTCAGGCATATAACATAATGATTCTATATATGTATATATTACCAAAGATCAACACGGTAAGTCTGGTTAACATCCATCAACTCACATAATTACAGATTTTTTCTTGTTATCAGAACTTTTAAAATCTGCTCTCTTAGCATCTCCCAGATGTACAATACACTATTGCTAACTATAGTCACCATGTTTTTTGTTACATTTCCAGGACTCATTTATTTTCTAAGTGGAAGTTTATACCTTTTGACCCCTTCATTCATTTGCCCAACCCCCACCCCCTGCCTCTGGCGACCACCAAGCTGTTCCCTGTATCTGTTAGCTCAGTTTTTTTTTTTTAATTTTAGATTCGCCATTTAAGTGAGATCATATGGTATTTGTCTTTCTCTGTCTGACTTATTTCACTTAGCATAATGCCCCTCTATGTTGTTGCATGTGGCAGGATTTCTTTCCTTTTTATGACTGAATAAGATTCCGTTATATATATATACATACACCACATCTTCTTTACCCGTTCATCCATCAAAGGACACTTAGGTTGCTTACCGTGTCTTCACTATTGTAAATAAATGCTGCAATGAACAGTGGGGTGCAGATATCTTTTTGTGTTAGTGTTTTTATTTCCTTTGGATAAATATTCATAAGTGGAATTGCTGGATCATAGGGTAGTTCTATTTTTAATTTTTTGAGGAATCTGCATACTCTTTCTCATAGTGGCTGCACCAATTTATATTCCTATACAATGGATTTTTTAAATTTATCTTGTATCCGGCAGCTTTGCTAATCTCATTTCTTAGTTCCAATAGTTTTTCCATGTATTCTCTGTGATTTCCTGTATATGTGGTCACATCATTTGAGAATTGAGATAGTTTTACTTCATCCCCTCCAATCTAGATACCTTTTACTTCATTTTCTTGCCTAATTGACCTGGCTAAAACCTCCAGTAAAACCTAGCATAGAATTGGCAAGAGTGGCCAATGCTCGTCTTGTTCTTGACCTCAGGGGTGGCTTTTCCAGTCTTTCCCCACTGACTATGACGTCGGTGAGCTGTGGACTGTTCACAGATGCCCTGGACGAGGCTCAAGATATTCCTTTCTGTTTCTAGTTTCTTGAGTGTTTCTATCACGAAAGGGAGTTGGATTTTGTCAAATGGGTTTTCTGCACTTAGTGGATATTAGCTTTTGCAGCAGCTTTTAAACCATGAAATCATCTTCCCTTCCCTCTTCCTCCATCTTTCTCCCTCACACAAACACACAAAACCTCTCAGGAGGCAAACCAGAACCCACATATTAAATACTGGCTGAAAGCCAGTCGAATGACTAGTCTAGACCTCTTGATCTCGTCATCCCTGCCCTGGCTGCTGTGTAACTGGGGGGTGGGCCCACTCCAAACAGGTGATGACAGAAATTCACATACTCATGGTGATTCCGAGGGTGGTGGCTCCCTCTGGATTGCGTTCTCCGTCGTGTTCTCTTCTCTTTACTGACTGTAGAGTGAAAACATTTAGCATGAAGGGAGAGGATTGTGCAGGAAAGAGCATATATCAAGTGTGTGTGCTGAAAGGTAACAATAAATAGGCAAAAAACTTGACCTCTTCAAGAAATGTGTTAAAGGAAATGTGACATATTCTCTACAGACCTTCCTGGCGTGGAAGCCCACGTTCTGAAAATACGGTGTCTGGTTAATTTTCTGAGGCCTCGTGTATCACTTTTCTCTTGCAGGAGTCTGGGTGCTGACCCTGTTGTCGGCCGGCCTCACGAGGGTGAGCTTTCTGTTCCACATTTTGCTCGGTTTCAGGTAAGAGGCCTTTGGGGTCATTTGCATGTCTTCAGCAGGAAAGCGTCAGCCACGCTTTCTCAGAATTACCAGGCGGTGCCGGCAGAGCCCGACATGCGGTACGAGGTCTGGATTGGACAGACACTTCGTCTGCAAACTTCCTATGGCACTGAGTTTCCGAAGCCCTTAAAGCACAGTGATTCTAAAGGGGAAAAAGGAAGGACAAAGGCATTTCAGCATTGTGTTTGTCAGAGTTCTCCAGAAAACAACCAACAGGATACATATGCACATGCACACATACACACACACACACACACACACAGATGTGTGTATATGTATGCGTAGAGAGAGAGAGACTGATTTTAATATATCGGCTCATGTGCTCCTGAGGGCTGGCAAGTCCAAAATCTGTAGACCAGGCTTGCAGACTAGAAAGTCAGTCAGGTGTCTAGATGCTGGAGCCTCGAGGCAGATTTTCTTCTTTGGGAAACCTCAGTGTTTGCTCTGAAGGCCCTCAGCTGATGAGGCCCACCCAAATTATTGACAGTAATCTCTTTTACTTGAAGTCAAGTAAGAGCTAGTGCCAGCTCCAGTGCCAGCTCCACCACCAGCTCCACAGCTAGCACCGCCTTCAGTGTCAGACATCACACCAGCTCTAATACCAAATCTGAAGTTCGAGCCATTTCTTGCCCATGCCCAACAGCTAGATGTAGTACCAGCCACAGAGCTAGTGCCAACTCCAGAAAACGGTCAAAAGCTGGGGCCAGCTCCAACACCAGCTCCAGCAGCAGCTCAAGAGCTTCAGTGTTCTCTGGAGCCAGCTCTAGCCAGGCTCCAGACTCAGAGCCATTTTCAGGACCAGCTTCAGCACCCAAGCCACTGCACGAGCCAGTTCTATTACCAGCTCCAGAACTAGAGCCAGTGATGGGTCTATAGCCAGAGCTAGCCCCAACACCAGCTCTACCAACAGCTCTAGCACCAGAGTTGGGGCCAGCTCCATAGCTAGAGCTAACCCCAGCTCCCACACTTGCACAAACTCCTGAGATAGAGCAAGCTCCACCTTCAGCTCCAGTGCTAGTTGCAGGGTCAGGGCCGGTGTTCTCTCATGAGCTAGAGCTTGAACACTAGCTGTAGCATCAGTGCTGGCTATAGAGGCAGCTCTATCACCAACTCCTGTGCCAGTCCCAGTGATGGTTCTAGTGCTCACTTTAGAGAGAGAACCAGGTTGAAGCTAGTTTACAGCCAGTGCCAGGTTCCAAGGAAGAGCCAGCTCCAGCATCAGCTCTAACACTGACTCCAGAGTTAGAGCCATTTCTGGCACCAGCTCGAGAGCTAGAGTCAGCACCAAGTTCAGAGGCAGAGCCTGCTCCAGCAACAGATCTGGTACCAGCTGCAGAGCTAGATCCCCCACAAGTGCTGGAGCAAGAGCTGGCTTGGGTACCAGTAGCAGACTTAGAGCCAATGCCAGCTCAAGAGAAAGAACCAGCTCTGACAACAGCTCTAGCACCAACATCAGAGCTAGATCATGCTGTGCTACCAGCTCTACCACCGATTTCAGAGATGGAGGCAGCTCTATCACCAACCCCCCAGCCAGAGCCTGTGCTGCTCTGGTACCAGAATCTGCCCCAACACCAATTCCAGAGGTGGAGCCGGTGCCAGAGCTACAAACCAATCCACCACCAGTTTTAGCACCAGCTACAGAGCTAGAGCTAGGACTGGTTCTACAACTAGAGCCACAAGAACCAGGTCTAGAATGAGAACCAGAGTTAGAGCCACTTACAACAATAACTCTACACAGCTCCTGTGCAAGAGTTGGAGCCAGCTCAAGAGCTTTATCAAACTGCAGAAGCAGGTCTAGATTATCGCTGCAGGTAGTTCCAGCTCCAGTACCTTCCCCAGAGCTAGAGATACTGGCGGCTATAGAGATAGTGCAACTCTAACACAGGCTCTCGCATGAGCTGCTGAGATTGAACCAGCTCCAGCTTCAGCTCCAGTTCTAGAGTCAGAGCCATCTTTTGAGCTAAAACCAGCTCCAGCACCAGCTCTAGCACCAGCGAGAGGACTAGCCCATGACATCACCATGATGGGTGGTGCCAGGTGTTGGGCTGAGGGGTGGGACATTTTCTGCCAGGCAGGTCACTCCCAAGTACCTTGATCACATCCACTGCCAGCTCCTCGTCCTCCCTCACTCCATGAGGTCCCAGCCCCGGGGTCTCTGTGGCCCTGCTTTCCCAAAGAAGGCTCAAAGCTGACAAAGAGCCCTCTGGTGTTGGAAACTGGGGCCAATTGCTTAAAAACAGTATACATTTTGACCCAGAAACTCCACGTCGTGGATTCTGTCCTAAATAGAGATTTGTGGTTGCAGGTGTTCCCCTCAGCACGATTCAGAGAGTGAAAAACTGGAAATGGCCCCTGGTCCAAGCAGGAGGTCTTCATAAATTCTGATGCTGGGACAGAGAAAATACCAAGTGGAAGAGGATTACCTGGCGGTGGCCATGCCTGGACAAATCAGGTTCTAGAAGAGCACACACCCTGGAACGCTCCGTTCCTGACACCCACACGTGCACACACACATACGCACACATGTGCACACACGTGCACACACTTTACAGACTTTCTGTGGGTTGAAGTCCTGGGATCAGCACCGCTAGCACAGGCGTGCCCCTGGGCACTGCGATGGGTCCTGCAGGCTGGTCTCCAGAGAGGAGTGTCCTTTCACACTTGTCTCTAGGAGTGTGCTGGGGCCTCTGCTTCCTCACATTGTCACCAGGGCTGGTTGTCACCACACTGGAACCCTGCCCATCTGATGGGGCCCAGTGCCCTATCCACAGTGTCTCCATGTGTGCGTGTCCCCCTCATGGAGCTCGAGCGTCTCTGACACATGCTGCCCCTGTGTATCACCCCTCGTTGGCGTTGAGTGTGTTTGCTCTTTATCTCTTTTTAAAACACTGACTTTCAAGCGTTTTTTGGACGAGAAGGATGTGTAGCCTTTCCCTGGCCTTGGGTTATGAGGAATGCTTTCCGGTTTGTGGTTTGTCTTTCCAGCTTTCTACCCTTTTCTTGTTTTTGTTTTGGCCACAGGCGTTTCACGTCTGGCTTCTGGCTCTGGTGTCCCACTTAGAACAGCAGTCTGTACCACAAGATTATGTACATATTTACCAAAAGGGCTTTATTTGATACATCAAATCTAGAATCCACCTGGGATTTTCCTATCAAATTAGAGAAATTCTATTTCAAATAAAAACAGAAAAGGAAAACCTATCAGGCCCTGTGAAAATAAGAAGGCAGACACAAATGGCCAGTTATGGCATGATTCCACTTATAGGAAACATCCAGAATAGATTTTAAAAAAAGCAAAAAACAGTGACAAAAAACAGATTAGGCCTGGCCAGGGCCTGAGGGATAAACGGGGAGTGAGTGCTTTTAGAACAGGGTTTCCTTTTGGAGTGTGAAATTGTCTGAGCCCAGATAGCAGTGATGGATGCACAGCATTGTGAATGTCCTTAATGCTCATAAAGTGTACAATTTAAAATGAGAAAACATAAATTTAAAAAAATTGAAACATTTAATTTAAATAATTATTAGAACTAAACAATAAAGAAAAATCAAAAAGAACAACTAAGAAAGAAACAAACACATTAATGAGGATAGGGAAGGAAATTTCTGGTGAGGGAGCAGTTTGAATGGGTGGTACAGGAGCTGCTGATGAGAGACATTGCAGAGCCAGCTCTCCCAGGCCAGATGGTTTGGCTTCAGGTGCCTCTTCTTCTCCTGCAGGACCCTCTTCAGGGGATGTGTCTCCCTGCTTGCATGGTGGGGCCTCAGTTGCCTCCTGGTCTCCTACCGGAGCCCGTGCAGGGGATGGCTCTCCCTGCACGGTGGCTGGGGCCTCAGCTGCCTCCTGGTCTCCTGCAGGAGTTGGTGGTAATGATAGTTGTCCGGAATGGATGATGGGTACTGAGGGAGCTCTGAGGCTTGTACAACAGTCAGTGCAGACGTTCTCCCCACAGCTGCTGATGTGGTCTTGTGTCACAGCTGCTCATCCCTGGGGGTGAGGGATTGGATGTCCCCTTCTACC
Source organism: Diceros bicornis minor (assembly GCF_020826845.1). Taxonomy (NCBI): domain Eukaryota; kingdom Metazoa; phylum Chordata; class Mammalia; order Perissodactyla; family Rhinocerotidae; genus Diceros; species Diceros bicornis. Next base: position 79,422 of record NW_026691170.1, on the reverse strand, counting down.
AGCTCCACGCTGATCTCCTGTATGGAGCTCTGCAACGGCAGTGACCGGCAGCCGACCCAGAGGCATTCGAGCCCTGCCAGCTTCCCAGCTGTCCTTGTGCTGCTTCTACCCTCGGGTCCTAATTCTCCCAGATCAGGCACATACCTGTGTCTGCACAGAATTCCACCCTGGATGAAAGACATACACCTCGGGCAGAAGGGTGCCACTCCAGCATTCCACATCCCACCCAGCCGGCCTTGACCTGGGCTGTGAACATGACCCACCAGGGTCGTGTTTGAAGCCCACCAGGCTTCTAACACCTCAACGACCTGCTCCTGCTCATGGTGGTCCACCCTCATGAACCCGCCATTCCACACACACACATGGGGAGGGGATGTAGGGCTGCCCAGATGGGACCACAGTGCTAGTGTGGTCTGGATTGGCCTGCAATAGGACTCCCTGTGTTACGTTTCTGTCCCTCCGGTTAAACGGCCACAATTGTCAGCCATGAGAAAGGAACCCGCATCTGCATCGCGGGTGGTCTTTGGGGGCTTTCCTGGGGCTCTGGCCCCTGACCATCGAGAAGAAGCAGCTAAACACGTTGCTGCTCCTAGACAAGTGCTAGACAAGTGAGCTGGCTTGGGGGCTGTCTCTAGGATGTGGGTGCCTAGTTACCAGGGTTCCAAGTACTCTTGGGTTCCATGAGGGTACTTCCTGGGGTCCCCTTACCTAAGCTTCCTCCTCACACAAGACCTCCCTAAGGGCCCCCCGGGCTGCTGACTGCTCACTCTCCATCTCCACACCACATCCAGACACAGTCACACCAACACAGTCCACCCCACAGCCTCTGGGGAGGTCTGGACGCAACCAGGGCCCCAGCTTTGAGGACACAGAGTTGAATGCAGTCCCGCTCCTGCTTCTTGGCAGTGATGTTACCCTGGACAACCACGTGCCTCTCAGGTCCTCCCCAGTGTCCCCATCTGTGCAGTGGGGGTCATTCTAGCGTCTACTCCCTCGGGATGTCATCAGGTGCGATATAAGATGTTTTATGTTTTCAAGTATATGTGGAAACCATTCTGGTTGGAACGTGATTTGGCCTGAAATTTATTTGAACCAAAGAAACCTGACTCACGGCTTGTCAGACATGCATTGTCTGTCTGCTTTAATCGTTACCCTAAAGTAAAGAATGTACTCTTTGAAGATAAAAAAACATCCCTCCCTTCCTTTGATGTCAGCACCCTTTCAAGATAAGACTGAATGCCTCATTTCCCCCAGCACCGAGGCCATGGTGACTTGCTGTCTATGTGCTCATCAATAGCAAAATATCTCCTTGAATCCTTGAGAGAATGTGCACCTGTCATGCTTGATGTGTGTCTCTGTCTTTGGAAATGGGATGTAACTCTGCTGAAAACCACTCTTCTTCACAGCGCTTTCTTCCCTTGCAAAGATGTGCTCCGGGCTAGAGTCCTCAAATGAAGTTGGGCTCAAATAAATCTTTGTGCTACAGAATGAGTATTGATTATTTGCGGCACCTTTTCCTGGCAACCACGAAGGGACTTCTGAGACGCCCACCTGAGACCAGGTGGAGCCTACTTTCAACCAACACTGGTACCACAGGGGACCGTTGCACTCCACCACCCCTCCTCCCCCCCCGGCTTCACTGCACTCTTCAGGTGCTCTGGTGAGTTCTCCCGAAATCTGGACCTCCTTATTTAAGTTGACAGTCCTGACTTGTTATTCCAGCTGTTTTGGGTCTGAAGACTTCAACATCTTAAGAGTGTGTTGGTACTCTTCCTAGGTAAGAGGAACCTGGGGGGGGGCATTTCCTAGGTAAGGGGAGCCAAGAGGGAGATATTTCCTAGGTAAGGGGAACCAAGGGGGAAGTTTGGAGTGAACTGGGTTAGCTGACCTCTTTAATTTGGCTTTCAATTGAAAAAGAGACATGTTGATAAAGTCTGAAAAAACTGACAGCAAAATGAGAAACTGAATTTGTTTTGTTCTGAAGAAAAGGGGCACTTGCTCTTTCCAGCCACAAGTTGTTCTCAGGTGACTGAGAACCTGGTGTAAGTGTCTGAGGACAATCTCCATGACATGCGGCAGTCCCATAGGGAACTCAGTCACCATCATTCACTTTAAATAATTAATGGCTTGTCGAGGGACCCGCACACAAGGATTGTTCATCCAGTGCTCTGCACCCCTACGGTAGTTGTAGACTGCCCGCAGGAGAAGCTAAGACACGTGAGAGAGCGTTCATCACCTTTTAGGAAGTGACACTCACAAGCAGCACAGTTTTGACCCGCTACACTGTCCTTAGAAATTGTTCAGACTTTATATTAAAATGAAACTAAAAGAAAATGAGAAACCACACTTTCAAAGCCAACAATGCCAGATGGGCACCCACCCACTTCAATTCTGGCTGGCTCTGTGTACAATATGTATGGAGCCTTTACTTGCAAGTACTTAACCAAATGCGGATAGCTGTAAATGGCTGAATCTTTGGATCAGGATAACCTGGGATAATTTAAAATTACACTGGCCACTTTGGGGCTCCTTTGAGCATCCAAAACTTGTCTTTTTGTGCACTAGATTTGAGAACCGTGGAACAGACAGATTAAATGCAATCTTTAATCTCTAAAGAGTTAAGCATGCCACCTTCCAGCACACCTGCTTGAAAACTAAAGGTACCAGAAGTTGTTAATATTTAAAACAACAGCAAAATCTTGCTACGCTTGTATTGTGTCCTGAGAGCTTGGCTTAGTAACCATCAGGTTGGGCGCCCCAAAATATGGTCAGACAGAATTGCGGGTTGCACCCAGTTTGCAGTCAGGTATGGTTGGACAGAAATATGGGTTGAACTCCATTTGTGGCTAGGGTCCTACCAAAATGCCACCAGCTTCAGGGGTGTTACATTGGCCATTAGAAGGAATGATCTAATTAGATAAGATTGCTTAAGATGTGCACTTAAAAGCAAAGCCTTCAAAATTCCAAAAGAGCCCTACTGAAAGTTTGGTTGCAAAAAGCTAATAAAAAATTAAGTTATAAAATGTACCTAAAAGTCTATTAAATTATGGCTTTACAGACACCCCCATAATCGACCTTCAAAGAGGGGCCCAGTATGATCCCCTCTCAGAGTTAATGAGATCATGAGAGATTTTCTGGGAAACTTAACGTTATTTCCTTAAACAGTCAATGGGAAACTTAAATTAAAAATTAATAGAGTTGTTTAATACTGCCAGAAACACAGTTTGGATCCAACTATTCTTTTTTTTTTTATTATTGATGTTTTAATGGTTTCTAACATTGTGAAATTTTGGGTTGTACATTTTTGTTTGTCCATCACCATATATATGTCTCCCTTCACCCCTTGTGCCCACCCCCCACCCCCACTGCCCCTGGTAACCACAGTCCAGTTTTCTCTGTCCATGTGTTGGTTTATATTCCACCTATGAGTGAGATCATACAATGTTTGTCTTTCTCTTTCTGGCTTATTTCACTTAACATAATACGCTCCAGGCCCATCCATGTTGTTGCAAATGGGACGATTTTGTCTTTTTTTATGGCTGAGTAGTATTCCATTGTGTATATATACCACATTTTCTTAATCCAGTCGTCACTCGAGGGACACTTAGGTTGCTTCCACTTCTTGGCTATGGTGAATAATGCTGCAATGAACATAGGGGTGCATAAGCCTCTTTGGATTGTTGATTTCAGGTGCGTTGGATAGCTTCCCAGTAGTGGGATGGCTGGATCATAGGGCATCTCTATTTTTAATGCTTTGAGGAATCTCCATACCGTTTTCCATAGAGGCTGCACCAATTTGCATTCCCACCAGCTGTGTATGAGGGTTCCTGTTTCTCCACATCCTCTCCAACATTTGTTGTTTTTTGTCTTGGTGATTATAGCCATTCTAACGGGCGTGAGGTGGTATCTTAGTGTTGTTTTGATTTGCATTTCCCTGATGATTAGTGATGTTGAGCATCTTTTCATGTGCCTATTGGCCATCTGTATATCTTCCTTGGAGAAGTGTCTGTTCATTTCCTCTGCCCTTTTTTTGATCGGGTTGTTTGTTTTTTTGTTGTTCAGTTGTGTGAGTTCTTTATATATTATGGAGATCAACCCCTTGTCAGATGTATGTTTTGCAAATATTCTCTCCCAGCTGCCAACTATTCTTTTTTAAATTAGTGAGTTTTGTATTTTACCTGATTCATAGGAAACATTTAACGAAAACCGTTTAAGGTCTCTGCTTGTGTCTGTCTGTGTATCTATGTATGTCTATGTGTAAGCGTTATATATATGTGATATTTTTCTACCTCTGGATGATGTAATTTCTAAAAGAGCTCCATTAGTAGGCTTAAAGTAAGCATTTATATAAATTGTTTCTAAATGTAGTGGAAACTAACCCAAATGTTTTTCAAGTTAACATGATATCATCTTTAGTAAATGAAAGCTTATTTAAGTTTGTTGGTTTGATGAAAATAAGCATGTTTTCAGTATTCTAAAAATTATATAAAATTCCTAAAAATCTGATATGTCCTGGTATAATTCTAGTCGTTATCTTAAAATGTGGCTTATAAAAATAACCAAATTTCCTTGTAATTACATTCTCATGTTAAGTCTTTTGTCATTGCCAGATCGTCATTATTTTACTCCTATGGTTTTACAAATACGTTTCATCTTCAGAGAAATTCGCAACAAGGCCTCTGACACTCCCAACATTTGACACACATGGACAGAAAGCTTCTACAGTACGTTGGTTGGGTGATTTATCCTTTTTTTCTGTGAAAAGTCAGTGTTTGCAGGCTCCGGGCTCCTGTCACTTCAGCAAGTGTGTGAGGACACCCTGAATGCAGTGACCACGGGCCACTCCGACGTGTCGCCTGGCCGTCCTGTCTTCTTACACTCAGACTCTGTCATTCCACCTATATTGGGGAAGAGGCGAGGCCAGTGCAGAGCCCGAATGGCAGGCACAGCCTGAGAAGGTGGAGGGACTCTTGTCACACGGTGGCCACCACCATCTCCCTCAGTGGACAGTCATTCCCAGGGGCCTGGGTCTCCGTCTTCCGTCCCCTGAACCCCCGCCGGACGTGCAGGCTGACACTCCATGATGATTTCTGGAGAAGTGGCTCTTGCTAGCACACAGACCCTGACATCAGTGAACAAAAGACTCTTGGCCTGCCATTCTCGTCAGGTCCACCCCTGACTCACACAGGGGAGTCATGTCCTGACCACGCTTGTTTCTTGAATGTGTGGTTGGCTCACATTTTCAGGAGGTCAGGAAACACCTACTGTGCACTCACTGTGTTCATGTGACAGTCAGACGCTGAGAACCACGCTGCAGGAAGAGTGCTCTGACTTGGCACAGCAGGTGACAGTCTCGTTGAGCACCTGGCACAGGTTAGACACTCGGGCTGCTTTTCTGAAGATCCACACTGCTCTCTCGCAGATTACGCTCAGGTCCCAGCACCTCCTGACCAGCAGCAGAGTTACTCACACCTTCTGAGGGTCGTTCTCCCCGCAGGGGCTGCATGGGAGCTGCTCAGGTGCCTCGGCCTACCGTGCAGCCTGAGGTTCCCACAGACCACTTCAGATGGCCTTGGCGGCCTCAAATGGGGTGGCTCTGTGAGGTAGCCATTGTCCTGGGGCATGCCCTGCCCCGTGGTTGAGCCCCAGGAATGTATCCCCTCCCCAAAGGACCCCACACTTGCCTTTCTCTCTCCCAGGGTGCATCACCCAGCTACCCTCAGACGCTCATGCTGTGGCGACCAAGAAACCCAGCCTTTCTTCCACACCAACCTTGATATTTCACACGGAACAGCCCAGATTGAGCTTGAGCTGGACACAATGCTTGGAATCCCTCTTGCTGTTCTTTTCTCAGGGGCCACACTGAGGGCAGGCTGAGCAGTCAAGTTTAAAAGGAATAATCCAGAGAGTGTGGTCACCTCCTCGAACCAGGAGTCCGTTGTCTTGCTAGGGAGGCAAATAGGTAGAATGTAGCTGGTTGGGGAGCTGCCGATGAGGAGCGGAGAGACTTGGTCTTGCTGTCGCTCTGGTAGGGTGGTGCCAGCTGTTGTGAGAGAAGAGCACAGGAATCTGTGCCCATCAGAAAAATGCCACGTGTGCGTCCACCCTCAGAGATGGAAACTGAACAGGCTCAGGCTTGTGACCCGAAGCTGTTCCTCAGCTGCAGTCATCCACCTTCATTACAGCGAGAGAACCCTGAAGATGAAGCAAAGGCCTGATTGAGTCCCTGTTCCTGACCGACTGTACGCCAGGAGCTGCCATGTGCTGGGGATGCGGTGGTGAGAAGCATGCATTCATTCCAGCTGGCGCATCTGGGGGCTGGCTGCCTCTCATGAGTCTGGCCTCAAACTAGGAAATCAAGAAGAGGCCGCCTGCCCCCAGAGCAGCCGAAGGAGGCCGTGTTCATGAGGGGATTCCTTTGGGCAGATTCAACCCCTCACCCTGAGCTTCTCAACCTTGCCTGTATGATAGAATCATCTGGGAGGTTACTGATTGATTGTTTTGATGTACCGTATTCAACATTTGGTAGACATTTGGCTGGTTCCACATTTTGGCTATTATGAATAATGCGAGAACTTCATGTATGAGTTTTAAATTGGCCCAGCGTTTTATTTTTTGGATCATTCGCATACAAGTGTCTGTGTGAACGTGTTCTCAGTTTTCTCGAGTGTATACCTAAGGAGTGGGATCACTGGGGCCTTCATTTAATTTTTTAAGTTAGGACACTTTTACCACGTAATTCATGACACGCTCGGTGACCCTGAGTCCAAGACACCGAGTACTGATTTCCCTGAAGACAACTCGGGCTGTTCCCTACAGTCTCCTCAGAGGCTCTGCCTGCTTCTGTGCTCTGTGAATGGAGGCCTGCTGCCCCTCCCTCTGCACAATATCCAGGAACCTGAAAGGCCAAAGCTCATTTCTTTCCACTGCTGGGAGACTCCGTCATCCTCCCCCAGGCTCCGCTCACGAAGCGACACCAACTTCATTTCTCCATGGATGTGACAGCAATGACTGGCTGCTCCCTGCCCTGGCATACAGTAGGCACAGATATATTGGGGGTATTTTCTTCCTACCCCTACCCAGTGTCCACTCAGAGAATGGCATCAAAAATTCCTCAGTCACGGGGCTGGAGTGCTCTGCTCTCATGTGGGTGCTCCCCAAGGCCCCTCTCTTAGCTGGGGCCGGCAAGGGCCCTAGTTGTCCCCACATCCAGATCCAGAGGCTCAGAAAGGCGGCCCAGGGTGGCCGTGGGACTCCTAAAGTTCTTCCAGGGAAATGCTGCCAGGCGGGTGGGCCGGTTCATCTTTGATTATCAGGCAAATGGTGCCTTGGCTTGGGGTGGGAGCCTGGCCCTTCCTATCTCCCCAGAGCCTTCTCTCCTGACCTCCATGGCCTCCTCTGTCCCCTCAGAGGGGACAAGCCGCACAAGACCGTTCATCTTCTTCTGGACACTACACTGGTCCCCGAGGCCATGCTGCCTGGTGGGAGAGGCCACAGTGGGCAGCTCTGGGTCACCTGGCTCCCTCCTTCCACTCGAGGGGCCTGTGGCCTGGAGTTGGTGGGAGGGGGAGTATGCTGATTCTTAGGGACCTCTGGAGCCCCTGAATCTTGGGGAGGAGAGGTCTGCATGCCTCTCCAGCTCAGATGTGTGCCCTGGGCTGAGGGCAGTGGCATGGGCAGCACCTGCTCTGGGGCTTTGGAGAGCCCCATGGAGGAAGAGGGTGCAGAGGTGGCACTGCACATCTCTCTGATGGATTAGGGTGGGGGCTGAGGGAGAAAGGGGTTTCTTGGGAACCAGTGGAGGCCATGCTGAGGGTTGAGCCAGAGTACATGTTTCTAATTGGGGGTGAGGGACAAGGGGTGGTCAGGGCTCCCCTGTCCCTCACTCTCCCCTCCTTGAGCTCTCACCACTCTGGAATGTACAGGGATGGGGCAGGAAGGGGCGAGGTATGAGGGTGGTGCAGAGGGTCTGAGCTTTCCTCACCAGGGAGAGGCACAGAGACAAAGACACACTCTTGAGCCCAGGTGGGGGCTCCAGTCACTGACTCACTCCGCCTCTCGGCAGCCTGGCCCAGGAACACCATTGCCCTCTCGTGCACCTGTCTGTCCAGCCAGGGCCCAGAGATGCTCAACACCAACAGGACTCACTCCTCAGGCCTCCCTGAGCTATTGGCTGCCCTCAGTGTCTTTGCCTTCAGCCAGTAGGAACCGTGGCCATGGGCTCTTCCACTGGGGAGTGAGGGCATAGGTCATGCAAGATGGCGGTGCCCCAGAGAGCTGAGGCATGAAGCAGAGAATGGCACTGGCAGCCCTGGCATTTTGCTGACGTGGATTTCCACCCCTGCACAGATGGCTGAGCTTGCCAGATGCAGGTCCCCTTGTCAGCCCAGCAGAGTGAAGGAGAACAGCCTCAGATCACTGATGGTCCAGCTCAGGGCTGCCCCAGGTGTCCTGCACCAAGCACAGAGCAGAAGGGAGCGGGGACCTCCCTAACCACCACCCAGATGAGAAATCTCCGGGAAAACATTGGCCCTGAGTCCCAGAAATCCCTGGTCCCATGAATGGCCCAGAGTAGAGTTCACAGGGCTGTGGGGAGGACAGGATAGGGGCTCAAGGTGGGCGCTGGTATTTTAGATGAGTGGGAAGGCATGAATTTTACCACATTTTATCCTTAGGAGAGTTGGAGGAGCAGGTGCAGTCGTGTCTCCATATCTGCCCTCCCTGTGTTGATTCTACTCACCTTGACAACTACCGCTGCACTGCCTGCTACACGTGCACTGATCTCATTGAACGGCACAGAATCCCCACCCTGGGAGCAGCATTGTCCCCATGTCATATGGGGAATTGGAGGTGCAAAAAGTGTCACCAATGCCCTCCTTCAGCTAGCAAGTACACCTGGTGTGGAACTGAGGGTCAGGAAAAGTGTTCCTGGAGTTTCTACCTGCTGAGCTTGGCCAGGTTCTCACCCTGCCCTGGTGTTATGAGAGGTTTGGGGATTTGATCCGAGATGTAAAAGACACTTTTTACTCCAAACAAATGGACTGAAGCTATATTTTATTATATAGAGGATAGTAAAGGCGATAGTCTGCAAACAGATCCGAATAGGTCAAATAATAAGAGGGAAAAAACACCAGCTCGACTGGAAAGGGAAAACATCCACATCGCCTGAGATAGCAGCAGATCTGAATAGGTCATATAATAAGAGGGAAAAACATCCGATCGATCGGAAAGGGAAACACCAGATCGACTGAAGGGAAATGACACAAATCAACCGGAAAGAGAAACACCAGGTTGACCGAAAAGAGAACACATCAAATCAGTTACTTCACAGTAAATCAATTACTTACATCAAATCAGTTACTCATAATATCCACGCCCCACTGCCGGGAGAGCCCTGTCAATCGACGCGGCTGGGCAAGGATCACACGTCCTGGGCAAGGTGTCCCTTCCACAGGTGGAACTCTCACCGGGTCTCAGTCTCCAGCAGTTTATATAAGCAGTTACAGAGTTTACAGAGCAAGCATCCAGTGTTTCCATGCACAAATGGTTATCAGTGGCGTACGTGCACTGAGCCCCCTGGCTATTGTCGCAGCCCAGTAGTTGTGTATGTGCATTGTTTTCTTTGGTTATCGTCTTAGCCCGGCACAGATGGCCAGTCCGTCCCGTGCTACGACGCTCCAAGAGCCTTGAACTGTTACAACTTGCAACTCCCTCCGTGGGAGAAAGGCCAGTTCCCAGGAAAAGGCCAGTTCCCACCACACAGAAAGCAGCTTTGTATTTCTTTGTGTGCTGGTGGCTATAGGTCAATGGAGAGGCCAAACATGGCTGTACTCATGTCAAGACACCTGGGCGGCGTGGTGTCTCCTGGGTTTTGGGAAATGTGTGGAGGCTCTTTGGGCTGTGCCAGCGAATGGGGGAGACCACAGTCATTTCAGGGGGCAGAACATGCCACAGACTGAAGAATTGTCGCCACCCCCAACCCACACCCAGGGTTCTGAGGTGAGAACCCCTGGGAAGACAGGGGAAGGACATTCTAGCTCTGGCCTCGCTTGGTCACTGGGGATAAAGAAGGTGCTCCTAATCAGCACAGGTGGCTGGTCCCTGAGGGCATGGGCACTCTGCACTTGGAGCATATTAATAAAGACTTTGAAACACTTAGAGCCCCAGAGTGCTCTGGTCCTTTCACCTTCTCTAAGAAAGGATCCCCTTGGCCTTGAAGCTGGGTTGAAGGCCACAGGGTCAGGGGCCTTGTGTGACCTTGAGGGAGACTCTTGTCACTGTCAGCCCTGGGCAGATTCCCTGAGCCCCAGTGACGCCCCTGTGCTCCTCAGCATCTCTCAGACATAGCCGTGCCCCTTGGCCAACCCTTGGTTCCTTTGCTGGGACTCCCTCCCAGGCCCCTGCTCTACTTTGCTCCAGCCCCAGGCCAGCCTCCCACCACCCTTCTCCAACTGAGCTACCAACCCTCCTCGGTCCTGCCCACCTGTGACCAAGATCACAAACCAGGTGCTGCTGGTCACTCAGAGGCCACCACTCAGCTGGGCGTCACCCTGATGGGGGCCACCTCCAGCAGGAGCTCCGCAGCCACACTGGTGGGGCCTGGTGGACACCTGAAAGGCTCTGGGGAAGGAGACCCTGGGCCAAGCAAGGTCAGGGCTGCCTGCACTGCCCACTGTTCTCCCTCCAGCCCTCCTGGGGCCAGTAGGGCTAGGGGTGCACCCTCTCATCTCTCCACCTTTTGTTGTGACTCACAATTGCTGCTGGTTTTCTCCTGGTGAAGTGAATGTGCTTTTAAAAAACGTGAGAAATTGAGAAAGGTGTAAAGAAGAAATTCATAATCGCTGCTAATCCCTGCCCGTGTAACCGAGCAAAGGCTCCTTCTGCTTGCTGCAACCTTGAAGCCAATCACAAGATGAGTTGGTGGTCAGGAAAGGGATTTACTCGATTAGTTAGCAAAATCGGAAGATGATGGACTCATGTCCCAGAGACCATCTTAAACAAGCACATAATCTGTGGCAGTTCTATAGGGACTAGTGGGCTGTGAGGGGGCTCAGGAACATTCACCATCTGGCTTCGGCGACAGGAGACATCACACCAGGTCTTTCAGGTGTCATCGATGATGGATGCCGGCATAGATGTTCTTCCTGAGGAGGTCGTCATGTTCCTAAGAAACTCAAAAGAATAAAGTTATCATCTATCACTCTTGGGAGGTACGTGTGTCAGCCAGGATTATTTCCGAGAGCTGTTTATCTCCTAGGCTATGTGCAAGGTAAAACACACAGAGCTTGAGTGAGCTAGTCAGACGTTACTCTAAGTTACAACACGGCTTCCCTCGAGTCAACTTGCTCCAGGCCAGTATCACCCACGGGTAACATTTGGCAAATTTTCTCCCAGGCCCTGCTGCATTTGTGCTTTCACATCTTGTTTTCCTCATTCACAGTAATTCGTAAGCATTTTCTGAAGTCAGCACAAATATTTTTCCAGCTGCATTGAGGTATGATTAACAAAGAAAAGTTGTATACATTGAAGGTGTACAATGTGATGATTTGATGTATGTGCACATTGTGAAATGAATACCACAATCAAGCTAACAAACAGTTCCGTCACCTCTTGTAATAATCCCCCTTTTTTAATGCTAAGAACTCTTAAGATCAATTCTCTTGAGTATACAATGCATTATTATTAACTCTGTTCACCTCGTTCTATATTAGATCTTGAGAACATCCTCATGTTATAATGAAAGTCTGTACCCTTTGAACAACATCTCCCATTGCCCTCGCACCCACCAACCTCCATCCCTGGTAGCCACATTCCACTCTCTGTTTCCACGAGTTTGACGTTTTTAGATTCCACATGTAAATGAGATCATGCAGTGATTGTCTTTCTGTGTCTGACTTATTTCGCTTAGCATAATGTCCTCCAAGTTCAACCATGTTCCCAGAAAAGACAGCATTTCTCTCATATCTAAAGCTGGATAATATTTAATTGTAGATACATGTAATGTTTCTAAATCCATTGATCCATCAGCAGACACTTAGGTTGTGTCCATATCTTGGCTATTGTTGTCACAAACTAACTGCCCCGAGTAATTCAAAGGCAGTTTCGAAAGCACTTAACTGTTTCTTTTTTGTTGTTTTGGTGAGGAAGATTAGCCCTGACCTAGCATCTGTTGCCAATCTTCCTCTTTATGCTGAGGAAGATTGGCCCAGAGCTAACGTCTGTGCCCATCTTCCTCCGTTTGATATGTGGGACGCCTGCCACGGCATGGCTTGATGAGTGGTGCATAGGTCGGCGCCAGGGATCCGAACCTGCAAACCCCAGGCTGTTGAAGCGGAGCACCCAAACCCAACCACTATGCCACCAGGCCGGCCCCTTAACTCTTTCTCAAAGTCGTTTCTCAGTTACGTTAAGAGACGTAATCACCAACCACCCTGAACCAGTCCAAACCCCACTGCAAAAGCAACGCCTGCACAGATGGGCCAAGAAGTCTCCAAAGTTACTTTTGCTTCATTTTAATGTTAAGATCTCCACCCCAGGAGGAGCTTAAGCCTTATTAGCATAACATGAAATATACGGGAAAGCATGTTTTCAAACTACGCCTGGGATAGCTTGTACCCACCTCTAGACGTGATGACGAAACTTTCCTTTTGAATATTTATTCCCTACCAAAAATAAAAGGCACTTGTTTTCCCTTGCTGAGAGAGCCACAGCTTTGGAAGTGATTCCCTATGGTCCCCTTATTTGCGGCAAATGAATTGTACTTTGTGTGAGAACTACTTCTGGTAAAGGCTTTGATTTCAACTCACCAAATAGGGAACTCATTTTGGTTCGGTAACATTGTGACAAGTGCTGCAGTGAACATGGGAGGGCAGATATCACTTGAAGATACTGATTTCATTTCCTTCGGAACTATACCCAGTAGTGGGATTGCTGCATCACATGAGAGTTCCATTTGTAATCTTCTGAGAAAACTCTGATCTTTAATCTTTGACAAACACTGTTTTCCATACCGGCTGTATCAACAAAAATCAATTCCAGGTGTATTTTAAATCTAAACGGGGGTTTTTGCAATAACTTCTCTAGTAGGTACCTTAGGAAAACAGTCTCAAGATCTTGGGGCACGCAAAGATTTCGCAGAACACAAAGAATAGTAAACATAAGGAACAAAAAGATAAACAGGAAATTATTAAAAATGAGAACTGTCAGTGAAAAGAAACTTTTAAGAGAGGAAAAAAGGCAGGCACAAAGGGGATAAACACTTGCCATTTATTTATCTGACACAAGACTCTTATCTAGGATATTTAACTAACTCGCATAAATTTATAAAAATATTACAGACAATCCACCAGAAAAAAAAGGCCGATTTTACAAGGCACTTCAAAAAAACGATAACCAAATGGGAACAATGAAATGGAAAAGGGCTCCACGTTATTACTCAGGAGGAAAATGCAATTTAAGACCACAATGAGCTACCACTACACATACACCACCACGGTTCAAATCAAACCTCTGACGGCACCAAGCGTTGGTGGAGATGCGGAGCAACTGGAACTTTTATACACAGCTGGGAGTGCAAACTGTTTAATCCACTTTGAAACTCTTTGGTAGTATCTCCTAAAGGTGGACGTACACATACTCTATAACCCAACAATTCCACGCTTAGGTATATACCCAACACAGATATGTTCATATGTTTACCAAAAGATGTACAAGTTGTTCAGAGCAGCATTTTTTGGCATATCATCAAATTGTAGACAACTCATCCTGCATCAGTGGAATGGATAAATAAAATGGGTTATATGTTTTACAGTGGAATACTATACAGAAATAAAAATTAACTACAGCCACATTCAAGAATATTAATGAATCTTACAAGCAAAATGAAAGAAGCCAGACACCAAAGAAGACACTCTGTATGATTCCATTTAAATAAAGTTCAAAGACAAGAAAAACAAATTCAGAAGTTAGAGTATTGGTTCCCCTTGGGGGAGAGAGGTCAGTGACCTGGGAGGGGCACATAAGAAGGCCGTTGGAGGGCTAGTTATGTTCTATTTTTTGTGGGTACTGTTTAGCGGTTGTGTTCCCTTTGCATAATTCACGGATCAATGCAAGTATGATTTCTGTACTTGCTGGTATGTATGCTATGCTCCAACTTGCAAATCCAATCTCATGATTATAAACTTTTTTACTGATTAGTCCCAAAGCATACGTGTTAGTGCGAGACTCCAGACTTATGGGTCTACATTCATATCCTGGATGTAACCTCTTCCTACCTCAGAGACCCGGGCCATGAGATTGACTCTCGGGGCTGCAGTTTCTTCATTTGTAAAATGGGTTACTTTTGGAACCTCTCTCTTACTCAGTGAGATAATTAACTCCTTGCTGGCACAGCACAAGAACTCCATAAATAATGGCTCTTGTAGTTGTTCTTGCCATCCTTAACTCTTTGGGCTGTGGAGCTGGTGGACAAGGGTCTGTGGCGGAGGGAGGAGCAGGATGGGGATCTAGTCAAGACACACGCTCCAGGTGAGGGTGAGGGGACAGAGCAGAGCTGATGCTGAGGTGCAGGAGGAAGGGTCATAAGCCTGGGGCTCCTCCTTCCTTCCCCATCTCAGTTCCTGCCCCTCTATAAATACAGGAGGTTAACTAACCAGGTGATCTCTAGCTGGTTAGTCCTTCCAGCGAGGACATTGGAGAGTCGGCAGCGTGATGGAAATGCCATGAAAAGCCAAAAACGAATTTCCCAGTTTGATCCACACTCAAACCCAAAGGACCAGACCTGGCAGTTAGGGGAGGTGGATATAGTGGTGGGATTATGGGTCCTGTCTATTTTCTTCATTGTACTTTTTTCTATTTGGGACAGGAGCCACCTGAGCCAAGGAGCCGCCTGAGTGGCTGTGGCCCCTGGGGTGGTCCCCTTATCTGAAGACTCCACATGAAAGGGTACCCTTGGACCGGGAGAGCAGAGAATTGCCCTCTGTGGATGGGATGGTGTGGAACTCCCTGGGCTCAGGGGTGCTCTGTCCACCCTGCTAAAGCCCCTCCCTGAGGGACATGCCTGCATTTGATGGCTTGCAGGGGGACCACACCAAGAGGAGGGGGCTCAAGCTGTCAGTGCCCGGCCTCCAGGAGCCAGTGACCTTACACGCTCTTCCCCCTCACCTGAATCAGCCCCCAGCCCGTCCTGAGTGGAGTCCCATCTTCCCAGCCTGGCCCATTAGAACCTGAAGCCCCCTGAGATGTTCATCCTGGAGAGGGGACAGTCCCTTGGTGTGGCCCTTGTCCCTTCCAGGGTGTCTGCTCCTCCCAGCCACCGGGGCCTGACCTCTCCCTGGGGGAGTCTGAGTCTCAGAAGCTGCACATCAGCCCTCTCCCAGCTGGCAACATGTGTGCACACCATACCCACAACCTGCTCCACCGAGCCGTGCACACTGCAGTGTGCACAATCCGTGCACTCAGCCTTGTTTGCGGTAAAGTTTTGTCCTGCACAGGGAAGCAGGGGTGGATGGTGAGGAGAGAAGGGACATGTGAAATGCACCTAGAGCAGGGAGGAGTGAGGTGACCTGGGGACACCGGGAGGGGTGTGGGCAGTACCGAGGGGCCTTGTGGTCTGCCGTCATGATGTGACGATGGGACCAGCCCTCGCTCTGCACCAGCCTCTGCCCCTCTCACAGCTGAGGCAGGTGCAGTGAAGGTGCAGAGCTGGGTCCCAGGGTGGATTTCACCTTGCCAGGACCATGGAAGGAACAGGACAGAGTTGCAGGACAGGAGCGTGGGGCTGTCCTGGAGCTCAGTGTGTGCAGAGGAAGGAAGGACGTGACGTGGGGAAGGAAAGTGAACGTTGAGCAAGGTTGGCAGACGGAGACCCAGTGGGCTGAGGACTCATCAGGGGAGGGAACCCCCAGTGGGTGGGCTGGAGAGACACTGGTGGGTACTGGCTAGAGTGGGCTGGCCATAAATGGGGGTGTCGGTCATGGTGGAGATGGTTAAATGCGCAGAGTGATGCCAGGGCAGTGGGTGGTGGGGGTTGAGTGAAGGTGGGCGGAGGACAGGGCCTAAGGGTCCAGGATGTCAGAAAGATCATCTGGGTGGATGCAGAGTGACCAAAAGGGGTCGATTCACAGTGGTGGTGGAGAGACAGTGCGGCCTTACACCCACACCTTGAAGTGCACACACAGGTGAACACACAGACACACACTCCCCCATCAGTGCACAGGGTGCAGTTTGGCCCACAGGCTCAGTGCAGCTGCTAGATGTGCTGGCCCAGGTAGGCAGCCCACTCTGTGTGGCCACACCACTGCCTCTAAGGCCCCTCCTGCCCTGTGGAGACCCCCACTGAAGAGCTTCATCATCTGCATGTCCTGGTTATTCATCTTGTCTTGGAAGTAAGCGATGCTATGGTCCCTCTCCAGGATGAACCAGCTGTTGATGATGGGTCTCCACCCTGGAAGCGACATGGGTTAGGGCCATGTTGGACTTGTTGGGGTTCATGCAGTTGGGCAGGGTCTCAATGCCTGAAGGAGGGAGAACAGGGTGGGGCAGGCCCCAGTGCAGGCAGCTGAGAGGTCAGGAAGGATGCAGGCTCAGATCCCCAGCAGTACACAGTAGACGTGTCTGGTGGCTGGCAGGGATGATGTCCACCCCAGGTCTCTCTGCAGGCCTCAGATCACTGCCATCAGCCAAGGCTCCCTGAGGCTTGTTTGGACAAGTACTCCCATATGCTGCAGGGAGCTTAGGAGCAACTGACCTGAACCCCAAATTTCTTTACTGGGTCTCTGGATGGAATAAGAGAAGATGATGGAACTGTATCAGTATGGTGTCATGTCCCCTGAGAGTGATGACCCTGTGAGGTAGGGGAAGCACAGGTGTCCTGTCCCTGGGGATGGGGCCAGTTTCAGTGAGAAAGGCTCACAGGTGGAGGGGTGCCCAGCAGAGTGTGTCTGGGCTCTGGAAAACTGGAGAAAGTCGGTTCGTGTATATGGTGTGGAAAGAACACGAGCTGTGTGTGGGGACCAGCCGGGATGACTGATGGCTCTGAGCAGTAGGGGGAAAACTGTCTCCCTAGGTGATGATCTGAGGTTTTCAAGGGACAGGCGAGGGGGGCTCTATCACATGAGTCCTCATCCAAATTCACAGTCTAGCTGGTCACCTGGCACATTCCTGCAGAAATGCTGCCCCCTGGAAGCCCAGGCCCTCCATGCAGCTGAGCCAGTGGCCACTTACAGGTTTTGAATTTCAAGGTGATGATTCCACAAAGGGTACTTTAAATACTTTGCATCTGCTGGGTTTCCTGGACAACAGAAGCCACCTTGAAGCCCTGTTCTGGTGATGGAAGCATCCCAAGGTCTCCAGGGGGTGAGCCCCGACTGTTGAAACCAAAAGGCACCCTCCTCATTCTTCACTCAATGCCCATCCTGCCTCCCCCAACCCAGGGAAGCGCCACTAGCCTATCCATTTGGCCCAGCCCCTGCCTGGCCTGGGGTTCTGCACCATCTTTACTCAAACAAAATTAAACGATAGGGTCAATCCTGTAGCCCCTTCCATCACCTCTCATCATCCTCCACTGCCATGATCTTCTGAGCTCATGGACATCCATGACCTCCCCCACCAATGTCCCCAGGAAGTACCAATGTGGCCACATAGAATGAACGGTCAGGAGATTGTCCAATGAATCTTACAAACTCCTCCTCCCCCAATCTCAGCCAGGAACACACTCCTTGGTGAAATCCTCCCATCTCAAGCATGATGAGGCTGCGGGCTGCAGGTGGCAGGACTGTCATTCCTCTTGGAACAAGCTGGTCCATCTGCTGCTCAAGGAGACGGTGAAGGTTGGGCTGAAGACTCCATCTGATTTCTCTTTGTGTCTCCAGAGACCAGGATGTTATAAAACAACACCCAGCAAGTGTGGTGGGCGGAGAGAATGATCTACGGAACATTCAACCTCCTGACTAACTCCTCTTGCCCCTGAAGGATGGGAATTTTGGCCTCTCATTAACAGACTTTCAGAATTGCCCCCTCAGGCCTATTCTAAGGACTCATAAAGCTCATCTTGCTGACAGCGCCCAACAGGATCCTGAAGAGGCTGTCAGCCTACTGTGGGGAATATCCCGACCATTGTCCCCCCTCATCCCACTTACAGTGCTGAGCCGACAGGTGAGCCTACCTGGGCCCCGCTGGCTACAGCAGGATGACAGTGATACTGTCTGCCCCTTGCCCATTTGCCCACCTGTCCTGTAGACAAGAGACCTCTGTTCCTTGTCTCAACAGAAACCAGTCCAAAGCTTATATTCCAGGCTCAGAGATCACCAATACCTATACCTATCAATCTATTGAATTTCTAGCTCATATGAGAAGTACAAAGACTCTCCTTCCTCAAGCACCCGCAGCACAGGGCTTTTGCAAGATGTGAATGAGGTAAGGTGGGTAAAGCATTTTTCAGAGAACCACCCCAGAATTAGTTCTCAGTACACGATGGTGACTCACCGTTACGTTCGTTACCATCACCACCATCTTTGTTGTGTTGAGTCTGCTAGAAAAACCAGCACATTAATAATGTAGAGGATGTTGGATCAACTTGGCAGGCTGCGGCCTGGCTCCAGAGCACAGGTAGGGGGTGAGGCCTGTTTCCAGGACCCCAGGCTCAGGATTGGGGAGCTTGGAAGTGGGAGGGGAGGGAAGAACACCCGCATGATGAGTATCTTGAAAACCAAATGACCTTGAAGTTCATTGTGAAGCTGAAGGGCAGCAGGGATGATGCCACTTTTCCTCAAGGTTACTGGTCTAGCCCAGGGCTTTCTATACTACTTTCCTCAAAGCTGGAATAAAGGGATGTCTGTAATAAGGGCTTTAGGGAGAAAAATGTAAAAGACTGAAAGAACGGAGCCCAGATGTCTCTAAAATGACTAACATCGGAGCAGATGTGCATAGCTCAAGGAATATGGACTGTGACGTTGGATGAAATAGGGAAAGAGAGATCAAATGGTTGAGGGAGTTGTGGGAGGCAAACAGCCATGTGTCCCCACACTTGGGTTCACCCTCCCATCTGATCAGCAGAGGAAGCTGACACTAATAGGAAGCGTCCTGTAAGATTTCCATAGGAGCTGCCATGGCCCTAAGATCCTGAAGGGGAGAGGCAGTTAATGGGCCCTTTGAGAGGAGAACTCCAAAAGGAATTAGATCCCTCTCAGAACTGGACATGCCTCCAATCCAGATCAAGGAAGGTGTGAGCAAGCAAGAGGAGAGGATGGAACAAATGTGCATGGAGCTCACAGTGATGGTCAAGTGGATCTAGACCCCATTACCTTAGAGGTGTCCATGTGTGCTTTATTAATCTTGGCCTCATAGGTATCCATCGATCCATCTATCCATCCAAACATCATGCATCCACCCACGATCCATCCATCCACCATTCATTCATCCATTCATCTATCCCTCATCCATCCATCCAACTGTAAACCACACATCCACCCACCCATCCATCCATCCATTCACCCATCCACTCACTATCCTTGCATCAACTACCCTTTCATCCATCCATTCATCATCCATCCATCCAGCATCCATCCGACCATTCATTTAATTGAGGAAAATGGGATGAAAATTATGATGATTATGTGTCCAGACCTTCCTTTGTCCTGACACCGTTGAAGGCCTCAGGTCCTCTAACCGTTACTATTGCCAAACCGTTTCCCCTGAAATCAAGTACAGTTTCATTCTGATGATGAGCACACATTGCATGATATTCCCCAGGTTTTGGGTGTGACCAACCACCAGGATCTGGTTTCCCAGCACCAGCTCCCACCTCACTCCTGGGTCTGCTGGGACTCACTTTCCTTGAGAGGCTGAGGACAACTCTCAGGACTGAATGAGACCAGTCTTTTCAGGGGTAGGGGAGAGGGAGGACCTAGACATGGGCATTTAAGAAGGAAAAGGCAAAGAGAGGGGAACTTGGGTCCTCAGGCCTGAGTGGACAAGACTGAGGCCGGCAAGTTGACCAGCTCCGAGAGAGGGACAGTGGGCATAGGGAGGCAAGTGGGCAGACAGGGGGCAGGAACCTTGTACTGTACAGTTGGGGATGCCTGGAGCCCAGGCCTGAGTGTCAGGGACGTCCAGGTCACATAAGTACCAACAAGAGGCACAGAGGGGTCCCAAGGAGGTGAGGATGTGACGGTCCCTGTGGGAGGGTAGTGACTAGGGACTGGGTGGCACCTAGACATTTGCAGACCTCAAATATTGTTCCAACAGCACCATGGATTTTTGAAGTTGATAACAGGTTTTGTAACAATGTGTTTGATTTTTAATGGCAACCCCAGCGCAGTAGTCTTGCAAAATATAAACACATAATAGGGACAACAGTCCTCACATTTATAGATGGGCTTATAATATGCAAAGTTTCTTCCAAAACATGACTTTGGCCTCTGAGGAAACTATGTCTTAGAAAGGCTACCTGACTTGGCTCTAACTTCACCAGGAGTAAGGGGTTAGCAGGGACCCATTGTGGATGGAAATCTGTCCAAGGCCTCACTGAGTTCCCCTCTCCCCTGCTGGGCAGGAAGATGTCCCGCTCTGCCTGGGAGACACCATCAAAGACACAAGAGAGGAAATTCTGGCCCAAGTCCACATGGGGTTCTGAACAACAGGACTGAGACCCTAACCCAGTGCAGGTGGCTGACCTGGGACACACACATGCCCACTGCCCAGCCCTCCCAGAGACTCTCAAATGACCTCCACAGTGTGGGTAGGAATAAACTGGGTCCCTCAGCTCACAGCACGAAGAGCAGACTCAGTCCAGCAGTCACAAGGGACAGCTCAGGGCTGGGTGGGGGACCCTACACCTGCTCCCTGCTCACCTGTCTGGCCCTGGGCTGACCTGGAGACAGGATCCTGCCCCTCCCTCATCTTCATAAAGGCCTCTCATTTTGCCATGTAGGTGGTGATTAAATCATTTTTTGGGGGGATCCTGTGAATTTATGTTCTTAATTTTGCATAATTAGCCATCATTACTCTTGGGTTTGATTTCTTCTGAGAAATCTTATCTGGAAGGGAGAATGTTATCAGAATGGGAAGCAGTACACCTCTGCATTAAGAGCTAGCAAGACAAAGCAATGGCTTCCTCGTATGTACCCCCTACGCCCATGGTCTTTGCTGCCCCAGCCCCAGGGATCCTGGACCAGCCCCCGTCACTCGAAGCTCCCCTGAGAGAGCTGGTCTTAGTCCAGGCTCCAGCTCCAGCCTTGGAGCTGATGTCGCCACCCCGCCCTTTCCTACCAGACGTCTTGAACTACAAACAAAGTGTCCAGCCTGCTCTAAATGCCCCCACCAGGATGCCCATGGCTCCCATTGCAGCCCCCTCACCCCTTGCAGGCTGAATTGATCTCCTTTCCCTCAAATGTACCCTGGATCCTGTGTTCTGTATTCCCATCAGTGCCCCCAGTGACCCTGGGAGACCACATTGACCTTCATGTCTGCTACCCATACCACCGGGTCTGCTGGCCCCACACACGACCCTAATCCACCTCCTCCCTCTATTACTGCTGCCCTTCCCCCGTTCCAGTATTGTGAGGACTGGGGTGACTGCACTGACTCACACACCCTGAGTGGTCTCTGCTTTCCCTGCCCCTCGTTCCTCCTCCATTCTGCTCCCAGAACTTTCTACCAAATGCAAATTGCATCATCGTGCTCCTTTGCATGTGTGGGTACATTTGTGTGTTTATGTGCATGTGGGTATGGTATGCCTGTGTACACATGTCTCTCTGTGCATATGTTTCTTTCTATTTGTATGCAGCATGTGTACACGTGCATATATGTCTTTTGTGCCCACACATATCCATGTGTATGTGCGTAGACGCATGTGTACATGTGTGTCTTCTGAGTGTGTGCATGTGCAGAGTTGTGTATGTGTCTCTGTGTGTGCATATTGTGCTGCATATGTGTCTGTGTGTGAGTGCATGTGTATGTGTGTGTGCCAGTGCATGGCAGGGGGAAGGCTCCAGAACATTCCCACTGCTACCAAGTTCTTGCTCCAAGGGGTGGGTGAATCCAACTTTACCAGGCCCCATAACCTTCTGTGAACCCTCTAGCCCCAACCATGCTGCACCCCTGCTGGGGTGCATCATGCATATGGTAAACACAAAGCTCAGGGCTCTCTTTTTTCAGACGTCTTCCAGCTGCTCCTGAGGAGGGTCAGCCATCCTGTCGTGTCCCCCTTTCATGGTTCCTCACACACCAATGACTCCATCCATGACTGCTGTAGGCAGGAAGGTATATTTGCATTCTGTGTGCACTGTCCCACCCAGAGGCCCTTGGAATTGTTCATGTCAAAGAGACGGATCCTCACTGATTCTCTAACAACACTGCATGCAATGCCCTTCCCATCCAGTCAAGGGCCTGAACCTGTGAATATGTTAGGTTTCAAGGCAAAGAGACATGAAAGTGCTCATGGATTAAGGGGCTGGTCAGCTCACCTTGAGATGGGAGCCATCCTCGATTGTCCAGGTGGGCCCAGAGTAATCATATTTCTTACAAGTGGAAGAGGGAGGCAGGAGGGTCAGAGTAGAGAAGACATGAGGACGGAGGCAGAGTCAGAGTGACGTGATGTGAGGAGGACTCTGCTAGACACTGCCGGCCTAGAAGTTGAAGGAAGAGCCCAGGAGCTAAGGGATGCAGTGACCTCTAGAGGCTGGAAAAGGTGAGAAAATGGATCCTCCACAGAGCCTCCAGAGGGAACCTGCATGAATTAGAAAAACAACACTGGTCTGTTGAAATTGTTGATTTGAGCAGCACCACTTCAGCTGAGTCAAGAAGGCGTCCCGTTGTCCAGCAGACACGGAGGCAGGGCTGGTCCTCACAGAAAAGGTACAGGAGGTGTGTCTATGTGAAGATACCTGGCCCAGCCCCTGCAGGACCACGGGCAGGAGTTGTTCTCCAGTCTTCAAGTGGGCGTTTCAATGGGTTGTGATTCAGCCTGAGGTGGAGAGCACTGCCCCTGGGCATGAGATTGGCCTGTGTGAGTGTGTGTGTGTGTGTGTGTGTCTGTGTAAGTTTCTTAGGACTGTTGTAACAAATCACCACAATGTTGGTGGTTTAAAATAACAGAAACATTCTCTCACGGTTCTGAGACCAGGTGTCTGAAATCAAGGTGTTGTCAAGGAGCTGTGTTAACACAGCGCAGATCCCAATGAACGATACCTGTGGCCTCAGCCCCATTCTCCAGGCCGATTGTCCAGATATTTGTGAATTCTGTGAACTACAAGATCATCTCCTTGTAGTTTATTTCCGCTTAAATTAGCTAGAGTTTCCTCTGGTATTTGTAGTCAATTACCCTCATTGGTCCAGATGCTCATAAAGAAAAAATTCACCCCTGTGACCCTTGCACTTTGAGATCAATGGCAAAACTAGCTTTCCAGTGTCCTCGGACTGGGTCTGCCAGACAGTAGGACAATGAAACGTACAGCTTGTGAAGGGAAATAGAAAACTCCTGGAAGGTGCATTGATAGCCTACAAAACTTGTGTGATCCAAAGAATTGCGACAGGGACTCAGACAAGTCCATGAATGAGCATGTTCATTGCAGCATTATTCACAATAGCCAAAGTGTGGGAACAACCCAACTGTCCACCAACGGAAGAATGGATAACCAAAGGTGGTCTCTCCATGCAATGGAATATCATTCAGCCATAAAGAGGAATGAAGTTCTGACACACACTTAACACATGGATGAACCTTGACAACATCATGCTAGGTATTTTCATATTGTAGGATTCCGTTTATAAGAAAAGTCCCGAGTCAGCAAATCCATAGAGATAGGGAGTAGATTAGTGTTAGTCAGGGGGTGGGGAAGGGAGGGAGGAGTGAGAAGTGACCGCTAATAGGCATTAGGAAGCCTTATAGGATGATGAAAGTATTCTGGATTAAGACAGTGGATGGAGGAGGTGTGGCCGGGGGCTGCGCCTCTCAGAAGGGGCAGTGGAGGAGTTGAGTGGAGTTTCTGAACTTGATGTGGAGCAAAAGTGCAGTGATCAGCAACCTTAGCTGGCCTAGTGGCCTTTGCAACCCCCACCTATGGCTGGGACCCCTCAAGGCTGACCCCAGCAAGGTTAGGGTTGAGGTCAGTGAGCCCCCACAGGGCCAGCTTCTTGGCTGTGGGTCATTTACTTCTGCTGAGTTGGATGGCAGGGCCTTTGAAGTGCTGGGCAGACTCAAACTGAGTTCCTCCGGGAGGAGACCAGCGTGACTCCTGCTCCAGATGGTTCTTCCCAACACTTTCGTAACTAGACTTCAGTGGGCAGGCAGCTCGTATTTGCAGACCAGTTGCTCCTAGGCATAGTGACCATGAGTGGACATGCACCGCCCTCTTGACCAGCGTGTGAGCAGGAGGAAGTCTCGCTTCACCCACCCGGGGAACTACTGAGATGAGGGTGAGTAGCATTGAGAAGGGACAGCTGAGCGGAGGCAGTGACAGTCAGACTGGCCCCAGGACGAGCTGCAGCAGGTCGGGGCTGTGGTTTGACCACTGACCTCCCTCTTCTGAGTGTCCCCTCAGGAGGGACATTTCCTGGACCTGGAGAATCTGCTCCCCAAAGGTGAGCAGGGGCATTTACCTGCACACATGACATGGCAGATGGGCTGTGTTGTCCTCACAGAGCACCACTCAGAGCCTCTTCACAAGAGAGCTCGCCACTGAGCTGCAAGACCAGCAGCTGGCTGAAGGCCACCAGTGGCAGTGCCCCAGGAGGGAGCACATGGGGAGATTTGGGGAGGAGGGCGCTAGGCTGGCCTTTCCACTCTGTAGGCTCCTCCAGGGGCAGCCATGGCTCCCACCTCCCTGCTGGGCCAGTGAGGCTCCTGGGAGAGTCTCCTGCCTCTTTGGGCTTCCTTCTCCTTCATATCAGGCATCAGCCCCCACACCCCTCTCGCTCTCCTACACAGCTCAGCAGCCACTTCCCAAAGGACCCAACTGAGTAAGAAACCAAAAAAAAGGCACCAGGAGTAGAAAGGGAGAAATAGAAATGTTGTGCCTGCAGGAAAGATGAACTCTACATGGTCAAACCCCTTGGGGTCCCAGTGTCTCCATGATGAGGTCTCTGGATGTCATGTGTGTTCCTGGAAAAAAGGCTTTGCTGTATTGCATGTGTAGGGAGTAGCTTGTTCTTGTAGACATAGCGTGAATGTTCCAGTGTGGGAATGAAGAGTGCGGCCAAATGGGGCGGCCACAGAGCCTTTGGCCCCAGCATTTCAAAAGGCAAGCATATGCTTTGGTTCATACTTTTTGAAGCTGAGGGCCAAGTTGTCACTGCTAAAAAAAGTCCCACCCCAAAACTAGAGACTATGGATGTTGACACCAAGTAGGTCAAGAAAGGATCGGATGCCCATAGACAGCCCGTGCTAGCAGTGTGTCCTGTCCAGCCAGCAGGCTCAGAGCCCCACATCTTGGCATCTGGGTCCTCAGCCACTGGCAGCAAGTCTGGTATTTCTCAGGCCCGGCACTCGATCAAGGCCCTGCAAAGATGAGACCCTCAGATATGGAAACCCGTGAACACAATTCCTACAGGAATATTTTGTCATGTTGTTTTAATAATGCGGCACGTTAGCACCAAAAGTCTGTCTTATTTAAGGACATTTGGGGACAAATATTCTAAAGACTCAATCCATTCCTGAGAACTCCACCCTCTACTTTCCCACGCCTCCTGAGTGGTGTCTGCGATGGGTCTAAAGTATTCCTTAGCATCCTTTTCATCATTGCCCATCTGGCACCTGCCACAGGCAGACACTCCATAGATGCAGGTGCACTGAATCCAGCCCAGCGTCTCGTCTGGGGTGGAGAAAGACAACAGTAATCAGAAGAATAATAATAAGTGAGTATCGGCACATACTATGTCTCCCTGAGTCCCCCTATCCAGGAGGCACTTGGCCCATGGTCACATAGCTGGTCGGGCCCGTCTGACTCCTAAGGCCCCAGCCTTGGCCCCTGCTCCCTGGGACTTCAGAGAGCCCAGAGCTGAATGGGAGTGAATGGGGTCACAGGAAGGGTGCTCTGGTGTTGCTCACACCGGCTAACCCAGCAATAGCTGTCATGCATCTCCAACATCCCCTCTCTTCTCAGGGCTCCTTCACCATCCATTTGGTCTCAGTTGTAAAGATGAAATGTGTCTAGTCAGGAGCAATGAATGACAGATGGAAGATGTTATTTTCCCCCCCTAAACATCCTCTGTTCTTTTGGAATTCCTGCAGTGCAACTTGGACCAGCAGGTTTGGGGAGCAGGTAAGCACCCCACTGGTTGCTGGTCTCCTCTTCCATCATGCCGAGTGGAGGTGTTGGGGACGGGCTGGACAACACCTGGTGTGGGCCAGGGACTCTGACAGCCACTGGGGCCTAGGAGCACCCTCCTTAACCGTGCATCCACACAGACCAAGGCAAGGAACTGCCCTTGAGGATGGTGTCCAAGTCTTCATGGCTGGTTTCTCCTAAATTTTAAATGGCTCCAGGGGCTCCAAATCTTCCCCCGGTGGCCCTCCCATGCCAGAGCGCAGGGTTTTCCAGTCTGATGTCTACAGCCTGCAGGGCTGCGTTTGGGCTCTGGATGGTCACCTGGATCCCACAGCAGCAAGTAAATCCCAGAAGGAGGTGAGGAGCTGTGAGAACCAAGGCTATTTTTGTTCTCACATGTTAATTTTGTAAACGTGTATGAGCTGTGCATTAGACACCAACTTTTAGTCACTCTCATCTGATCTTTCCACGTTTTTCTCCCCTCCAGATAACTCTTGTGTTGTCAAGCTACCAGACCATAGTAGTGTGTTTCCTCCTTCCAGGAGAGCTTCCTCTGCTGTGGGGTCCCACCTTGCCTATGGGTTCAGAAGTCCAAAAGAGAGATTGTGTTTTGAGTGAGTTGTCAGTGTCTCTGCATTCTGCCTCTGTCTTCCCCGGGCGATGTTGAGCTGAGTCATGTGGAGCATCCCTGGGGCTCAAAGTTCACAGAGACTGGTACCCGACACCTGTCCCAAGGATCTAAAGGCAGAGACTGGCCAACTCCCAGGTCCTCAGGGCCACAGGGAGCTGTGTGAGGCTGTGCATGCTTCCCAAGCACCAGGCGTGAATGCTGGGAGGAGGCCCAGGCTGAGCTGTCTTCAGGGGGCCTCTGCCTACGATGAGAGTGGACCTCAGAGGCCAGGCCTGAAGGGCTGTTACAAGCTGTCAGCTCAGAGCACCATCACCTCTGTCCGGGGCTTGAGGACAGAGACCATCAGCTGGCGGGAGGGCTGAAGAACCACAAAAGCACTTCCTTAGAAATGAGGTAAGCATTTGGACCTCCACTGAGCCCAGTGGGCACCCAAAAGAAGAGTCAAGAAGGATTTTGCTTCTCTCTAGCCTTTCCTCTGTGGCCTGTGTTGGCCCCACAGGCTCATTTGGAAACCTGGTACGCGTGGATGAGGGACAAGTACAGCAGCTGCAGCAGCACTGGTCTTTCCTTCTGTCCTGCTCCCTGCCCAGCTCCTGCCCCTCTGGTAACAGGGCTAATGGGGACAGACTCTGTTCTTCTGCTCCCTGGTGTGGGCATCGGCCTGGAATCATGTTTTAAACCTGTTACTTTCCCAGTAAATGACCAGGTTAAGTATCTGAAGAGGTTGGAAGGGACTAACGGCCAGACATAGTTGGGTATGAGCTTGGACTTCTTCCTCTCTTCCTCCTGCAAAGCTCACAGTGGTGGTCCCCAGGCTCACTGGCAGAGCCCAAGCAGGAGTCTCTGCAGGCTGGGGTGGGTGTCTACTACTCGCTCAAGGAGAAGGGTGGAAACCAGGTTGGCATCCAGGCAGAGTGAGCCACCAGCCAGATAGCCACCATGGACAGGCTGCTTAGAGCTAATGCCCCAAAGTACGTGATCATAGAGCAGGGCGCCCTTGAAGACTCCAGGGAGGCAAGGCCAGTGTGCGCTTCTCGTTGAGCTTCAGGTGCTGAGAAAGACAGGTGGATGGCACCCACAGACGCAGATGTGGCAAGAAAAGTGAAGAGTCAAGAGCCGGGCAGGGCAGGGCACACTCAGAACTGCAGGACAAATTCCCTTTGATGCTCCTACATGCAAAACAACATGTATCAGTTTCTCTGAGACTAAAACAAGCGAAATCAGATGTTCTGTGCTGCTGCTGCTCCAAAGACTCTCTGAGGCGCCATATGTGAAATGTGGCTACAAAAGGCTGCTGCTGGCCTTTTATAGGCCTCTCCAACCAAAAGTGAACTCGGGTCACCCATCACCATAGCTGCCATCCTGGGTGCTTGAGCCCACCTGGGGGACTGTGGGGGGAGGGAGGCACCCCAGAAGACAAGGAGGAAAGAAGGAAATAACTCCACCCTAAATCTTGCAGTTCTGCCCAGAAACCAGTGCTGAAGTGACATTTCCCATGACCGGCTTGCACGTGCAGCCTCCACCCTCATGCCACACACACTCTGGGAAAAGATGAGGTGTGCAATAGGAAGAACCCTGCTACTTGTTCTAAAACTGATCAAATGTCGGAAAGCACTTAGTGAAGACTAACTGACTGCTCTAGGATTTCTGATGGATTTTTCTTTATAGTTTCAATCTCTTTTGTGAAAAAATTCCTGATTTCATTGAATTGTCTGTTTTCTTATATTTCATTGAGCTTTTTTATGATAGCTATTTTGAATTCTCTGTCATTAAGGTTATACATTTCTGTGCTTTCAGGGTTGATTTCTGGGTGCTTGTCGTTTTCCTTTTGGTCTGGAGATTTAATATATTTCTTGGAAATCTTTTCTTGTCAGTACATGTGGATCTACCTTATTGTTCCTAATTGCTCTATAATATTCCACAGCATAGAATTACTATAATAGTTTTAGTGTAAAACTGCCCTAGAAATAGTGATATTTTTGAAATTTAATTTTTTTTATAATATTTTCTTTTTTTTAATAACATGTGAGTGTGGGTTTTTTTGTTTGTTTCCTTGAAGTTGGAATTTTCTTTTTCTTTCTGTGTTATGGTTGGTTTCAAGGAGGAACATGAACCTTCTTTGGTCATCTTCAGCCAGGTGTCTTCATTTATTTACTCGTATCTTTGCATAATCTAATTCCAAAGAAATTATGTTGTATTTGGCAGCATTTGGGAACTGTTTTATTGAAGAGATTATGAAATGTAGATTGATTTGTACTATTGTAAGCAGTCACTTGTATGACTGTTTTTGGAAAGTTTTTTTTGTTTTGTTTTGTTTTTTTGTGAGGACGATCAGCCGTGAGCTAACATCCATGCCAATCCTCCTCTTTTTGCTGAGGAAGACTGGCCCTGAGCTAACATCCATGCCCATCTTCCTCCACTTTATGTGGGACGCTGCCACAGCACGGCCTGAGAAGTGGTGCCTCAGTGTGCATCCGGGATCCGAACCCAGGCCGCCAGCAGCGGAGCGCACGCACTTAACCACTATGCTGTGGTGCCGGCCCTCAGATAGTCTTCACTGTACACATACTTGTGCATTGAGACTTTTGAACTTTAAAATTATACCACTTTTGATTGTTACAGTGTCTTTTCAAACAGAAACATCAATTTTAAGCAGTTTCTATGAGAAAGGAAGCAGATACCATCCCTACTGGGACTAAGCACTGGTACGATTTGATTTAAGTTGCATGAGAAGTTGATGATTGTATCTAAAGTACCATTGTTGCTACTAATGTTATTACTACTACACTTACAACTCTGATAATGATACTAGTAGTATAGTAACAAAAATCTTTAAGTATTTACGTGCCAAGCACTTAGCATAGTGGTATCTCATATATCTAAATAGGCATTTTTACAATATCATCATTTACTTTCTCATTATTGATATTACATAATAATAGTCACGAATAGTCAAACCATGGTATAAGCAAAAGGTTAGAAACAAGCATTTGATTTACAAAAAGGAAGCTTTCCCATTCCTTTGGAGCTTCCTTAACCCTTCTTGAAGGAAGACAATTGCATCCTCTTGTGGGCATCACCAGTACTGCTTCGACTGGCTGACAAACTTAGCTGTGTGACTTTGGGATATTAATAAATGTCTTTCAGCCTGTTTCCGTACAGTAGAATGGAGACAATATTGCTTACCTTGTAGGAATGTTAGGGTGAAATGAGAAAATATGCATAAAGTGCCTGAGAACTTTTAGGTATTTAAAGTGAGCAACTTGAATTTTACTCATGTATAGCAATGATTGTCAACTGGGTTGGAGGAGAGGACATGTTCTCCTATAGAAGCCTATCAGAATTTCTTTTATTTTTTATTTTTTTGGTGAGGAAGACCGGCCATGAGCTAACATCCTTTGCCAACCTTCCTCTGTTTTTTTTGCTTGAGGAAAATTGGCCCTGAGCTAACTTCTGTGCCCATCTTCCTCTATTTTGTATGTGGAATGCTGCCACAGCATGGCTTGATGAGTGGTGTGTGTGTCTGTGCCCGGGATCCGAACCTGCAAACCTGGGGCCACTGCAGCAGAGCATGCAAATCACTACACCACTAGTCATCAGAATTTCTGAGTGAGGCCTTTTTAAAACCATATATGATCTCCCCCAAATGGACATTCTTTTCTTATCTTTTTCTTTCCTCCCCCTCTCAACTCTTGAACTATGGCTATGTCAAACAACTTTTCCTGATGAAAGACTTTTATGTTGGGATAGAGTGGAAGAAAGCTTGAGAACTTTTGATAAAAGTAGTAGTTTCCAACTTCCCTGTATCAGATCACTTGGGGATCTTTATCTAAGCAGATTCCCTGGCTGAACTACCTAACAGAAGTTCTCAAACTCTAGTATGCATGCACAAGAAGCGCAACTTCCTTTGGATTGCTGACAGTGAAAGGGAGAAGGGAGGGGGAGAGAGGAGAGAGATGAGTTTTGTGTTTAAGAATGAAGAATCCAGTTGACTTTCTGTAAATTTTTAAGGGTCGCATTCTGCTTTACTATGTCTCCTTGTAACTAACTACTCGCATTTATGCATTGTGAAAGATTGGATCTGTGAAGAAAAAATCACAGGGACTGACGCCCTGTTAAGGGAAATGCTCCTAATAATGCCAAAAACCACTCTCCTAAACAACTCCAAGAAGGTATAGTAGATTGATACTCCTTTTTCCCCTTTAGTAGTGCAAAGAGATGTTAGGCTCATTGAAATCTTAAAATCATGCAGAATTTCCCTGGGGATATACTAACGTTTTCGTGAATATAATTTTAATAATTCTCTTTGAGTTTAAGGAGTTTTAACCATTTATTTCTGATATGCTTGTATCTGTTACCTCATAGGTCCTACGTTATATCACTGAACAGGTTGTGAGAAAGGTCGATAGAAAGAAGTCAGAAATAAGTGCCACGGAATAGAGCAACGGACTTGCGGTTACTGGATAGTGTTCTAGATCACCACTGTCAAATAGAAATAAGACACAAGACACACATATAATTTTAACATATAATTTGAAACTTTCTATAGCCACATTAAAGTAAAAAGAAAGGCAAAATTAATTTTAATAATTATTTTATTTAACCCAATATATCTATTATTTCATCAGGTGCTCGATATAAACAACGATTAATGAGATATTTTACTGTTGTTCCATACTAACTCTTAGGAATCCGGTGTATATTTTATACTTACTGCGCATCTCATTTTGGACTAGCTACATTTCAAGTGCTCAACAGCCAGATGTGGTTAGTGTCTGTTCTATTGAAGAGCACAGGATTGATATTATTGAATAACAGCAATCTGCTGAGTGCTTATAACCTATAAAGGGTCAACAAATTCCAATCTTTCAAATGAATGTGACTACCAAAGGCAATATTTGGGTATATTTTCATATTTCAATCCATTTTTAAAATCTTTCTGAATCACCAAGGAAATGAACCTTGTCTTTGGGTCACTAATGTGAGTTCTTAAATGAGATAGGTTTTGTTCTTTGTGAAATAACTACACCTAAATGAATTTTTCTTAAAGTCCTTATTTTAAGTATGGCCAAAACTATGGCTAGGATTGAAAGTTTTACATTTAGAGCAACATTATTTTCTTGATTTGTTTGGCCTGTAGTCTGAGAGAGCAATGTTACTTCTTATTTGGTAAGCTGTATAGAATTTAGATTATGACTGCTAAGTTTCCCCTTTAGCATTTTCAGCTGTCCCAGTAAGACATATGGAAACGATACAGATTCTAGAACGCTTGACTCTACTCTCTGCCAGTGAACTTATACCATATGCAGAAGTATTAACATCCAATATGAACCAGCTATTGAATTCAGGGGTTCTGTGGAGAATGCTTCAAACAGTCAATAAACTATGCATGGTTCTTAATACCGTGATGCCTAGAAGGTAATTTCAGTGTATTGTTACACGTAATAGATAAGTGTATAGCAGTGATTATATCAATAACCTAAACTTAATGGTTGAAAAAAATTGTTGAGTGTTTAACAATATAAATCCCCTCTGAAGACTACTAATTAAAGAGTCATTATAACTTTCAGAAAAAGCATAAATTTGATCTTAAGAAACAGAGAGAAACTATAAAGTATTTCCAACTTGAGAAACTTTAAAAGTGAGTTCTCCTGTATAGGCATCTGTCATTTGTGGCTAATTGTGACTTAGATCACTGTTGTGTCTTGCATCATTGTGGTGGCTCCAAATTTTGCTGCACATTAAAATCACCTGGAGAGCTGTTAAAACTCTTGATCCCCAATTGTAACCCATGCCAATTAAATCAGAATGTCTGCGGTTGGGAGTCAGGCATTAGTATTTTTTTTTAAGATTCCCCAGTTGATTCCATTATGCAGCAATGTTTAGAGAACACTTGATTAATTATTTCTTCTTTAGTCAAATGGGTCTCTGCTGGTCCATAGATTGCATCAGAAACACCTGGTCAGCTCTGAAAAACAGGATACTGGGCTGGCCTTCCCTGAGATATCAGATGCTTAATGTTCAATCAAGTAATTTCGATGTGAAAAATAAAAGCATACACTTAAAAAATACTGTAAGAATTTTCACATTTTTAAACAAGGCAGTTTCGTAGTCTTCAAAGATTAAATACAGCGGTCCTGTGTTCTTTTGTTTTGTTTTATTTTAAACTGAGGCTTTGGAATATTTTATGGGAGTGGGAAACCTCTAGGAGTTCAAAAAAGGTTGAAATAAATGGTTTCTAACTCAATGCAGCACACATTCTTGGATCAGTTTTCAAAGGCTGGTCAAAACCTGCTGTGTTTAAATAACAACATGCTGTTTTTCATCACATTTGTTGATGATGTAAACAAAATGTGTAACTATATTAGTAAATGTTAATATTCATGTATTTTAAGTTAAGGTTACAACATTTGTCACAATGTGATTTTTTTATTCAAGTGAAAACAGATGTGTGCAGCTATTTTGAATATTGGTTTATAAACATTCATATTCTTTATCAAATGAACTTGTAGTTTTTTGTGTTTTCTTTCACTACTGTTCACCTGAAAGGAACAGTTCAAGGGACTGGAATCCAGGACTGTCTGACTCCAGAGCCTACGTGTATCCACTTCTGTTAACGCCACACACGTCAAATGGCCATACAAGGCTAGAGTCGGTTGAGAGCCTTAGGAATTGAGCGGAGGAAAATCGTAGTAGTTTCCCTGGAGCAGTAACATAAACGATTTGATATTTTAAAAAATTGTAAAAGCAGAATAAAAATTTGAAGATATTTTTAAGTATTGATAAATTATCCTTCATTCCACTGTTTTAACAGTAAGTTACATTTTTTATACTTTCCCTCCATCTTTGCTATGCATATATATTTTCACGTAATGGAATTCATAATACCCAGTAGGGAGTCTGCTTTCTTTCATTTAACTTTATATGAAATTTTTTTGCAAGTTGTTTACTTTTGATAATTATTTTATTGGCTTCCTAATGATCAAACTGATATATCATAACTGTATAGGGTGCTATTACTAGACCGGGAGGTTGATGACTTTTTTCAGGATTACAATAGGCAATGTTCTCAATTTAGATATTTTTACTTTTTCTTTCTTTTGGATTACTCTTTTAGGATAAATTTTTGAGCCTGAAATTACTAAATTAAAAGGTAGAATTTATTTTTAGCACTGTACATTTTGCAATTGGGGAAGATGCAGTAAAACTGAAAGGGAAGCAAACAAATCCACTCTCCTCCCGCTGCTCCCCCTGCAGCAAACCTCTCCCCACACTAGTTGCTCCAACTTGAGAAACTGTCTCACGTTTTACTTTTTTGAGACACTAGTATCGGAGCCAAGCTTAGGCTATTCAGAAATTGACAAAATCACAATTTGGAGAGATCACGATTAACTCCCTACCTTTGAGGAAGCTGAAGTGCTCTTCGTGGCAAAGAATAACAACCCGGTTTTAGGAGGGACAGAAGGTGGATGAGACTTGATGGAGCAGAAGTGACCGGGGCGGGAGCGCTCTAGAGCGTTGCTCTGGTTGAACTCGGTACCCGGGGAAGCCTGGAACATCCTGAGGTTCTGCGGCCAGTCGTCAACCAGCCTTGTCGCCTGGCGGGGCTCAGGCGTCTGGCAGTTCCCGCCTCCGTCTGTGCGACACGCGGGCCGCCGTGAAGTTCCGAAACGTGAGCTGAGCGGCGCTGACGGGCGCTCTGGGAAGAACCCGGCAAGGCTTCAAAGGGTTTGCTTTCTGTTGGTCTACAGACCTGAAGAATGAGACTGCGAGTTTCCAAGGAAACGGATGCATGGGTTAAGTCGCCGGTTTCAAAATCTCAAAATGGAGAAGACTTTTACTTTAAACCCTGCGGTCTGCGAGCGTCCTTCGCTCTTCCAGCCTTCGCCTCTGGGCCACGAAATACTTTGCGTGGGTTTTTATTGCGGAGGCTTCCCTCGGGGGCGGGGTCTCGCCCCCTAACCTCACGCCGGGATTGGTTGCTTGGTTTCTGCTCTGGTGGGTGATTGGGTGCTGGGAGTTGAGGGGGCGGGAGGCGGGAATTCGTCCGGGAGCGCGCGGGCGCGCGGCCTGGAGAGAGCGGAGGAGGGAGCGGGTGAGGCGCCGGAGTCCGCGCTCGGCCCGGGAGTGGCAGCCCGGTGAGGAGGCGAGAGGTTTGGGGCCTCTCCTCTCTGCCAGGCTCCGCCGTGTGTGCTCGCAGATACCGTTTCCTTTTCTCCTGGGACTCGGAGCCCAGGCAGCGCTGCCTCGGTTTTCCTCAGAACAGGCCAGCCTGTCTCTCGTGGGGCGGCGCGCAGCCTGCCCGAAGGGAGCCTTCTGCTCTCGCCTGGCCGCCATGCGGGCCGTCGGGGTGACCGCGTCCCGGGCCTCGGGGGTCTGAGCACACGGAGGCCGGAGGGAGCCTGTCCCGACCCCCGGGGAGAGGGCCCGGGCCCCCTCGGTCCCCGCTGACTCGTGGCGGCGGGGGGCGACGGCGGGAGGCGGATCGGGGCTCGTCCTTTATCCCCTGGGGGATGGCGGCGACTGCGGGCGGGGTGGATTTCTAGGCTGTATCTGAGGAACCAGCCAGCGTTGCGTTATTGGCTGGGGTGAAGGGGTTAGACTCCACCAAATCTCTTCTCGACTTGCACAGAGAGAATCACAGAATATTAGAACTGGGAAATACCTCAGAATAGTGGTTCTTAGCTTGTTTTGGAACACACAGGCTAGGGGTCAGGGTATAATTGCCTTCATAAGCTGTTGAATTGCTCTTTTAACCATCCCTCCATCCCCAGGTCGAATTTGCCGGGTTTTTTTCACTATTGCAAGGAAGTCCTCAGTTGATAACGGTGCATATCAGTCTCCCCTCTGTTTTCAGTTATTTTATTAGGATATAGTTCTGGGAATGAGAAATCCATGGACTTTCTCTTCAGAGAAACGCAGTCATGTACCAAGACTTCTGCACGCAATGGCAAGAGATCACAGTCTCAGACTTGCATCTCTGGATCCTAGATTAAGCATAGGTGGTTTAGAAGAGGTGGGGATTAAAGTAGATCACCTCCTCTGTGTCAAGTACTGGAGTTTAGGCAAGTTCTATCCATTACCTTACTTAATTCTTAACTCAATGCCTGGCTAATTTTCGTCAAAACTCTAATCAGGTGGATAATCTCATCTCCATTGCACAGATGAAGAAACAGACTGAGGTTCAGTGATTCACACAGTGGGACTCACACTTAGGCTTGCTTTACTCCAAAGCCCATCTTCTTTTCATTATACCCTTCTGACCTTTAAATCAAAATTATCAAGCATCCACTGTGTGCCAAGGCATTTTCTCCCTTACAACAGTTTTTCAATTAGGGATTAATACAGATAAGGATCTTAGTCTAGAGAAGTGAAGACATGATCAAGGAAACACATCTGAGTTGTGGGAACCTGATCTAGAACTCGTACTTCTACCTCCTGGTCCACAGCTTTGGCAGAGTAGGGATACAGATCCGGATTTGTCAGATTCCGAGACATGTTCTCAACCAGTGTGATGGTTAAGACTAGGAAATTCTTTTACTTGCATTTGTTTTGTTTGTACATTTAGGAATCCGCTTTTTATTTCTAGACTTCTGTCCTAGTCTAGCTGGGTATCTGTTTTTCTTTGAATGGCATTGTTTCAGTCTTGATTTTCGTTTCTGCTGCAGTTAGGAATCTAAGTAAACAAGAAAGCGTGACTCTTCAATATGGTCTGAATGTACAGTTGGTGGGGTGAAGATGAACTTTCCTTGTAAAGCTTGTCCATCGTAGCTTGCTATAATGAATTCTGCAAGTATTTTTCAGCAGTTAAGTCTTCATTAAGATGAAGATGCTGATAATTCATAACGTATACTGAATCTGTGACTACATTCATTTTCTCAGATAGTAAATGGATTGAAAATATTTGCTGGGTTCATGGAAGAACATGTCACCTTTCGAAAAATAATCCTGATCACTATAAACTGTATATGGTTAGGAGGCAAAGGAGAATATTCTGAAAACTGTTCTCAGCTCATTTGGCACTTCTATTTACTTTACGGAATTACTACCTTCTACAAAGTATTTACTGTCTTTTACACAGAATACTATATTTCTCACCATATTTTTTGAGATGTTTCAATCATATAGAAAATTAATAGACAAATGAGTAAGCAAACTTTCCAGAGTTGTTCAATCTTAATATTTTGCCATATTTACTTTGTACCTTGTTTGCAAGTAACATTGCTAGTATGCTGAATTTATTCTTTTTCTTTCCTAGACGTGTTGTTATACTTTTGTTACATATGTATGTATCGTAAACAATATAGAGCATTACTTTACCTGTTTTTAAACTTTGTACAATGATATGATACTGTACCTATATTTGTTCAGAAGTGTTTTTAGTTGCTTAACATTATTTTTAAGAAGTAGCCTTATTGATTGTTAATCTACTTTAATTGCTGTGTAGTATTCCATTGTATGAATATACCAGAATTTTTTTATCTATTTTCCTTTTGACAGACATTTAACTTGTTTACATTCTTTTGCAATTCTAAACAATGCTGCTATGAACTTTCTTATACATGTTTCCTTATGTTCCTGTGGGAAAGGTTTTGGATATATACATAGGACTGGACTTCCTGGTGTTGGGTATCTTCAACTTTGCTAGAAATTGTTAATTTCTGTCCAAAGTGGTTGTAGCGATTTACACTCCCCCTAGCAGAATCCTCCATTAAGTTTTCATCCAAGATATTAGTGTACTCTAGTTTTACAGAAATGACGCTGCTTGCATCATTAAGGCACAAATTGCTTTGTTCATTTCTTTTATGCCTATATGTTTTTAAGTCCAACATAATTTTAGGGAGAAAGATAAAGGAATATGGTCTAGATTGAACTAAATACTAATTCACCCTTCTGCTATTGCTATGTTCCCTCAAGTACAACCTTACTTGTTGTGTTTGTACTTGTGATGGAGACAGACCCTAATGAAGTAAATTGTTTACTGATTTTTTTTTTTATTGTTTTTGTGTCAATAGATTGTCCGAGGATTAAAAAGTAAGCAGCATTGTTTGTTGGAGAGCCCTACAGAAAGTGGGAAAAGCTTAGTCTTACTTTGTGCTGCTTTAGCGTGGCAACAGTCTCTTCTTCGTGGTGAGTATTTGGTTGATATATTCAGCTTCATTATTGGGACTTGAAAAAAATATAATAAAGTACTTTTCATCCAGAATGATTCATTTAAAGAAATAGCAGTAACTAAGAATATACTTTTGGTCTTTCTTTTAATCCTCCCTGCTTGATATTTTAATAAGTCTCAATATAAACGAATACTCAAGTGGTTGTGCCTTTATTACATTATTAATCTTTGACTATTATCTTTTTGTAAATTATGCAAATTGATGATAATTTCTCTGTAAATGTCTCTGACATCATAAGTGTTTCTCTCCTGTCCTAATTTCATGCTACAGATAGGGTGACCAACTTGTCCAGATTTGCCAGGTACTTTCCCAGGTTTAGCACTGAAAATCTTACAGCCTGGGAAACCTCCCAATCCTGGGCAAATTCGAGTGGTTGCTCACTGTAGCTGCAGAGGATGATTAATGTTTTTTGAATTAGAAATATTATAAATAGAGGTTCTTTCACTTTTAGGGAAGCCAGCGGATGAAAGCTTAAGCAAAAAAGCTGAAGTACCGTTGTACCGTCGTTGTACGTGCCATTCAAAGAATTTTACAGACGATGGCGAGGACCGAGGAACTTCACGTCATTTCAACAGTCCAAGTACACCACCTTCTGAAAGAAATGGCACTTCATCAACTTGTCAAGGTAGGTTATATTTTTGCCTGGGTCTGTTGGTATCTGTAATAGGAACCTTCATTACTGTTGTTATGAGACCTAATTTGATAAATTGGATGAGCATAATTGATTAGGTACCTCCGTCTAATTTCTCTAGAATTATTTTTAGATAACACAAGAGTGGTCAGAAATCCTTGGACTACTTTATTCTTGGCTTGGCTTTTAATTGATTTGGACATTTTGCTAGCTTAAATCATTTTTTGAAGCAGGCAAGGCAAAATAAATGATATTCAGAAATTGCTGTTATTTGTAGGCAGGATTGTTAATTATAGGTTAGAATTTTAGAAAACATTGATTTGTATTGTAAGACAAAATCTAGTTAGCCTCATTCATTCTTGATAAGTTTGCATGAACTTCTGAAGCCAGTATCATGCATGAGGATGAGATATGTTTTAGGTATGATCATTGAGTAGTTCTAATTAGGTTTATTTAAGAGAAATATATTAAGAATAACATAAGACTATTCATTTTTAAAAAATATTTCTCTGGCTTTGACTATATGGAAAAGATTGATCGTTATTTGCCTAAGCCAGAAACCTAGGAGACATCCTGTACACGTTGCTCTACCTTATCTCTCCGTGCAAATCTCTATCTCCATTGACAACTCCCTGGTCCAAACTACCATCTCTTGTTTAGAGCATGCAATAACTTCTTTTCCTGCTTTCACTCATGCCATTCTTTAACTAATCACTGGCAGGGAGAAAAGAGGTGGCCATAACTGACTTAAGTCTCAACAGTATCCACTTCCTAAAATCAAGAGTGGAGTCATCTTCCTCTAAAGCACATGACTATGTGTGGAGGAGGGTGGCTGCTGGAACCCAAGTGTGATTCTGTTAGGAGTGAGGAAGAGGAGATGGAAAAGTTACTGGAGAGGTGACCAATAGTGTTGTCTACACTGTTTTGACCCTTAGCCCTTTTGACTTTCTTTCCATTCCTTCAAAGGGTCATGCTTTCTTCTGCCTCAGAGCCTTGCTCGTGTTAGTGTCTCTTCTGAGGAAAGTTACATCTTCAACTTGTTATCCTCCTCTTCCCTTAGGTGTCGCTTAAATGTCGCTTCCTTGAGGGAGCCATACTCACCTTTCCGTTAGATCAGATTTGGTTTCCCTGTTATTTTGTGTCATCTCACTGTGTTGTCTCCTTGACAGCACTTGTCTGTGAAGTTTTTATTATCCATGTGTCTGTGTGCATCTTTTATTAATCTCTGCTTCCCCTAGCAGACTGTGTTCTCCATGAGGTCAGGAACCATGTCAGTTTGCTTACCATTGTAACCCTGGAACCTAGCAGAGTGCTTGGCATATAGTAGGTGCTAGATAAATATTTGTTGTGTGAATGAATGGAGTTGATTTTGAGCTAATTATAAGAACTCTGGTTTACAATATTTATATACAACCTGTATTATTTTAGAATAGCTTTATTGAAATGTACTTGAGAAAACAAACTGCATTTATTTAAATGGTATGCTTTGATAAGTTCTGACCTCCACCATAAGGTGTACCTCCGTGAAACTTTCAGTCAGTGTCAAGATAGTGAACATATCCATTACCTTCAAAAGTTTTCTCATGCACCTTTGTTATCCCTCCTTCCCACCCCTCTGTGACTTACTCTCCCCAAACAACCACTGATTTGCTTTCTATCCCTATAGATTAGTTTGCATTTTCGAGAGTTTATATAAATGGAATCAGACATTTGTACACTGATTTTGTCTAGCTTCTGTCACTTAACATATTCTTTTGAAATTCACCCATGTTGTGTGTATCAACAGTTTGTTCCTTTGTGTTGCTGAGTAATGTTCTGTTCTGTGGATATACTACAAATTGTTTATCCAGTCACGTGTTGATGTATATGTGAGTTGTTTCTAGTTTTGGGCTATTACGAATAAAGCTGCTATGAACATTTGTATGTAAGTCTTTGTTATGGACATGTGCTTTCCTTTCTATGGGCAAATACCTAAGAGTGGAGTGAGTGGATCACTTATGTTTAACTCTTTAAGAAACTTCCAAACTGTTTCCCAAAGTGTTTATACATTATACCATTTTACATTGCCATCAGCAGTGTCCAAGAGTTCCCATTTCTGTACACCTTTGCTTACACTTGGTATGGTCAGTCTTGTCAGCCATTCTAATAGGCGTGTAGTGTGGTATCTCATTGTGGTTTTAATCAGCATTTCCCTGATAACTTATGATGTTGAGCATCTTTTCGTGTGCTTATTAGCCATCTGTATATCTTCTCTGATAAAATGTCTGTTCGAATCTTTTGCCTGTTTTTTTTTTCTTATTGTTAAGTTTTGAGAGTTCTTTATATATTTTGAATACAAGTGTTTTTCTATCAAATATAGTTTTAGGTTTTACCGTTTGGTCTAAAATCCATTTTGATTTATTTTTGGTATATGGTGTGAGGTATGGATCCAAGTTCATTTATTTTGCCTATGGATATCTCATTGTTCAGCACCATTTATTGAAACGGCTATCCTTTATCCACTGCATTGCCTTTGTGCCTTGGTAAAAAATCAGTTGTCAATATATACACAACTTGCATTTTAACATCATCGTGAGTTAGGGCTGTTTAGAAAAGTCTCTTGAAGCATCAGATGCGGTAAATCAGGGTTGTATTCTTTATATTTTTAAGCAAATTCTTTAATAAGATATAAGCTAAATACAGAAAAGCATACAAATCCTAAGTGTATAGCTTGATGAATTTTCACAAGTAAACACACTCGTGTATCTACCACCTAGATAAAAATAGGACATTCCCAACACCCTACAGCCCCTTCTCATGCTCTTTTCTAGTCACTGTCCTTTCTCTGCACAGGTATTTGCTCTCCTCCTTTCTGTCACCATTGATGAGTTTTGCCTCTTTATAGAAATGGAGTGATATCTGTACTCTTGAGTCTGCGTACTTTTGCTTAACATTGTATTTTGGGGAATCATTTGTGTTGTTGCATATAGTAGTAGTTCTTGTTGTGGTATATTATTTCCTTCTATGAACATATCACAGTTTATTAATCCGTTCTGCAGTTATTAGACATTTGGATGGTTTCTCCTTTAGGATTTTAATGCTTTTATGAACATTCTTGTTCATTCTTTTGCAAATAGGTAAGTATTTTCTGTTGGATATATCCCTAGGAATGGCATTGCTGGGCATAGTGTATGGATATGTTCAGCTATAGTAGAGACTGCCAACATTTTCCAAAGTGGTTGAACCAGTTTATGCAACCCCTTCACTACATCCAGTAGTATATGGGAATTACGTTGTTCAGCATTCTTGTTAACACTTGATATGTCCAGTCTTCTACAATTTTAGCCATTCTGGTGCATGGATGGTGTTCTCATGAGTTTGAATTGGTATTTCTCTGGTGACTAATGAAGTTGAGAATATTTATATATGTTTATTGGTCATTTGAATATTCCTTTTAGTGAATTGTCTATTCAGATTGCCCATATTTATATTGTGTTGTTTCTTACTGATTTCTATGAGTTTTTTTTTTTAATACCTTCTGGCTATGTCTTGTTTCTTTATAACTTTGTATTTTAAAGACTTAACCCCTCCAATAAGCTTCCTGCAAATGTCCCTGCTATAGAGAACAGGAAGATAAGCCATTTGGTATATGCAAATAATATGATTGTTTTTTTTAATGAATTGGGGTAAATCTCATTTGGCACAGGGCAGTTTGGTTTTCCTAAAACTAAATTATTGTTTTTGGTGGATGTTCCCTGGCCTTTAATGGGCCCATGCAAATTTGCCCCTTGATTTATTTGGGTCAGGGTTTCTCAAAAGTGGCACTATTAAAATTTGAATGGGATAATTCTTTGTTGTGGCAGCTGTCCTGTGCACTGTGGGATGCTTAGCAGCATCTCCCAGGCCTCAACCCCCTAGAGGCCAGTAGTACCTACCCCCTTCTTTGTGACAACCAAAAATGTTTCCAGACGTTGCTGAATGTCCCTGCGGTGGGAGGTGGGGGTGTTAAAATTGCCCCGGTCGAGAACCACTGATCTAAATTTGTTTTGTGGGTATTTTACCAGTTTGCCAGGAAATTACAGAGCTCAAAATTACGTGTGTTTTCTAAAATACATATGGAAATACAAAGGACTAAGAATAGCCAAGATATTTTTTAAGCAGCAGGTCAAGGTGAGAAGACTTGATCTATGAGATATCCTGATGTATTATATATAAAGCTATAGTAACTAAAGCACTT
This sequence comes from Diceros bicornis minor, assembly GCF_020826845.1. NCBI lineage: Eukaryota > Metazoa > Chordata > Mammalia > Perissodactyla > Rhinocerotidae > Diceros > Diceros bicornis. The sequence continues at coordinate 36,506 of NW_026691170.1, read as the reverse complement.
TGGTATTAGCACAGTGTTAGACCAGTGGAAAACAGTAGAGAATCCAAATCCAATTCCACGTGTATCCAGAAACTTGATTTCTTTTAATAGAAGTGCTCTTACAGAGCAGAGGGCAAAGGAGGGGCGTTTCTTTAAGTGGTCCTGGGACTATTAGATATCAGTATGGAAAAAATTCAAATTGGAACCCTACTTTACTCCGTACACAAAAATCCATTCCAGGTAGATTAAAGACCTAGGCATGAAAGGCAAAACTATTAAGATGTTAGAATATAGTGGTTTTCAAACGATGTTCTTAAGAGTCTTAGAAAAAACATGGCTTGTAGTGGGAAGGGGACAGTGGATCAGGGAAGTTCTAGGTCTTGGGTGCTCTGTTGGAAATTTTAAACGCTATTTCTTAAAAAACTGTAGTCCTCCTCAGAAAAGGCTTGAAAACCCGTGCTGTGTGGCATAGATAGCCATCTGTGTTTGTGCAGACTCAAACTTGTTTTTTTTTTTTTGGAAAATAGTATTGGACTTGCTTATAGGGCTTTCTCCCCTAGTAGTCTGTAAATACTTCAAGGCCAGGGACTGGGTTTTTTTCATTGTTTTTCCATGGGGTCTGGAATTGTGTGGACTCAATAAAATAAATGCTTGTTAAATGAATTCAAGCACTGGGAGTGGAGGGAATGTGTAGAGCAGAGCAGAGAGGAAGGAAGGTACTTTGAAGAACACTCTCATTTACAGAAAGGGAGAAACCAATGTATTGGAATAGTTAAGAACCGTGTTACAGACATTAAGGAAAAAGCAAATGCATTTATTCTGTTGCAAGAATACAGAGTGTTATGTTTGGCTGTATATCTAGAGGTTATACTTATGGATTTTAGAATCAGACAGCAGGAGTCAGTCATATCTAGGCTCTGCCTCTTACTAGCTAAACAATATTGGGCATGAACTTGACTTCTTTAAAACCTAGTATTCACACTTATGAAATGGGAATAATATTATTCGGTGATTTAAGAGGTCATTGATGACCTTGAGATAGAGCTTTCCGGATTGTGGGATTAAAAGCTAGATTATAGGAGCTTGATTCTACTATATTGTTAAGTCTAAAGAACATTGAGAAGCTCAGTATGAAACAAACATTGAGACACTGTAAAGAACGATTTTTATGGAAATGAAATACATTTTCTTGAGAGAATCTTACAGTTATATTTTTTAAGCCACGTTATTGGGAGTGGTCTACAAAAGCATAAAGCTACAATTGGACTTTCCTGTTGAAAATACATTTCTCAAAATGTTTGCTATATCTTTGTTAAGGTACACTGAGTGGTAAAGTGCTTTTAAACATGTTGAGCATTTCATGTTTTAAAGTATGTTATGAAATTTTTAGAAATAAAGCATACATCTTGATTCCAATTTTTTTCTGGAAAAATTTCCTGGAGCAACCCCTGATGGCCTAGCGGTTAAAGATTGGCACGCTCCGCTTCGGCATCCCAGGTTCAGTTCCCAGGCACGAACCACACCACTCGTCTCTCATTGACTATGCTGTGGCGGTGGCTCATGTAGAAGAACTAGAAGGATTTACACGTAGAATATAGAACTATGTACTGGGGCTTGGGAAGGGAGAAAGAAGAGAGGCAGATTGGCAACAGATGTTAGCTCAGGGCAAATCTTTCCAAGCAGGGAAAAAAAAAGAAAAATAAAAATTGCCTAAGTGTAAGTTATTTATACTCATTTTTTATGACTTCTTATATAAGACTCTCCTGAAAAAAACTATACTGGCTGCAAAGCTATCTGCCGATAAACAGGTATCCATATGGAGAGATGAAAATGGTGATTTTCAAGTAGAGAAGAATTCAACCCTTATAAACTACACAGCAGGTAAACAGAATTTGTTGGCAGTGAAATATTCCCGTTATTTCTAGTAGAACAAGGTAGCCAAGCATCAATCAAGGTTTCAGCGGTGCTTGTAGAGAGTAGTTGGGTCATGTCACAGACGTAAATTGTAAATTATTGTAACTTCATTGTATATAGTTACTCATTACAAAGGAGTTTATTATTATACTAGATTATTGAGGCTAACATTAAAATGAAACTGCATGGTGCTTTTTTATATAAGAGGAATTTGACAGTAAACTATTTACTTAAGGCATATACTGATAGTATAGCTACTTTGTACTTTTAATTCTTGTGTTGTTTTGATCTAATAATGGCATTTTGGGGGCTCAAAATACCTTTTTCTAGAAACCTTGATACAACCATATGCTGTCTTCAAAATCTTACTTCAAATAAATCAATAGAGGCAAGTTGGAAGTAAAAGCATGGAATAGATAAACAAAATAATAAGGGAATTATGGTGCCAATTATCAATGGATTGCCCCTGTGTAACAACATCAGAGTGTTTGCCTCTATTGTCTGTTCTGCAATAATGGAGCTGCACCCAGTAGACATTTCTCTTTTGCACCTGGCATGGGTTAAGCTTTGTCAGAGAAGGTTTAGGACAAAGGGCCTTCCTTCCTAATTCCAGGGTGCTTCCATTCTTTTCTTTTTCTTTCTCCTGCAGTACAACCAGCAGTGGCACAATTCAGGGGTGTCTACAGGGACTCAGCCACAGTGGGTGATCCACAGTGGATTCAGTGGATCCTCTTGGAGGGCTTAATAAGGAGAATGAGTGGCACCCCTGCAAGTGGAATCCCAGCGAATCCAGTTGGCATCTCAGCCTCAGCCTACCTGCCCCTGGGAGGGGACAGGGCTTTCCTGTTTGCCAGTCTCAGCCTGCTGTTCTCTACCAGCTGAGCTCTGCCCTGACCAGGGACCGGTACTGGCCTTGGGAAACATGACAATCTTCTCCACCATCCCTGTGCTGCAATCATTCCTTCTCCAACAAGGCCTGAAGGCAGCCTTGGTGAGGGGGTCCTCTCCCAAATTTGTTTCTTTCTTAACTACTCTACTGTAATTCTGGGCTATTCTCTATAGTTCCCTTTAAAGGTTTATGGTTAATTGTTCATTATATAAACTGTCCCTGCTCAATCTATTGGTTGGTTTCCGTGTCCTGATTGAACACTGATTCTTATCATTATATATTATTTTATAGGGTGTTAGTGCTAAGGGGAAAAATGAAAGGGGAACAAGTTGGATAGGGAGTGTCAGGACAAGAGGATAGTTTATTTTTTAAATGACATGGTCAATACAGCCTCACCAAGATGACATTTGAACACAGAATTAAAGATAGTGAAGAAGATGAGGCATGAAGTCATCATGTGGAAGAGGATTCCAAGTGGAAGGAACATAGAGTGCAAGTCTACAGGTGGGAGAGTGCCTGGCATGTACCAGGAGCATAATGGAGGGCAGAGGTACAGGGGATTACTGGCCAAAGATGATGTCAGAGAGAGTGTGGGCCCAACTGTATGGGGCTTGAGGTCCATCATAAGGACTTGAACTTTCCCCCTGAGAGAAATGGAGATCCCCTTGAGAGATTTCACAATGTCAGGGTGTGACATCTGGTTTTTAAGGGTCACTCCAATTGGTGCATTGGGGATAGATTGCGGGTCAAATATAGAGGCAGAGAAACCAGTTAGAAGGATACAGCGATAATCCAGGCCAGAATAATGGTGCAATGTTGTGTACCAAGCCATCAGGGAGTAACAGGGTGTGAACTTACGTACCCACCGCAAGCAAAGAAAAAACTAGTCAAAATACGTGATATGATTATTTCGCTTATGATCAGTCTACATATGCAGTGGGTGAAAGTCCACAAGGCCAGAGAAAAGCAACCTTCGTGTAAAGAAAAATTCTAAGGCACTGTAAGTCACACCACCTGCAACAACCACAGATTCTAGAATTATTTGAGATGCCAAGACAATGAGGAAGGAATAATCTTTCAACAACTAGTGCTGGGACAACTGGAGATCCACATGTGAAATAATAAAGGTGAACCCCTACCTCACACCATATACAAAAGTGTTACATCTTCTTACCATCAAAGATGTAAATGTAAGACCTAAAACTATAAAACTCTTGGAAGAAAACATGGCCCTGGATTAGGCAATGTTTTTGTAATTATGTATTGTATTATTACCCAACACATAAGCAACCAAAGGGAAAACAGATCAATTCAACTTCATCAAAAGTAAAACTTGAGTGCATTGAAAGACACGATCAAGAAAGTGAAAAGACGACTCACAAAAGGGGAGAATATGTTTACAGATCTTTACATATCTGATAAGGGTCTACTATTGAGAATATATAATACATTCTCCCCTCTCAACAATAAAATACAAATAGCACAATGAAAAATGAGCAATGCATTTGGATAGGCATTTCTCCATAAGAAATATATGCCTGCCTAGTGCTGTGCTGTCCCTGCCTGAGGCTGCAGTTCCTGTGATGGCCATCAGGTGGCAGCCTCCTGTGTCAGTGGTGCCCACTGAGCTTTGCTGGAGCAATTGGAGAAAGGAGGAGTCATGCAGAAGTCATGCTGACCCTCCGCCTGCCTCAGGACCCACTTGCACTTCCTATTACTAGTGTTCCTCTTCACCATTTGAGTGGAGCAAAAGCAGGAAGGAGGGATCCAAGATACCCCTTTTTGTTCATTCAGCAGCTACGTGCCAAGCCCTCACCCTGGGCCAGGAGCCCTGGTGGGCCCAAGGTTGGTGCTGAAATCTACCCAGTGGTCCCTGCCCACCAGGAGCTCAGTCTGGAGGCAGATGGACAAAAGCACAAAATCAGAGACACGTGAAAGAGAAGAGCATGAACTGGAATGAAAATAAAGAGTGTCCTGCAGGGAGGGCTGGGGTCTCACTGGGTAGGAGGGTCTGAAAGGCCTGACAGAGGTGACATTTGCTGTGACCAGAATGACATGAGGACCCAGCACTGCACTCACCTGTGATCAGCGTGCCAGGGAGAAGGCACTGCTGGTGTGGAGACACCCAGGCAGAAGTGAGTTTGGCCAGAGGAGGTTAGAGAGGTGGGCACTGTGGCTGCAGAGAGCCTGGAGGGGAGAGGAGGGAGGGGGCAGTCCAGACCCGGGAACTGGGAGATGGTGTGAGGTGTCTCCTCCTCTCTGACAACACTGCTCCCCACCCTGCATCTTGAAACCACAAATATTCGCTCTCTCTCCATCTCTGTGGACGAGGAATCCTGTACAACTGAGCTGGAGCCTCTGCTCATCGCTTCTTCCAGGTTGGGGCTGTGGCCTCCACTGAGTCTGAACCAGGATGAGATGTGCTGTCAAGCTAACTCCTGTGGGCTCGGTCAGGATCAGCTTCACTGAGAGCCCGGCTCCTTTCTGTCTGTTGGCCAGGGCACTCCCTTGGTTTCTTCTGTGTGGCCATCTGCATAAGGGAGCTCATGACATCCATGTATGTCCCGAGGTCCAGGGGTCAGACAGACTGAGAGAGGGGAGCAATGGGAGAGGGTAGAGGGAACACAAGAGAGTGAGTGAGAGAGAATGACAGCCTCGGTGGTGGAATCTGGGAAGTGTCGTCCTGTCACTTGTGCTGGGTCTGCTGGTCAGAGCCAATCCCTAAGCTGTCATTGGTCCACAGGGACATATAGAACAGGCAGGGAGATTATCCCTGCAGGGGCAAGCTGACCTTGATTCGATTGTCCTGGTAGTGAAAGGCTCCCTTCCTACCTGGGCTCATCCTATGTTGAGCTCAGATCCTCCTCCTTGGGAGTGTTGCTCTTCGGGGCCCGGGTGTGCTCTCCTGGGTTCCCTGGGCTCCTGTCCCCTCCAGGAGGGAGATGTACACTGAGGGGGCTGAGGCCAGAGCAAGCAGGGACCTCTCCACCCTCCCAGCTCCTTTGCTTCCTTCCCCAGGAGAGCTGACTCCTCAGGAGCCTCTCCTCACTAGTCACCATCTTCTCTGTTCTGAGAGCACCTCCTTTCAGCCTCTGAAGAAGACCTGGGGAGAAGTTTGCAGGTGGAAAGGCCTCTCTCCATGGGAGCCCCAGAGTGAAAAGGGATGTTCGAAAGGGTTGGGCATTGTCCCCTCAGTCAACTTGGACTTCCTTGGAGGCAGCAACCCCTAGGGGCAGGGCCTAGGCTAGTGGCAGGTCTCTAGCATCCCCACAATGCCCATCTTCCTGGTCTCTCCTGATTGGGAACAGGGCTGCACAAGTACACAAACTTTCAGAACCCCTGGGGTTATGTGCAGCCCATCAAGGCCGCTGTGTCTGTCTCATTGTGTGGTTGTCCATCTCACCTTGCTGGCTGATTCGCTGCTCTGTTCTAGATCCAACCTCAGGCGGCTGCAAAGTTGACCTTCCACGTCAGCTTGCCACTGAGATGGCTACAGTATCCAGAAATGCTTAGGGGCTGGGCTTTGCCCACCCATGGAGACATCAAGTGGGCAACTTCTGACAGTGAAGCCACCCCTCTTCAGGCTTGTGCCGCTCACAGGGCCATCACACTGAGGGGGTGGGACCTGCCCTGGGCAAAAACACCACAACTCTCACTGTTCTTCCCTCAGCTTCAAATGCTCCTCAGTTGGTTGTATGTCTTTGGTCTCTTCCCAGAGGTTGTTTTCTGACAGCGCGTCCGGTGTGATCGTGGCTTCAGGGAAGAGGATTGGCTGAATTCCTCACTCCACCATTCGGTGTGTCCTGCCGCCCCACACCAATCACTTTCTGAAGATGCATCCTTTCAGCAATCTGAGGACCCAAGATTGTGAGTCTGTGTCCTGGAGGGATTTTGAGAAGAGCTGGTGGGATGGCAGTATTGCAAAGCATAAAGTCTTGCTTCCAGAAAGCTCTCTGGGATCCTCAGCATCTTGCTGTTTTGGAGTCAAAGCCCTGAGATCTTTAAAAAGCCAGCAATGTTAGAACATGGGCAGGACAAACAAAAGTCTCTGGGCTCCAACACCAACTAAAATATTCTGAATTTCTAGTAACCTGAGATGAGTGGAAAGGAATTGGGCGTGTGGAGTGGAGGGGCGGTTTGGGCCAACTACGCATCTGGGAGGACAAATGCCATGCAGAGCAGCCTTTCTGGGGACATAAGTGTGGGACATGTGTGGAGACCCCCGCTGCAGACATTGCTGCTGCTGCCCTTCAGTTCCCTCAGCCCACTTGAGTCCCCGCAGTCCCTGGGAGCCAGTCCCCAGCAGGCCCACAGTGTTCCCCTGGAGCACCTGCATCCACTCTCTGCCTGAGGGCTCTCTCCTGAACCGGGAGCCTCCTCTCCTGCAAGCCTATGCCAGCCTGTAGCACAGAAGCCTTCACGACCCGGGGTAAACCCTCCACCCACGGGGACAGAGCCAGTCCAGGTGGGATCTCGTCTCCCAACAGGACTAGGAGGGATGCTCACCTCAGTGCTCCCTCCTCAGGCCCCGCACTGGCTCTCCTCCTCCAGGCTCCCTTCCCCTTGGCCTCCTCGTGCCTCCTCCCTCACCTGCAAACAAACCTCTTGCCATACATCCTTGTCTGCTTTTGGCCCAAACCCTGCCGAGGCTCCACGCTGGCTGTGACTTGGAGCAGGTCGTCCAGCCTTCTGGACTTGAGCTTCCTCACCTGTAAGATGGGGACAAAAGGCCTGCCTCCCGGAGTCTTGAGAGGAGACACAGCGTGAGAAGAGGCAAACCACTGCAAAGAAGGATGCCAGGTTATCACCCAGTGAAAACACCAACCTTGCCAAAAAACAGGAGCTCGTGAGGCTGAGGGAGGAATGCGGGCAGCCTGTCAAAACAACGTGGAGACTCACTGACGAGTGTGGCCGTGCAGGGTAGGCCCCCGCACAGTGGAAGAGCCATTGACAAGGAGGGTGACAGGACAGAGGCTTCCAAGGACAAAGATTTAAGTGTTGGAGGATCACAGAGGCCTTAGGAAAATCGTGAGGCCATGGAACATGTTTACTGCAATGCTATTATTGGCCAGAGAAATGTGTTACAAATACCCAGTCCACTCTGGATTACTTCTCATTGGTTGTAGGAATGAGTGCACACTTGTGATTAGAACCCACATTTTGTTAAATATAGGATATCTTTATTTTTCTTAACTTTTAATTATTTTTTTGTCGATGAAGTGCCAAGCATGGGTTTTCTCTGTTCTTCTCTATGCATGGGTGGCCTCTACTTTCAGAAGTGGATTCCTGGTGCTCATCACCCCTGCTGACCTGAGGGACAGGCCTCTTTCAGGTCACACTGTGGACGTGAGCTCCAGGTGGGCAGGGACCACGTCGGGTCATACTCACTGTTGAAGTTACAGTGCTCGGCCCATGGCAGGGACCACAGTGTATTGGCTGAATGAGTGAGTGAAACAATGAACGAATGCATGAATGAGTACATGAGTGCAGGAGTGAGTGAGTGAGGGAATGAGTGAAGGAATGACTGGGTGAATGAAGTAAGAAGTGAATAAAACACACAAGCTTGATCCACACAGGAGGAGCCTTTACCTGTGGCGGGCTCACAGGGGGTCACAGCACAAGCCCTGCACGGTGGCATGGAGCATGTTCAGCTCTACTTCCAGCACTGAGCCTCCGTCACCTGCAACACAGTGTGGTCCTGGATCTTCTTCAGCTCCTCCTCAAAAATTGCTGAATGTTCCCAGGAGCAGGGCAGCAGGAAGGGAACTTGAGGAGGGACTTCCCAGACCCTGCGCCCTGGAGGACCACTGTGACAGCCTGGCAGGGGGCTCTTAACACGCTCCAGGCACCAGGCTAGAGATGCTCAAGCCATTCCTCAGGGAAGTCTCCCAACAGCCCATCAGGAGGCCAAGTTATTTCCTCATTGTACAGATGGGGAAACTGAGGCTGAGAGCCTCACCTGCATCACCAGCTAGAAAGAGGCTGAGCAGGGACTAGGACCCCTGTTTCTCTGACTTGGGATCATTCCAAACCACTGTCCTGCACTGCGGCCTCCTCGGGCTCAGGGGTCCTGGCCTCCCGGGGGCCTGAACCCTTCTGGCCTCCAGCCATCACTGAACTAAAGGGACAGGGCCACTCCGTCTGCCTGGGGCTGGGTAGGGTGGCCGGGGAATGGCCAGCCGTGGGTGCTGTGGGCTCTCCCAGTACCAAGGACCAGCCTATCCCCCCGCAGAGTGAGGTCTCTCTGGGCATCAGGAACAAAAGTTCTCAGAACTTTAGGGAAAAGAGGTCCCTCCCTCAGCATGGGGGAGCCCTTCTCGTGCAGGCCCCATGGGGTCTAAGAGGCACTGGGTTCAAATCCCAGCTCTGCCACTCTGCAGGTCACAGAGGGGGGCAAGTCTCTTTGAGCCTCAGTCTCCTCATCAGTGAAATGAAGACAATAATTGCTCCTCCCCCAAGGAGTTGTGGGGAGGATTCAAGGAGATAGCTCAAAGAGGAGAACAGAGGCCCCGGTAAATGCTCATCACCGTGAGCTGTTCCTGCTGATGTCACCCCACTGAGAGCCCCTGGGGCCCTTCGCCTCTGCCCACTCTGATCTCCTACCAGGCATGCCCTACTCGCTCTGACTCTGCTGTTCCTCTGGAATGCCTTTCTCCACCCCATCTCATCCCACGGCAGTCAGCCAGCCAGGTGAGGATCCAGGACCCAGCCCCATCTCTTCTCCCGTGATTCCTCTTCATTAGAGCTAGTAGCTGTTGAGATCTGAGAAGGTGCAGGGCACTCCAGGTGCAGCCTCAGCGAACTTGTCTGACACCACTATGAAAGGTCGGCTGCCACCCCACTTCACAGGTGAGGAAACCGAGGCTCCAATGGCAGTGCCTCTCCGAGGTCACCAGGGCTCTCTCCCTCATCTGTGCTGAGCAGGGCCCCTCCATCGCAGAGGCTGAATGTGCTGGATATGTGGGCTGGGGCTGGCACAGTGCCTGAGGCAGCCATCACTCCTGGAAGACCCTGAGGTGTGCTTTGTGCACAATGACCTTCTCCAAAGCCTCCAGCCCCGTGCTCTGACCTTCTGGCACCTTCTGTGACACCTCCACTGTGTCTTGTCAAAGTCACTTCTGCTCACACAAGCTCAAGTGGGTCCTGCTGTTGCAACTGAGAACTCCCCATGGAGGGAGCATGTTCAAGGAGGTCCCTGTGACTCACTGCACTGCCCTAGATGTACTTTCCCTACTGAAGATGGGGCTCTGTGATGGAGGGAGAGGGAGCAGGCAGGAGTGTCCAGACCCTCATCATCATCTGTCCTGGATGGCAGGCTCAGCTCAGGTGAGTTAGGGAGCAGGAGGGGCATGGGCAAGGCCAAAGCGGAGTCAGGTGTGGTAGGGGCGGGGCCGGGGGTGAGGGGAGTGGTAGGGACAGAAGCAACAGGAGCGGGGCCTTCCAGCTGGGCAGGTCAACCCAGGTACCTTCATCCCCTGCATCCTAGCTGCTCCTCCTTCTCCCTCCCTCCCTCAGGTCTCTGCTTCAGGGTCTCTGGACTCCCTGTTCCCAAACAAGATCACAGCGTAGAAGGAGATCTTGGGTGTCAGAGACTGTGACCAACACCTTAGCATCACGTTTACATTATGAGCCAGAATCTCCACCTCTAGGGATCGGTCCTAAAGAAGTAGAGATTTATGGATGCAGGTGTTCCTTTCAGCACGATGACGGGAGTGAAAAATCAGAAATGATCCGTGTTGCCCAGCAGAGGCTCTTAGGAAATTCTGAGGCCGACACAGAGGAGGAAGAGGATTGACTGGCCAGGGTCCAGCCCTGGGGAAATCAGGTTCCAGAAGAGCACACTCCCTGCAGTACTTCCCACACGATAGCCGCAAGTGCACACCCACACACACTTGCACATAGACATACCCATGAGCATACAGATGCACACAGCTGAATGGGCACATGCACACACGTGCACACACACGTGCATACAAATGCAAAGTACTGAAACGGTGAACACTGCCTGTTAAGGGCACTCCTGAGTTTCCACTTAATTCTTAATTCCCTTAGAATTCATTCTTTTACTCTAATAAACGTTCACTGTCTTTGTAATAACAACCTTTACAAAGAAAAACTAAATAATGTACTTCAGTCCAAAGATGAGTGATAAATGGATAACATTAACCATGTGATTTTAATCTTGTTAGAATTATAAGAGGAATAGAGGCATATTCTATCAAGTTGAAACATCACGCAGGCCCCTAAAGGAGAAGAGAAGCGAGTGGCAATTCCCATTCCCAGAGGTGAACCCCATGGACAACTTGGTGCATATCTCTCTGGATCTGTCTCTCTCTTTCTGTCTGTCTGTCTCTGTCTCTCTCTCACACACAGACTCATTTTCGTAGATGCGTGTCTCCCGGCTGATATCACATATATGTGGTCTTACAGATGGGATGGATGGATCCCATCGCCTCGCCATGGACAGTAGCGTTCCTTCCAATTGCTTGCTATTGCAACCAGTGCTGTGATGAATAGTCTGGAAAATACATCTTTGAAAATTTGGGCAGGAATTTCTGTGGGATGAAGTCCTGGGATCAGCACCGCCAACACAGGCGTGCCCCTGGGGACTGCGATGTGTCCTGCAGGCTGGTCTCGAGAGAGGAGTGTCCTTTAACACTTGTCACTAGGGGTCTACTGGGGCCTCTGCTTCCTCACATTGTCACCAGGGCTGGTCGTCACCACACTGGAACCCAGCCCGTATGATGGGGCCCAGTGCCCTCTCCACAGTGTCTCCATGTGCGCGTCTCCTCCTCGGGGAGCTCGAGCATCTCTGACACATGCTGCCCCTGTGTATCACGTCTCATTGGCGTTCAATGTGCTTGCTCTTTATCTCTTTTTAAAACTCTGACTTTCGAGCATTTTTTTGGACCCCAAGGATGCGTAACCTTTCCCTGGCCTTGTGTTATGGGGAATACGGAATACTTTCCGGTTTGTGGTTTGTCTTTCCAGCTTTCTGCCCTTTCTTGTTTTTGTTTTGGCTGCAGGAAGAGCAACGCGTTTCGTGTTTGGCTTTTGGCTCTGGTGTCCCACTTACAACAGCAGTCTGTACCCCAAGATTATGCACATATTTACCAAAAGGGCTTTCTTTGATACATCAAATCTAGACTCCATCTGGGATTTTCCTATCAAATTAGAGAAATTCTATTTCAAATAAAAACAGAAAAGGAAAACCTATCAGGCCGTGTGAAAATAAATGGGCAGACACACATGGCCACCTACAGCATGATTTCACTTATAGGAAACATCCTGAACAGATTAAAAAAAAAAACAAATAAACAGTGACAGAAAACAGATTCGGGGTTGCCAGGGCCTGAGGGAGAAAGTGGGAGTGAGTGCTTTTAGAACAGGGTGTTCTTTGGAGAATGAAATATTCTAAACCCATATAGCAGTGATGTCTGCACAGCATTGTGAATGTACTTAATGCTCATGAAGTGTACAATTTAAAATGAAAAACATTAAAGTGTTAAAAGACGAAAGTGAAATTTATTTTAAATAATCAAGATAAAAACAATAAAAGAAAATCAATGTATGAAACCAAGAAATAGAGAAACACAATTAGGAGGGTGGGGAAGGAAATTTGTGGTAAGGGAGTAGGTGGAATAGGTGGGACTGGAGGTGCTAATGAGGGAGGGTCTCGAGCCAGCTCTCCCAGGCTGAAGAGATTGGCCTCAGCTGCCCTCCTGTCTCCTACCGGAGGCTGTGCATGGCATGGCTCTCCCTGCATGGAGTCTGGGGCCTCAGCTTCCTCTCGTTCTCCTGCAGGAGCCTGTGCAGGGGATAGCTCTCCCTGCACGGAGGTTGGGGCCTCAGCTGCCTCCTGTTCTCCTGCAGGAGCCTGTGCAGGGGATGGCTCTCCCTGCACGGAGTCTGGGGCCTCAGCTTCCTCTCGTTCTCCTGCAGGAGCCTGTGCAGGGGATGGCTCTCCCTGCACAGAGGCTAGGGCCTCAGCTACCTCCTGGTCTCCTGCTGGAGACTGTGCAGGGGATGGCTCTCCCTGCTTGGATGCTGAGTCCTCAGCTGCCTCTTGGAGTCCTGCAGGCGGCTGTGCAGGAGATGTCTGTCCCAGCACGGAGGCAGGGATCTCAGCTGCCTCCTCATCTCCTGCAGGAGGCTGTGCAGGGGATGGCTCTCCCTGCACAGAGGTTTGGGCCTCTTCTGCCTCCTGGTATCCTACAGGAGCCTGTGCAGGGGATGGCACTCCCTGCATGGAGGCTGGGGCCTCAGCTGCCTCCTGGTCTGCTGCAGGACATGGTGGATATGATTGTTCTCCCGGGATTGAGGCTGGGTCCTCTGGTGGCTCTGAGGGTTTTATCACTGTCACTGCAGACCCTCTCCCGGTAGCTGCTGATCCAGTCCTGTGGGACACCGGCGCCTCCATCGGGGAGATGGATGGAATATCCCCTTCCAGCAGCTCCATGCTGATCTCCTGTCTGGAGCTCTGCAAAGACAGTGACTGGCTCCGTCCCAGAGGCATCAAAGCCCTGTCCAGCTGTCCTTGCTTCTGCTTCTGCCCTCTGGACCTAATTCTCCCAGATCAGGCACACACCTGTGTCTGCACCGTATTCCACCCCTGAGGAAAGTCCTACACCTCAGGGGCTTTGGATAAACCTCAGGCAGAAGGGTGCCACCCCCGCACTCCACGTCCCAACCAGCCGGCCTTGACCTGGGTTTTGAACCTGACCGACCGCCCCAGGCGTCTAACAACTCACCAACAGCTCCTGCTCATGGTGGTCCACCCACATGAACCCGCCCTTCCAGACTCACATGGGGAGGGGATGTAGGGCTGTCCAGATGGGACCACAGCGGTAGCCTGGTTTGGAATGGCCTTCCCTGGGCCTCCCAGTGTTACCTTTCCGTCCCTCCGGGTAAACGGCCAGAGCCGTCGGCCGTGAGAGGGGCACCAGCATCTGCATCGCTCTTTGGGGGCTTTCTTGGGGCTCCGGCCCCTGGTCATTGGGAAGCAGCAACTAAACATGTTGCTCCTTCTAGACAAGTGCTAGACAAGTGAGCTCGCTTGGGGGCTGTGTTTAGGATGTGGGTGCCTCGTTACCAGGGTTCCAAGTTCTGTTGGGCTCTGTGAGGTCACTTCCTGAGATCCCCTTACCTAAGCTTCCTCCTCACACAAGACCTTCCTAAGGAACCCCCGGGCTGCTGACTGCTCACTCTCCATCTCCATACCCTGTCCAGACACAGTCACACCAACACAGTCCACCCCACAGCCTCTGGGGAGGTCTGGACGCAACCGGGGCCCCAGCTTTGAGGACACAGAGTTGAATTCAGTCCCGCTCCTGCTTCTTGCCAGTGATGTCACCCTGGACAACCCTGCGCCTCTCAGGGCCTCCCTTCTCAGGGTCTCTCCTGTGTTCATGTCCCTCTCTGTGTAGTGGGGGTCATTCTAGCATCTACTTCCTAGGGATGTCATCAGGTGTATAGACCTAGAGATCCCTTCAGAGTCTGTGAATCCCCTGGGCTGCTCCCACACGTAGCTCCTGCACAGACTTGGCAGTGCAAGGATTACAGAAAGGGCTGGCTGTGGCAGAGAATACAAGGCAAAGAGGCTTGAGTCTGCTGGGCGTCTGGGAGAGGCACTTCCCCTCTTGCCTGTTTCCCAGTGTCCCTAGGGAGGGTTGAAATGAAATGACGTTCAGACATCATCTCCTTCTGGCTCGCAACCCTCCAGGGCCTCCTGTTATGTTTAGACTCAGGTCCAAGTGTCTGAGTGGCGGTCATCTCAGCCTATGTGGTGGGCAGCCCCCACAATGGCTCCCAGCGTTCCCACTTCCTAGGCACACATCCTATGTAATCCCCGCTCCTCAATGAGAATGGACTTTGCAGCTGGCTTCTAACCAATAGAATAGGGCCAAGTGATGAGATGTCACTTCCACGGTCGTCTTAACGAAAAGTCTGTGACTTCTGCCTGCTTCTGTCTCTCCTGTGTTCATTCTCTCTCTCTGTCTCTGTCTCTGTCTCCCTGTCTCTGTGTCTCTGGCTGTCTGTATCTCTCTTGGTCTCTCCCTGTCTCTCTGTCTCTCTCTTTGTCTCACCTCTCTGTCTCCCTGTCTCTGTCTGTGTCTCCTCTCTTTGTCTCTCCTACCCATCTTTCTATCTCTGTGTGTCTCTGTCTCTCTTTCTCTCTCTCTTTCTGTCTCTCTGATCCACTATTCAGGAGAAGCCAGATCAGATATTATGAGCTTCCTTCCCTATGGCACCCCCTAATGCAAAGAACTGGCAGAGGGTCCCGACCCACAGACAGAAAAGTCCTGAAACCCCTCATCCAAACTGAATCCTACCACTGCCCCGATACTTGTGAATGATCTCTGAGATGGCTCCTGCCTCTATCGAGCTTTAGTTGAGAACACAGCCCAAGCCTCCTGCTATACCTTGACGGGGAGCCTCCCAGCTGACCTGAGCCTGGACCCTGGTAGAGATACTTTCAGATGCTCAATGATAAGTCTCGTAAGTGCTAAGTGAGGCTAATGCTGTCACCCAGCATAGACAGCTAGTACCTCCTTCCAAGCCTGGGTCTGGCCCTGCCGTCCTCTCTCCCTCACTTCTCTCCTCCCCAGCTCACTCCAGCCACACTGTTTCTTCTCTCACCTCCTCTCTCGTCAAATTCTCTTCTGCCTCCAAGTCTCTGTGCCTTTGAGCTTCCCCCCAGCACGCTGTTTGCAGACAGATGCAGGGCTGGTTCCTCTTGTCCTTCTGCTCAGGGCACAAATGTCCCCAGGGGGGCCCTTTACACCCACCTAGGGGCTCCAGGCCCTCCCTCCTGCAGCACCCTGCTTCATTGCCCTGTAGCATCTGCTCTTCTTTTTCGTGTGGATTTGTTCATGATTTTGTCCCTTCCACCTCTAGGCTGTGAGCTCCTGGAGGACAGGGACCATGTGGGTGCTTTCAGCACTGCCCTCAGGACTAACATGGGCCCTGCTCAGGGTGAGTGCTGGGGCCACAGTAGCTGACAGAATCATGGGAGGATCTCAGAGTCCCCTCCCTCCTCTGAGCAGCTCCCATTGTGGTCGTGGATGCCAGTAATCAAAGGTGCCTGTTGCTTTGGACAGGGGAATACCCAGAACAAGCCCTGGGCGTCCCTTCCCTGCTCCACTTGCTTCATTGAGCACGAGTGGACACCGGACACCCCTGGTGGTCAGCCCCAGCCTTGCAGGCCCAGGCAGGAAAGCAGAAAGCAAAATACACACCTTTCTTTGTTTGGGGTCCTCAAGGTAGTGGTTCCAGCAGGGCCGAGGGCACAAAGGAGCAGGACCTGTGGGCTCCAGGAGGGACGTGAGGGACCTCAGAAGCCTCCCTTGCTCCCTGCTTTCCTTACACTGGCCCTGGCATGTCCCATTGACTCACAAGGCCTCCTCACCCCAGCCAGGGCAATGACTCCACCTCACTTCCAAAGGAGGCCCCCAAGGCTCCGACACGGAAGGCCTTGTCCCTGGTCCCCAGACAAGTCGACTAGTGCTCTGCCATGTTCTACACTGCCCGGGGCCCCAGTCCCCAAGCTCTCAGGCTGCCCTCTGCTCAGCAAGACTTCGAGGGAATGGAATGCATTTTACAAGGAATCAGAGAACAGTGGGTCATGGATGGAGAAGTAAGGTCAATAGAGTCTTCTACGAGCCTGTGGGACCCTTAGAGTCATCCCATCTATGCACCCCAACTTACAGAGGCCTAAGATCAGGCCTTCTCTCCTGTAGCCCCTCCTAGGGGGTCACATCCTAGTTCCCGGTGCCCAGAGTGGTGGAAACAGGACGCCGGACCTGGTTCTCTGCAGGCTGCTCTAGGGATGGCCCCAACCCCTGTATCCCCCTGTGCACCTTGGGGACCCCCTGCCCACCAGTCTGGCATCTCTCCCCTTCATGCTATGGGCCTGCGCATGTTGCTAGGGGACCGGATACCCCTGCCCCATGGCAGAGCTGCCTCCAACCTCTTTCTTCCTTCCTCCTGTCACCTCCCCAGTGTGTACTTCCCTTCTGACATAGGGCTGGGCAATCAGAGTGTGTGTGTATGCTTGTGTGTGTGAGCATGTCCCCGTGGGTATGCGTAGAGGAAAGGGCCCTACATGGGGCATGTTGCCAGGGGTCTGCCAGGATCTTAGGGGCTCTCATTCCCAAAGCAAACCCCTTGGAAGTGTTGAGGCTGGCCTAAGAGCTTGGAATGCTCTCTTCTCCTCTGGACTCTGCCCACCTCGTGGGCCCAGGGCCTGTCCCTTCTTCTCCTGGCATCAGTTTCCCAACTGTCCTGTGAGGGTTGGACACGGAGCAACATTAGCCCCGATGAGTATGGACATGGCCCGGGATCTCTGCCTGCATGAGTGTGGCAGGGATACCCTCACGGTATCACAGGCCTCTCTTCTTGGGGCAACCAGGCCTCCTGTCCACGGTCAGGCACACAGAGGGGCCCTGCAGACAGCACTTCCGGGTGACACAGCCCGCAGCACACACGTGTAACACAACGGTCCCCTGACATGGCTACTTTCATCTGTCCCCTCCCCCAGCCAACTGCTCGGTGACCCTCACATCCCCTACATCCCGGGAACACGCCTCACAAACCAGGTGGGCCACACGGTGCGCAGTTGGGTAGGTTGGACATCTGGGGACGTGAGGGTCACTGAATATACACCGACCTCACTGTCCTGGTCCACAGACTGCATCCCAGGGTCCAGCTCCATGCATGGCTGGTCCTGCGGACACGAAGACAGTGGTGGACACAGACGCTGGGCAGGGAGAAGGCCAGGCCGCCCTTTTCCCTCCTCCTCTACACCACCTCCCTGCCACATGAGGTCCAGCCATTCCCTGCCTGCAGCCCTGGCGGGTGTAGGAGGAGCTGAAGGGAGCCCAGCTGGGCAACTAGTGGAGGGAGTCACTGTTATTAGGGAGCCCCCTGGGTGCTGAGTGATTGCACCCCATTTTACAGATGACCAGTGGTCCCAGCATTCAAGGTCACTCTGCTCTAAGTGACCAAGTGCTGACGTGAACAGGAGACTAGAAATCCTTGATTTTCACCAGCATTGAGCCCAGCATTGACCATTGAGGCCTTGTCCTGCGTTGGGGCTCCCCCAGCCAGGTGACCTCCTGAGTCCAAGCACTTTGGGCACCTTCTTCTCCCTGCTTGAATCCCAACACACCCTCCTGAGGTCAGAGTCACTGACCCCATTTTTCATGTAGGAAACTGAGGCTCTGAGAAGACACCACATGACCTTGCCTGTCACAGGGCTGTGAGGTGACGCAGCTGTGGGTTTGACCCCAGGTCAATCTGACCCTAAAGGCTCTGCTAGCACACGAGCCTGAGGAGGTGGCCTGTGAGTCCAGCACAGAGGTGAGTCCATCCTGGATGGGGGCTCGGGGAAGAGGCACTGCAGGCCAGGAGCTCTGAATGAGGCAGGGGCTTGGCAGGGTCCTTGGGGAGGAAGGCTCTAGGGAGGGTGGGGTGCGGTGAGGGGTGCACTCTGGGGACGGTGTCTGGACCAGATCACACAGGGCCGTGACTCAGGCAAGGAGTCGGGCCTCACTACAGGTTGGTTGGACGTGAACGAGCAGTCTCATCAGAGCCTCTGGCGGTTACAGCCTAGATTTGGATGGAGCTTGGTGTGGGCACCTTATCCACCTCCACTCAAGCCCAGATCCCCAAGAACCAACAGGATGAGAAGGCTGCATCCATTTCCTCTCATGTACAGTGGGCACTTTGGCGGTCGCCTACCTCCTCCCAGGGCTGGGCATGCTGCCTGGAGGGCCCAAAGAGGGCTTCTTGTCAAAGTAGCCATTCAGGACAGGTCTGTGCTCAGAGAGCTCTGAGTGATGGGACCAAGGATGTCCCACCAGTGGGCTAAACAAGACGCTCCTGTCCACGTTGCTGTTGTTTATTCCAAGTGGACTGGGATGATGCAGCATTGCCCACCGGGTGCATGGAGAGGGCCAGCAAGGAGCTATGGTTGAAAAGCCTGAGACACAACGCTTGTGTGTGACCAAAGCTGCCACGGGTGTGGTGGAGGCTGAGGAGGAAGAGGTGCTGCTGGATTCCAAGATGAAAGCAGAGACCATCGGGGACCAGGGTGCGGTTGATTTCCATAACTGTGGGGGATGGCATGATCAGCAGATTTTCTGGACCCAGCAGGACTCCTCAGGCCGGCATACAGCTCCTGGGCTTCTTGGCCCTTTTGTGGGTGTGGATGTGAAATACTGGTCAAGGCAACAAGGGACTGGGAATGGGCTGTCAGGGAGAATGGGTAGGGCAGTCACCTTCTTTTCCTTGAAACCAGGGGACTCTGGGTCAAAACTCATGTTGCTCTCCTCACCTTGGACCTGGAGCAACCAGCCAAGTGCTTGCTGAGCATTGGACAATGTCCCTGCCACTGAGGTCCTGGTCCTATCTGAGGTGTCCCAGCACTTGGTGTGGGAGCTGTCCCTGGTCCTGAAGCCTGTGTTGGGGCCTGGAGGCTTTGAGGCTGGATGGAAGGGCTGCATTTGCAGAGGTCACGCCCACTGGGTGAGTGGGGACTCTGGGACACCTGAAGTCACAGATGCAAGTGACCCGCACCTGGGAAGGTGTGAGGGATGTGCACAGAGGGCAGTGCCTCAGTGACAGGCAGGGCTTCATGCCCATGGGCAGCACTCCTTGGCAAAGGTCAGCTAGTCCTTTGGACCCTAGAGGGCAGAAGGCACCTAAGGCTGCCAGTGGTCCACGGCAGGCCAGGCCAGCCTGCTGACTGGCAGGCATCAGGCCTGCAGCAGGAGAGGTTCAGGGTGAAACTGCTCCTGGGTAGCCTGGGCCAGCGGGTTGGACAGAAAAGATGGCCACCTGGTTTTTGTCACTCTAGTCTGTACGTGCTCGTGTCCTCAGCTAGCCAGACCCTGGAGAGGGTGGCCCTGTAGCTGAACAGCACTAGGGACTGAGGAGAAGTTGCCCTTGGCAATAGCGGGTCCCTCCTCTTCATGTTAGGCCGGGTTGAGCTGGCTCCATGCCTGAACTCACCCCCTGGGTGACGGTGGGCTTCTTCAAGTCAAAATCATACTAGGCTTCGGGTTCATGGCACTGAACACATTGGCATCCTCAGGGGTCTTCAACATGGAGGGGAGGGGCCAAAGGAGTGTTGGCTGTGCTCAGGATAGCCATACCAGGGACAGGGAAATGCACAGAGACAGGAAACAGATCAGTGCCTCTCAGGGGGTGGGGGAGTGGATATGGGGCCATGGCTGCTTCATGGGTACAGGGGTTCTGGTGGGGTGAAGCAATGATCTGGAATTAGATAACGGTGACGGTACACAGCATAGAAGATGTAGTTAATGGCTGGCCCTGAATTGTACAACTTTAAGTGATGAAAACATTAAACTTTATTGAATGTAAATTTGAACACATAAAACATAAAAAATCATAAAACATAGAAAAGGGAAAAGACATCCTGCCCTCACAGGCAAGGTGAAGGACAACTCTAGGGTGGAGCTGGAGCCGGCCGGGCCTTAGTTGCTGGCGATGAGGGCGGTGCTGCAGCTGCTCTACGCTGGAGCCACTGCTCTGGTTGACGCTGGAGATCCCACCAGCGCTGGCTGTGCAACTGGCCCAGGAGCTGGACCTGATGTGGGGCTGGAGCTCATTCTGTCTCAGGCGATGGTGCCAGACCTGCTTCTAGAATTGGCTCCGGTCCTGAGACTGACTCTAGCTCTGCATTGTTGACAGATTTGGTGCGGGAGCTAGTGATGGAAATGGCTGCTGCTCGGGAGCTGGTCAAGTGTGGGAGCTGGAGGGAGCTCTAGTTCTGGAGCTGGCTGCAACTGAGCTCTAGAGCTGGCGCCAGACCTGTCACTAGTCCACAGCTGGAGCAGGATCTGGTGCTATGTGGCTCTAACTTTGTAGTTTGAGGTAACTCTGGCTCTGCTGCTGGTGACCGAGCCTTCTCTAGCTCCACAGCTGGTAAACAACGTGTCCTGACCTTTAGATGGGGTCAGTGACATCACCAACCCATCATGAGCTGTCCATCAGATGGTGGGTGCACTCCAGCTAATAGGATCTATTAGATTAGTGTTATTTCATCTCAGTTCCAGTTACATATTTATTTTAAATATACTTAGAAGGAGAACAGGATAACAGAAACTATTTACTCTTTGCTGAGATTTAACAGAGCACACCTTATTGATGTCGTTTTTTAAGAAATATTACACAGTGGAAGACACCATTCTCCTTCCTCTCTCTTTCCTGCCCAGAGGTAACTACCATCTTGACGTTAATATATGTATTCCGTACACATTGTCTTTTGCAAAAAGACAATCGTCCCAAATTTGCTGAGGTTTTTGTTATAAGTGGCCATCAACGATATGCGTCCTAGTGGATACTGTTAAAAACTCTGTCCTTTCCAAGTAAAGACAACAGTTCAACAGTTAGTTGAGAAGGTACCTGCTTTGTAGATATGGTTTTTAAAAGAGAGGTTTGAAAATATCTCCATTATGTTACCATTGACCTTCCTTATTTGGAAGAGTTATGCTCTGTCAATTCTTCGCTGACATTGCATGAGCAAGAACGAACCAGTGCTCCCAGGGGAAGGACAAGGCGAGGTTTCTGCAGCCTCTGGTCGTGACATGTTTGGGAACCTCTCAATGCACAACCTTGTCTTATGTGTGTCTCTTGAAAGACACCTTATTTCATATAGATTGTTGATTCATTAGTTGAACTCTCGGCCAACAGCACTATCTATAACTCATGCCTGAAGGAAGCTCATCTAACACAAGCATTTTCTACGAAAGGCCCATCACAGGCTCCTTGTGCTTACGAACACTGCACAACACTTCAGCACGACGTTTGAGGGCCATTCGAAAGAGCAAAAGCACCAAGGAGAAGCACAAAAGGTGACAAACGTAGCATTCCATAGATTAGACAAAGGACATTTGTTGACGTGAGAATTAAAACAAGAGTTTTAATACTGTAATAGCAAAAGCTGGAAACAACCCAAATGTGCACCAAAAGAAGAACGGTCGAAGGAGATGTCGTGTACTCATACTAACATGTAACAGTGAAAAAGAATGGCATAGGTCCAAGCAAATTGTTACAAAAGTATCTCCACTGTAGTTTTGAGTGAAAAGAGGAGGCTGCCGAACCAGGTCCATGCCTCACAGGAACAGGTCTGCCTGAGGTTTGATCTCCAAGCAGCTCTATCAAGCCTAATGCCAACTGCTGTGAAAAAGGAAACAAAAATTCTGTTTCTGGAATGTGCTATTTGCCTAAAGAAAATCTTGCAAGCATGTGGATGGTAGGTTCATCTAAAAGGACAGAGAGCTGAGACTTTGCTGAGCTTACAGAATAGGATTTACGAGTTCTTTCATTCCCTGATTCCTAAGGAATATTTTTAAGTAAATGTCTGCTTGTGTGACAACATTTCACGTGAGATTCGCTTGCATTATAAGCTGGTAATGAGGTTGTGGGGCTTAGCTAACCATTACCAAGGCAAAGTTTTGCTGGCTCTCCTCTCTACCAAAAGCAACCGAAAAGTTGGGCAGGACTATTTTGGGTTTTCTGGTGGTATTTGGGCTGGTTTGCAGCACACACACCCAAGAAGTCTCTCACCTCTGGGCCTCTGTACTTGAGGTAGCCTCTGCCTAGAACCTCTACCCAGGATGTGTAAATGGCTCACTCTTCATTTCTTCATGCCTTGGCTCAAATGTCCTCTGAGAGGTGGACACCAAGACAGGATTAAACGGGCAAGGATTTTATGGGGGGAAATGCTTCTGTAACAGAAAATGGGGTGGGGGAGCCTGGCAAAGTGGGAGAGACATCAGGCCATGATGCAAGTCTGACTCTAAATGAGGGAGAGATAGAGGGTAGGATGGGTCCAAGTGTCCTACACTGCTGTATAGTCTAAGGAAGGCTTAGGAATGCCACTGGGGAGTCCTTGAGCACAAGCAGATCAGCAGAGGAGTCCATGCCTCCCAGGAACAGGTCTGCCTGAGTGTCTATCCCTGCCTCACTCACTGATTCGGAGCAGTCCAAGGGAACACGAGCTCAGTGCAAACAGAGGATAGATCTCATAGCCCACAGACTACTGACTTCATACCTTGGTTAATTACGTGTGCTGCAGGTGGAGGCCTTCGAGGAGCAGTCTCTTGGATACCATATCTTCTCAGTCAGTTTTCCCTGATCACTCTCTGCAAAACAGCCCCACAGAACAGTAAAACATCAACCACATTTCACCAGGAAACAGTAAAAACACATTTCAGACTGGATACAAGGCACATTCCAGGACAACAAAGTAATCTGAACTGGTGTTGGGAGTAGATTAAAACTGGATTACTTCTAGGGATCAAGCACTATCAAGAGAAAGAGAGAGAAGGAAGCAAGGGAGGGAAGACAGAGGGCATTGGCCCTCAGCATTTGGCGCTAGTATTTGGGCATGCCCATCAGGGATCATAACCGGCTGCAAGACATCCTACAAGCCATAAAGTCAAAACACCTCATTCATTTACAAAAATGCATTGACTTTTGTTTTAACCCGTCCCCTCATTTCAGACAGGAGATCCAGAAAAGGGAGACAACTACTCAGTAGCAGAACCAGGAGTAGAACCCAGGGCCTGAGACTCCTGGTCATTCATTCAGGAGGGCACCCCTTGTTCCTGGCCGCATGCCAACCTGTAGGAGGACAACATTGGTGAGGACAACCTGAAGGAACTGAAGTTCCTGCCTTCACAGAAGTTCAAAGGACGTGCTTGAGCTGGATCTTAGAAGATGACTAGGAGTTTGCCAGACATCTGAAGGGCATTGGAGGCAGTGCGTGCAAAGTACGGAGGCCTGAAACAGCGCTGGGATCAGAAGGCACAAGTGGAGCCCTCTGCTCAAGTGGATGAAGCCCTGAGGAGCCAGGTGAGCCCGGGAGGAGGATGCACTGTGGAAGACAACGGAGAATGCCTCTGGGGGGTTTTGGCAGCGAACGCCAATAGGAAGAGCTACCCTCTAGCTCACTGTGGCTGGAGCAGGGACTGAGTGGCCTAGTAGCCGATGGGGGCGGGGGACGCCCACGACAAGGCCAGGGAAGAGATGACGACGGACAGTGGCAAAGGGACAACACAGGGCAGGGGAAGGACTTACCTGGAGATGCACGGAGGGCGCCAACCCTCCAGCGTTTCCCAGGCTGAAGCCAAGAAGCAAAGGGCCTCGCAACACGAAAGCGCCCTGCGCCCGTCCTAGCCGGGCAGATGCTCCGG